>NC_134479.1:45572237-45614920 GCF_964194025.1 Convolutriloba macropyga
AAATATATGAAGGTTATGGGGTGGACTGAAGTGTAAATTTTTATGAGTTCACCCTACACAATCTTCAGTAAAAAAAAAGTTGGAAGAGTGTGAGAAATATTTATGATTTTATATTTAATTTCTATATATATATATATATATATATATATATATATAAACGGTATTGGTGGAATAAAGAGTGTAATTTTCAAATATTTTACTCTGAATTACACTCTTTGTAAAAAAAATATCTTTTAAATTAGAGATTCGTGCAGTTTTTACAAAAACCGATTAGTGTGAAATTGGCGTTACATCTAATACCTCCTAATTAGAGATGAGTTAAGGGTGACTCAGTTGAGGTGTCAGACTGAAGCAAATAATTCCAGGACCGTCTCAGTCGTAAAATATATTTGTTCAGGCCATGCCTTTAGTGCGTTTACTATAGCTTCGTGCTTTCACCAGATTTTTGTGCGTTCATGCTCAGACTTTCGTGCGTTCACTAGATTTTTGTGTGCTTACCAGATTTTTGCGCGTTCATGTAAAGGCTTCCTGTTCAGACTTCCAAGCTTTCTGCAGACTTTCTTGTGTCCTTATGACTTTCCTGTGCAGATCAATGTTTGGGGCATTAATCAGATTTTTGTGCGTTCATGTCCACATTTATTGCCTTCTTGTATACTCGTATCCCATACCATTCATATTGACTGCACAGAAAAAATTTATAATTTATTATTTTCATCTATAGATATCTCAGTGTTGTATTGATTGAGATGTACGGACTTGGTAGTTGGAGCATAAATAAAAATCTCTATCTTGCTCATTCAAAATTTGGGCTGCAAGAGATGACCTTCATGTAACTCTTTCTGCACACAAACTTTTGCATTTTTTGAACTCAATTGAGTTGAGGTTTTCTACTTATAAAGGCTCCTTTTCAGTGAGCAGATGAGTTCTTGTCTGCTCAAGGGTTTTTATTCGTGCAAAAATTTGTGCATTCATGTTCAGACATTCGTCCGTTCACGTCCAGATGCTCTGTGTTCATGTCCAGATTTACGTGTGTTCGCCGTTCATGTTCAGAATTTTTTGTGTCTTTCGATGTTTTCAGATTATGCAATTTTGAACTCACGACGCCCACCCCCCACCCTCTTGTGTTATTTTTTCGGCATGGAGAAACTTTCATCAGTCTGGGACCTCAACCTGTGTGAAACCTTGGCCTGCGGATGTTTAGTTTTGCTATAATAGAAGTTATTGGTCAGCAGAATCAAACGAATTATGCAGATCGAGGGGCTCCTACAGATTTGAGATCATATATCAGATCTAAAGTCAGATATGGGCCAGACTGAACACACCCAAGCAAGACCGTGAGTTTGATCGAAATGATAAAGACCATAGGCCGGACAGAACAAATACAGGCCGGGCTCGAGCCAAGAACTATCGAACACTGACCTGGACCATACCGAACAGAACCAAGTCAGACTCTGAGCCAAACCAACCAGAACCAAGCCAGTATATTAATCACTTTGCGCCAGACTGAACAGACTCGAACACTGAGCGTGACCGGAAAAACTCACTCAAGACAATGGGTCAGACTGAACAGATCCTCGTCGCCTTGGTCATCCTGGGACAGACAATTGAAACCACTGCGGCAGACCCCGTACATACCAGACAAATAGTCTGATAAATGACACCCTTCGCCAGTCTCAATTGAGCATGTAGATACAAATTAAAAACTGTAATTTATCTGTTTCATTTTTTGGACCAAAATCAGCCTGAGTTTGTTCGACGCCTTTCTGTTTGCGAAAACATGTTTTAAGTTATTTAAACTTGTTTTTAGGTAGGTTTCGTCGAACATTACTGCAACTAACCAGGCGAAGGCAGAAAAAAACCCCCTTGCTAAGTCATCAGAAGATCTTTATGGTTTTAGCCGAATGATGCCAAGAAGCAGCACTAAATTTATGGGAAAGCGAGAGCGTCAGAAGACGGGAGACAAGAAGTTGATGAATGAAAAAAGATATATCAATATAATATATTGGAGATATCATTGTTATCGACAAAATGATAATCTCTAAAAATTAATCTTGAAAAATTTAACCTCGTTTTGCTCAAAATTTTGCACTTTTTTTCAAAAAAAATCAATTTCGGATTTCAGAATGAGGTCCAGCAGTTTTCGAATTCTAACACAAACGATATCAGGGATTAGACTACTAACCGTGTTGTTTACTTTTAGCTGTCGCGAAGTTGTTCTTTCTGCTTGAATACTTTCAATTTATTTTTCTTTTATTAGGCCACCGAAGAAATTGATTTCACAATTTTCTCTTAGTGCATTTTGACGAGTGTTGTGAATTGCTCAAAAATACGTAATGTTCTTACAGAGTATATCTTTTGTTTGTCCTTCAGTGCTGAAGTTGACTCTGATTTCCTTTTAAAGAAAATTATCCCACTTATTTGCTGTATTTTTGATTCCAAATGTTTGAGTGTTTTCTTGCAGTTCGTATAGTTTACTAAAAACCGTTGTTTTTAATTGGTTGCAAATAAAATTTGTATCTTGTTGCAAGATGCTCGGTTGCTAGCATAGATTTGAGCCCAGAAACCAGTCCGCAAAACTTTGACAACTCCTCTCATTTGACAATTACATGGTTGATAATCTTCAGTTTTTCTTCTAATTGAAGAGCAGGATATTGTAATTTTTTCTGTGTTATTATCTTGCCTTTGTTTAACAATTTATGCTTAAAGAACTTTTCACAAGCCTTAAGGTTTAGGAAATTTGTTTTCGTACGGCTGAGCGTCAGTTTAATGTCGACAACTTTTTTGCGATTGAGTCAAGTGAAGTGTTCAAGTTGTCAATATTTCTAGTTACTTTCCGTTTTAGAACAGTGGCATCCGCGTACATATTTGCTGTTGTATGAACACAGACATCACTAAAATATAAATCCGAAAATGACGTAGAGCCCATCACCGATCATTGTGACTTGCCGTGTTCTACTTTTAATAAACTGGAATATAGGTTGCTAGATTTCTCGCATCTTTGACTGTCAATCAAATGAGGTTATAAACGTTCTCGCATGTGGCCTCTCATCCCTCCAAATTCCAATTTCTAAAGTAATATACTGTGCGCAAACTTGTGAAACGCTTGAAACGCTTTCTTCATATCAATAAATAACGCGTTGGCTCTTTGGTATTGGTTTCTCTTTTATTTGACACCCTCTGACAGTCTCAATTGAGCATGTAGATACAAATTTAAAACTGTAATTTATGTGTTTCATTTTTTGCATTCAAAATTATCCTGAAATTATTTGACGCTTTTCTGTATACAAAAACATGTTCTAAGTTTTTTAAACTTGTTTTTTGGTAGGTTTCGTCGAACATAGCTGCAACTAACCAGGCGAAGGCAGAAAAAACTCAATTGCTAATTCATCAAAAGATCTTTATGGTTTTAGCCGAATGATGTCAAATCGCAGCAATAAATTTATGGAAAAACGAGAGCGTCAGAAGACGGAGACAAGAAGTTGATGAATGAAAAAGATATATCAATATTCTATATTGGAGATATCTTTGTTATCGACAAAATGGTAATCTCTAAAAAATAATCTGGAAAAATTTTACGTCGTTTTGCTCACGTTTTTGCACTTTTTTTCAAAATAAAATCAGATTCGGATTTCAGAATGAGGTCTGGTAGTTTTAGAATTCTAACACAAACGTTATCAGGGGTTGGACTACTCACCGTGTTGTTTTTTAGCTGTCGCGAAGTTGTTCTTTCTGCTTGAATAGTTTCAATTTATTTTTCTTTTATTAGGCCTCCGAAAAAAATTGATTTCACATATTTTTTCCGGTGTATTTTGACGAGTGTTGCGAATTGCTCAAAAGTACTTAATGTTCTTACAGAGTAAATGTTTTGTTTGTCCTTCAGTACTGACGTCTTCTCTGATTTTTTACAGAAAATTATCAGGCTTATTTGCTGTTTTTTGATTCCAAATGTTTGAGTGTTTTCTTGCGGTTCGATTAGAACACTATGAAACCGCTGTTTTTAATTGGTTGCAGATAAAATCTGTATCTTGCTGCAAGATGCTCAGTTGCTAGCGTAGATTTGAGCCCAAAAAACAGTACGCAAAGTTTTGACAACTCCTCTCATTGGACTTTTACATGATTGATAATCTTCAGTTTTTCTTCTAATTGAAGAGCAGGATATTTTAATTTTTTTCTGAGTTATTATCTTGCCTTTGTTTAATAATTTATGCTTAAAGAACTTTTCACAAGCCTTAAGGTATAGGAAATGTGTTTTCGTGCGGCTGAGTGTCAGTTTAATGTGAGTCAAGTGAAGTGTTCAAGTTGTCAATATTTGTAGTTGCTTTCCGTTTTAGAACAGTGTCATCCGCGTACATAT
Source organism: Convolutriloba macropyga (assembly GCF_964194025.1). Classification (NCBI taxonomy): domain Eukaryota; kingdom Metazoa; phylum Xenacoelomorpha; order Acoela; family Convolutidae; genus Convolutriloba; species Convolutriloba macropyga. Next base: position 45,576,592 of record NC_134479.1, read on the forward strand.
TTGCGGTGGTATCAACACAGATATCAGTAATATATAAATCCGAAAAGGACGTAGAGCCCAGCACCAACCATTGTGACACGCCGTATTCTACTTTTAATAAACTGGAGTATAGGTTGCTAGATTTCTCGCATCGTTGACTGTCAATCAAAAGAGGTTATAAACGTTCTCGAATGTGGCCTCTAATCCCTCCAAATTCCAATTTCTAAAGTAATATACTGTGCGCAAGCTTGTGAAACGCTTGAAACGCTTTCTTCATATGAATAAATAACGGGTTGGCTCTTTGGTACTGGTGTTTCTCTTTTCTCTGACAATTTAAAAAATCACAAGAGTTCACTAAAAATATAGCACGTCATGCGTCTGGGTGGTGCAGATAGTATACACCACTAAACTGGGGGGGACACAAAGTGAAAAGATGAAAGCATTGAAAGAAAGGGTGGGTACAGTTTTAGGAACAGTTCTGGGTGTGGATTAATTCCGAAGTGCTTACCATCATGGCCTCGGTCGAGATTTTCAGCCTAATCCAAGCGAGAGAATCCGGATCAATGTTGGAATACGTATCAACACTGGCTGGCGTTCCATCACCTCCATTCTGAGTGCTTGCCTGAGATCCCATTTTATTGATGGAATGTGGATTTTATGGAATATGCCATATTGTTCAAAAATGAAAATGTCGCGCACTGAATTAAGATTGAAAATGTTTGAAATTAATTACAGCCTGGGTACCTCAAGTAGTATAATACAAAGATAATCACAGTTTATGTACCAGCCCCATCAAACACAAGATAAAACTTGTAATGCCGAACAAAAATTGTGTCATGTGGAGCTCATCAGTAATTTGTCATCTGTTTGAACAATTAATTGCTCAAGGCAAAAAACTAATTGATCAGAAAATGTACCAGAGGGCATTACGTGTTTCATGCTAACATAAAAAACCTGAATAATTATGCATGCAATTTCTAGTCTGGGTGCCTCGATTTTCATTGCCAGCGTCAAATTTAAACCAAAGTAAAAAAAATGAAGAAAGTGACCTACATTTTCAAGTCTTCATCACGTTTAATGTTGAAAGCGCTTAAATGGCATCAAGTGGTTTTTTGTAAAATGCCTTTTGACCCTAAAAAAGAAACTGTTGGTTTTGAAGTGTGGATAACAAAAAAAACATAAATAAACTGACGTAATTAGTGAGTAATTTGTACGTGGGTGGTGCAAAAATGGGAGACGAAACAAAATATGCCTCAACGCATTAACCCAATAAGCTATATTACACTTCTGCTTTTTTAAAGTTACAATTGCCTAAGTTTTAGCAAGAGACCATAATTTCAGAATAGAAGCAACTTATGTAACGTAACAATCGAAGACGTGAATGAATCGTTTGAAAGCGAAATAGTTTTTGGAACAAAAGCGTAGAAACGTCCGAACCAAAAGTTTTCTATAGCGAAGGCATATTACCGACGGTTGCTATTAGTAGTGGATTAAACAGGAATTCCAGCCACCAGCCAATTTGGTCCATTTCTCCATACGCTATCCACATATGTCAAAATGGACCGAATTGTACTGGTAACTGAAATCCTTGTTTTATCCATTACTATATCCAGCACTATATATATATATATATATATATATATATATATATATATATATATATATAAAATACGCGCACAATTTTGAGTACAAAAAAGCATATAGACAGTATAATTTTTGAATTGCATACGCAAATATCTAAAAGTTTTCAAAGTTGATTTAAAGCCTAATTTCGTATCTAATATACCAAACTATACACTGAAATAAATCAGGCTAACCGTCTCGCAAAATTTTTTTCTATTTTTCAATAAAACGGATCAACAAAAAATCACTCAAAATTGCTCAGAATTAGATAATAAGAAACAAATTTTCAGCTTTACCCATTGAGACAATTGATCTATGATGTTTAACTAAGTGATTCTATGTACCTGTGTACTTTTTTTAGCCTAGTATTTAGAAGTCTTGTTCAAAAAGTTGACTCGCCTTTACCACGCTACGGCAATATTGCTTGACCGATCTAAATGGATAACAGTGGGGGAGGGTGCAACTACAGAATGCCTAAACATTTTTTAATATAAAAATTTTTAAAAGTAAGCTTGAACTTTTTAAGCTTACTGAACTCTTAATGAAAATCTTTGATAAATATAGCCGCCACTACAGCACAATGCATGCACACTTTGAACAGTCTAAAAACACTTCATTAAATGATGAAAAAGAAAAGTGCATTTCAGCCTAATATGACCGCCACTATTAACAGAAATGACCATCACCGTTAGCAGAATGATATCAAACGAGTGAAAATTTCGAAAATACGACACTTTTAAATATTAGCTCGTAAGTTAAGTGATTATTACATTTTTTATTTAATTTAAATAAGACATACAGATTATGTAATTTAATAAAAGAATTTAATTATTATTTTACTTTAAAACAGATAATTCCTTGGGAAAGGATAACTAATTTTAAGTTATCAGACATGTGTAGAAGAAAGACTGTTCTATAATAATTCTGCATGAGAGGATCTTCATTCTCCACGGCACTTCTTGGCTATTCATCATGACTTTCACTTCATTACAAAAACAAGCAAAAAATTTTAAACAGATCTCATCATTTGATGAAAAACTGGATACGTGACGAAACAAACAAACAAACAAAAGCAGAACTCTACTAGTTAGCAAAAATATTTCAAACAATGTTCATAGCAGAACTTAAGAAGTTTGGTCGGCTACAATCTAGGTGCACTACAGAATTACAAATTTCATAAATGATAAAAAGAGATTGTTATTGAGAATTATATTTCATATTAATTTTGCTATCCTTACTACTATTACATTAATATTGATAACCTTACTACTGATAAATTAGTAATGATATCCCCTAAAATTACTATCCCTCTACTGAATAAAAATTTTTTGCTCAAAATTTGTTAGTAACTCAATAACTCCAAGTCGAACCAGTCTTAGACTTAGGCTACACAAACGCCAGTAAGAGCCTTCTAACCCGCATGATCCGCACGCCCGCATGGTTGCACACTTCTGCATGAACCCCTGCCTAAAATTTTGTGCATTGTGCAAGTTTTGCGCAATATTTCGATTTTTTAAATGGAATAATATTTCTGTTCTTTTGGCTAAAAATTTGGCTAATACCTTCGTCTAATATTATTGAAAAAAATTTGGGTAGTACTTTTGGCTAATAATTTGGAAATAAATTTGGCTAATACTCTTGGCTAAAAGTACGGAAATAATTTTGTCTAATACCTTTGGCTAATAATATGGAAATAAATTTGGCTAATACTCTTGGCTAATAATATGGAAATAAAATCGGCTAATACCTTTGGCTAATAATATGGAAATAAATTTGGCTAATAATTTGGCTAATAATACGGAAATAAAATTGGCTAATACCTTTGGCCAATAATACGGAAATAAATTTGGCTAAAAATTAAGCTAATAATATGGAATAAAATTTAGCTGATAGCCTTACTAATCTATTCTTCTAATATTTTATCTATATCTATACCTTGGGCTATTAATTTGGAAACTATACGACAATATTCATAATAATTGGGTTCAACGGGATCATCTGCAAAGAAGGTTCCCTGATCCTCAAAGAAGTTAGACTTATCCATTGAGTTTCATTTATCTTCGAAGAAATTACACTTATCTATTGAAGCTAAAGCAGAATTAGATTCAAAAGTAGAATTAATTTTATCTTCCAAGAAGTTTGACCTAATAATTTCACTAACAGGTTTCATTTCATTATCAGAATAAACACCTCCAGGTAAAACTTGTTCTTTATAAAAGCTTTTTTCTGACCCTTTAACCCACTAAAGCTAATAATGGAAGAACAATATTCACACCTAACCTTTTTTTTGTTATATCAAAGTTGAGATTGGCGTTAGTAAAAAAATTTGTGGGGTTGAGATTAGAGCTAGAACTAGAACTAGATTTGGAATTGGAAATTTAAAAAATTAGAATTGGAAATAGAACTAGAATTAGAACTAGAACTGGAAATAGAACTAGTATTGGAAATAGGCCTGGAATTGGAAATAGAATTAGAATTGGAAAAAAAGCTAGACTCAAACCCAGAACTAGAACATTTTGAAACAGATCCCCTGATCCTTGAAACAATCCACTGATACAAATAGCACTCAAAAATTCTTCTCCAAAACAAGCAAAAAATTTAAAACAATTCTCATCATTTGATGAAAAACTGTATACATGACGAAAGTAAAAAACCAACAAAAGCAGAACTCTGCTAGTTAGCAAGAATTTTTCAAACAGTGTTCATAGCAGAGCTCAAGAAGTTTAGTCAGCTACAATCTGAGTGCACTACAGAATTACAGTTTTCATAAATGATAAAAAGAGATTGTTATTGAGAATTGTATATAATATTAATGTTGTTATCCTTACTACTAATACAATAATCTTGATATCCTTACAACTGATAAATTATTAATGATATCACCTAATATTAATATCCCTCTACTGAATAAAAATTTTTTGCTCGAATTTTTTTAGTAACTCAAAAACTCCAAAATCGAACTAGTCTTAGGCTTAGGCTACACAAAAGCCAGTGAGAGCCTTATAACCCAAATGATCTGCACACCCGCATGGCCGCGCACTCCCGCATGAATCCCTGCCTGAAGTTAAGTGCATTGTGCAAGTTATGCGCATTTCATTGATTTTTTAAAAAAAAAATAATATATCTGTACTTTTGGCTAATAATTTGGCTAATACCCTCGGCTAATATTATTGAAATAAATTTGGCTAACAATTTGGCTAACAATTTGGAAATAAATTTGGCTATTACTTTTGACTAAAAATACGGAAATAAGTTTGGCTAATACCTTTGACTAATAATATGGAAACAATTTTGGCTAATACTCTTGGCTAATAAAATGGAAATAAAATAGGCTAATACCTTTGGCTAGTAATATGGAAAAAATTTGGCTAATAATTTAGCTAATAATCTGGAAATAAAATTAGCTAATACGTTTGGCTAATAATATGGGAATAAATTTGGCTAATAGTTAAACTATTAATTTGTAAATAAATTTAGCTAATAGCTTTACTATTCTTCTAAAATTTAATCTATATCTATACCTTGGGCTATTAATTTGGAAAAAATAAGATAATATTCATAATAATTGGTTTCAACGGGGTTATCTGCAGAGAAGGTTCCCTGATCCTCAAAGAAGTTAGACTTATCCATTGAATTTGATTTATCTTCGAAGAAGTTACATTTATCTTTTGAAGCTAAAGCAGAATTAGATTCAAAAGTAGAAATAATTTTGTCTTCCAAGAACTTTGACCTAATAATTTCACTAACAGGTTTTATTTCATTAGCAGAATAAACACCTCTAGGTATAACTTCTTCTGCATGAAATTTTTTTATATGACCTTTTAACCCACTAAAGGTAGTAATAGAAGCACAATATTCACAACTAACCTTACTTGAATTACTTTCTTTACATTTTGATTTCTTTTTTTTAAAAGATGTTATTTGTTTTAAAACCTTACAATTATTACAACTTTTAATGGTTATATCAAATTTGACCATGGGTTTAGTAAAATTATATGTGGGGTTGGGGTTAGAGCTAGAACTAGAACTAGGTTTGGAATTGGAATCAAAATTAGAATTAGAATTGGAAATAGAACTAGAATTAGAATTTGAATTGGAAAAAGAACTAGTATTAAAAATGGGACTACAAATGAAACTAGAATTAGAATTGAAAATAGAACTAGACTCAAACCTAGAACTAGAAATTCTTGAAACAGTTCCACTGATACAAATAACACTCTATAATTCATCTCCACATGCGCTTATGATGTTAATTTTCACATGCCCTTATCTCCACATGCTTTTATCCTGATGTTCTATTTTATAATGAAAAGCTAAAGTAAAAGGAGTTCCGCATTTAAAGTTACACTCTAAACATTCTATAACCATTATTTATAACGGGCCAAAATTTCAGTTAAAATTCTAGTATTATCTTTAGACTGAACAAACTTATTTAAATTTTCCACGCCCAACTTATTAAGAGTATTATATTTAAATCTTTTCAAATAAAATCTGTTCTGTACTCAATCCAGCTTTATTTCTAACAAAATTTATAGTTCATCTCTGAATTTTGCATTATTTTTATATAGATTATTTAAATCACCTCTAACCTTTTTGTTTAAAGAGCTAGTCTTTTTATTGATATATTCATCTGTCAAGTGGGTCTACCCTTGGCTAGTGTAACGAGGCTCATCTTTTCTCAAGCGGTTATATTTATGGAGAAACTTAGGTGAAACCCTATCTGCTAAGCAGTTATAATGATCCGCGTAGTGGCAACTCTGTTGATCTGTGATGCAGCTATACTTATCTTCCTTCTCTTCGGCACCATAACCATGGCTTAATAATGTATTTGTTTTAATTAATGTATTACTTGTACCCGCTGCTACAAGTGCAGAAATTTTTACTGTTGAATCGGGACTCATATATTTATATATCATAACACATGTAGCCATAATTCCACTCACAGTCTATACTAGCCTTAAACCATCATCTGTTTTTTTAGTTAAAACATCATTCTGTATTTTAATACCGTGTGATGGAAAGAAGTTGAGAACTTTTTAAATGAGATTCCTCTAAAAATGAACATTTTTAACTTTAATTATCTGGGAAATTGGAAAGCAATTTTAAAAACACTTTGTTCAGAAGACATTTCTTAGAGATCTTCCCCTATGCTGTATAGATTTCAACAGGACCTTTGATTAAATTTTTCTAGTCATAATACTCAAGAAGTACCAACTAATGAAACACAATTTTTTAGAACTCAAAAACATTTTTTTAAAAAAAACGTTGTCATTGCTTTAAAAATCATGAGATTCTCTCTGAAAACATCTCTCAATAAACGAATCTTGACAGGAACTGACATCTGTAATTGACACGGGAATGAAAAGAGACTGAAAAAAAAACAAATGGTTTTTGAAACAGACAGCGCCCACAAGTCAAACTATTTTGCTAAGGCTATGAAAGGAATCTTGGTCCACGATGAGACTAAAACTAGCCTCAAAAAGTTTGGATAATCACACAAAATTTCAAAAAATCGATGTCCACGATGAGACTAAAACTTGGTCCACGATGAGACTAAAACTTGGTCCACGATTGACTTGGTCCACGTTGAGACTAAAACTAGCCTCAAAAAATTTGGATGATCACACAAAATTTCAACATTCGATGTTTCTTTAAAACTACTTGCAAAGGAATAAATCGCTAAATTTGACAGTTTCACGGCTTTTTGCAGTTAAGAAAAAACAGTCTTGAATCATCAATTTTATAATCTCTAAAAACAGAGTAAAATTTTAGATATTCTTCTTTCTAAATCTTATCGATAATAGTAAGTTACAATTCATTTTTTTACTTGACAGTTTAAAAAAATTTTAAAACAGAGTGTAAAATTAGTGATGATAAAGAATGGTCTTGAACATTTTCCTTTCCATCAGTGAGACGAAAAATAACCTTCTTGACTACTGCGGGGACTTGGTTCCATTCAAACAATTTAGCATATACCTTCTATTCAGAAACCATTAGGACAGATTTCGAAAAACAAATTGTAATAAGTTTGTTTTCACAGCATCGGACACCACTTTAACAAAACCCAGGCACAATATATTTTTTTAAAAATAGCTTGTGTACTCTTTTATACTTCGGTTTGTATATGATGATAGGCATTTCACGCAGCCTTTGATAAAAACTTTCATGCAGCTTAAAAATGGGTAACTTTCGAGTCAGAACGTTTTCTCGTTATATCTTTTGTTTTCACTTTTGTGTTTTGTAAAAAAATATATTCTTTTTTTGACGTCAGATTTTTTTCTATACGGCTGTAAAAATAGCCATTTAGATCAGCTTTAGACAACAACATGTATTTGTTTTGGCTTTATTTGGAAGAAATTTTATATTAACTCTATTAAAAATAGCTTTTGCTCTCTATTTTCGTGAACAATTGAGCTGAAGTTTTTGAAAATCAGCTGATTTGGTATAGCCGAGGGGCTGATAAAACTAACATAAAATATTCACACCATAATGACGCAATTCAAGCGCGTAAAAATTTTTATTGCTGTCTGAAGTTTTTTAAGGACCTATTAATAAGCAATAAAAAAAACTCTATTGCTGTGCATTTAATTAAAATTTTTACATTAAACCAAATAAAGCCAATTTTAAGCACTTCGCCTACCAATTTTTTCAAAGATTTTGTTTCAGCGCTAGATCTAGCTTATTAAGTCTTATATTTTTTTCCTAAACACTCTATTCATGAAGAGTTTATCTAAAGTTATTGAAAATTAGCTGATTTGTTACCGAGAAACTCGATATGTGAACATAAGATATTTGCGTCATAATGACGCAATTCAAGCGCATGAAAACTTTTATTGCTATCTGAAAATTTTTTCAGACAAAAAGCCATTTTCAGAAATCATTCTTTCTCACTCTGACTTTAATGTTTGGTCTGATAAGAAAAAGGTACGTCAACAATTAAACTATTTTCTAAATCAAAAACGTTTATAATGTTTGAATTAAATTTTTTGTTGTTAGTATTAACCTGACGAAAATTTGCCAGGAACAATAGAATTTTTTTGTTGTTTTGTTCAAGATAATTTGGCAATAAAAAGTAAGCTCAACCACTGCGCAGTTAACCTTATTTTTCACAGAAAGCCAATTACGGCAAGTTTTAAGCCATTTTCTTAACGAATTTTTTCATAGAATCTCCTATTTCATTTTATTTCGGCGCTAGATCTAGCTGATTAAAGATTTTACGAAGGTTTTTTTCTAAACACTAATTTGAACAAAAGCTATTGATTTTTTTAGTTAACTGCAATGAAATCTTATTGATCTTATGGTAACTTCTATATGAAAATTTAAAATCTCCTGGAATTCAGACAGCCATGTAAATAAAACGGGTTAATTTTTTTCAAACTTTTCAACTTCATTTCTTTTACAAGAATTTTGATCGTGAAGACCACAAACAAACAATTCAGAGCCCAGAACCTAAAAAATCCCCTCCTCCCCATTTCTAAGAGACCAAAGACGATTATTATTTCAAGGAGCTACGTAACGAATAGTAAAGCAATTAAACATTTTTGTAATCAAAATCTGAGTACAAAAATTACTAATCTGAAACAATTTTTCTGCAGCTAAGGTAACGAAAAGTATTATGCCGGCCAAAACGATATCATTTATAGTTTGCAGTTACTTTTGTAATGGTAAACCAGTTGAAAAAATTTTAAGTAATTGAGTACAAGATTAACCTCCTATTCTCGCTTTGTTTCTTTCTTTGCTTCCTTAATCCCCTTTCAATAAAAATTACTCGGAAATTCTAATGAAACATTTTCTATTTGTCTTCAAAATCCATGGTTTTGTACAATCCTTCTCCCATATTGTTTATAGTTGCTAACAAAGTTTCATTTTAGTGGTTTCATTAGAGTAATAATTTTGTAAGAGTTGATTTGTTCATGATAAAAGAATGCCAGTATTTTTAAGTTTTAGATGTCTAGACAAGTTCATATTCAATAAAGTGAGTGAATGTCTGTTACAATTTGTTTTGTAAGAACTTGAAAATGATTAGATGTCAATTTTAATTTTTGAACTGTTAATTTTTGTTGTTAAAAGTCCAAATAAAGAAACCAAATTAAACGATAAACTATCTTTAAACATAAAATAGTTTGAAAAGGTCAGAAAAATTGGTTATTGATGGTCTTCACTAGTTTACATTTCAATTGCGCGGGAATAGGATGTGCAATACCCCTTTCCAAAAAAAAATTAATGAGTAATGTCACCAAAATAAAATACTTCAAACTCATTACCAAAAAACTCTTGCTTTTAATATGAGAGAAAAAATAAGTCAATAAGTCGATTCCGTTTATAATACAGTCAAACGATACAAACTTCAACTAAATTGTCATTTAACGTATACTCGCTCATCGTAAAAAAGAATTGCAGTCGCAAAAAGCAAAAAGAATTGTATATAATTGCAGCTTTCAAATCTGAATTAGCAAAGACCGCCTTATTTTCCAAATAAAAATCTGCATAATCAAACAAGTGTTGTTTTTCTATTCGGAATACATATTTCAGTCAAGGAAATCAAAATTAATCGTCGCTTGATACCAAGGAATTTATAAATGGTCTGAGAACAATTTCTAGGACACAATACTGAAAAATGCTTATCAACTTAGGAAAACCCAGGTTTTTTATTGATGAAAGATCTATGGAATCGAGGAAACCGTATGACAGTTTTTATGGTTACCGGCAAATTATCTATGGTCCTTGCATGAAACCAATTAAATCATGTAAGACTTTATATGATCCTTTTTTGATTACCGGGAAATCTTTAAAATCAAGTATGCTCTTGTATCATTGCAGGGAAAAACTTATCTGTTTTTTTTCGCCTTTCAAACTCAGTGAGCGTAAAGAATACGGTTTAGTTCATTCTGGGTAGTTCTAGAAACCTGAACAAAAATTCGTATGAAAAGTAAAAAGGTGTGCTTTTCAAGCTTACTAAATTTCTGAATGAACCTTGTGTTTTGTTAGAAAATCAACCAAATCATTGGTGGCTTTTTATAATTACCAGGAAAGTTGCATGATGGATAACTCGGGTCAAGAAATGCAGCATTCGTTAGAGAAGGAGCTAAACTCCTACGAAATCCTCACACCAGGAGGTGCACTTAGACCTTTCCAAGATACTGAAAGTATTCTCAGATTTGCTAAAACGCAATACCCCGACTGGAAACCACCTGGTAATGTTATATCCGTACCCGAAGCAAGAATTCCAAAAATTTTTTTAACTGGAGACCAAATGACCAAAGCACTTGAGTCGTACTTCAAAGCTTCAATTATCGGTGAAAAGGGTGAACTGTTGGTTTACCGTAGGTTAATGGAACTTAAAAGTGACCAATGTGGTCTTCTGGTTTTCCCAAATGTAAACGGAACAGAACTTTTTTGTCATCAACCCCACGAACTTCACGTTGAAATCGATACAATACTTGTTCACCCTGAGAAAGGCGTGTTTATTTTCAACGTCAAAAACGCTCAAGGTAGAAACGGACTGAACGAAAAAAGTATCAAACAGGATATGCAAAAACACTACAGATTTGTTCACTGTCTCTCAACGTTGTTCTCAAAACCTACACATGATCTGCCGATACACGGTGTCATTTGCAATGTTAAAAATGACTCGAAAGCAAAGTGGCTATCACAAGCCGAAAAGAACAATTTTTGGTTTTCGAACTGTCCCCGAAACAAAGTGTTAGTATTCGAGAAGAGCGATCTGACGGAACAAAATTTTCATAGAACTTTTTGGGAAAAGTTAGACAAGCTTCCCTCAACAAGCAATTTTTCAGAGCAATTGGACATTTTTGTTGCCCGATTGGTAGCTCTAACTTCAATGGAAGATGCCCGCCAGCTGATTCATGAGAAATTGGTTTCTGGAGAGTTGCAATCGATGAACAAAACTGAAAAGCAGGCTGAAAAACTTAAGGAAGCAATGTTTAAAGAAGATTTATCTGAGGAAGCAAAACAAGCATATGAAAATAGTCTAGAAAAAAGCTCGGGTAACAAAGTTAAAGTCATTTTATGGACTAAAGAGCAAATCAGTGTCATTGTGAAAGTTTTGAATTTTTTCTGTAGCACAAATAGAAGAGCTTTCACTGAGTTGTTGCAACTTAATGTTGTTGGACCAAAAGGGTCAGGAAAAACAATGCTTCTCATGTACATCAAGAAAATTTTGGAAAAGAGCTCTGAAATGAAAATCAAAGTGTGCGATGGAAGTATGGGATATTCGAGTTTTCATTTCAAATTTCTGCAGTTAGAGTCGGATGATTTGATTTTACCTAAATCAGCAACTGACTTATATAATTTTTCTTGTATAGATCTACTTTTGATGGATGAGGTAAGAACGATGAAATTTATGTTTTTTTTGCGAACACATCATTTGAATTTTGTCCTCTTTTCGTCTGAGTTGTCAGCACAAGTACCCGTTGAAGCTGAAACGTGTTGCTTAACAGCATCTTTGCGCTCTACTGTTGAGTTAACATATTTTTGTGACCTTTTCCGACTCAAATTTCTCAGCAAAATTTTTTACCAATGTAAACCCAAGCACAATTTGTGTGGTACCAAGCCAGAAATAATCATAATAAACGAACCAAAGTCGTTTTGTCCCATCTCTTTAGAGAAGATTGTCAAAAGCTCAAGCAATATTGGGAAAATCATGGTTGCGACCTTCATATGCCATAAAGATTTGCGGGAAATTGAGAAAGGCTTGAATGACAGAGGAATTCTTTATTCTAACATCATTAATCATTCAGCGGCAAACGGGGACATAAATCCTTGGAAAATACTTTTTACTGATGGCAGAAACATTGACGGGTGTGAATTTCGTACTGTTATCATTTTACTGTCTCCGCGATGTCATCGCTTGTTCGAAATTGCTGAATTGTTCATAGCAATGACCAGAGCAACAGTTCGACTTATTTTTGTTGTTGAAAGTTTTGATGTTAATAAAAATGAAGATATTGCTTTACAAAATTTACCCAAGTTTTCAGAAAGTTCACCTGTGAGGAGCCCATATCACGAGTCAATGATGAAACTTGAAAGCAATATCCGTGATTTTCTCAAAGATCATGTTGGCAATGGTGATTTTCTGTTTCTTTCAGAATTTCAGTTAAATTTACCAAAACTTTTCAACAGAGACGCCATAAGCTTCTCCGGAGGCATGAAATTACCTGTTTCTGAATACCCTCCCGGGACATTTAGTTATTACCTTTCTTCCTCTGACTATAATGAAGAAATGATTGCATATTTTATTCAAAGTGCGGGCACCATAACAAACTTGGTTTATACTTGTAACAAAACAGAACTTCCTTTCAGTTTCAAAGGCTTCCGTAATCTTTTGAAGGCTAGTAATTCATCAACAATTACCGAATACTACATTTATGCAAATTTTTCCTCTCATTTCAACAATGTTCTGAAGTTCTTTCAAGACTATGTAGCGCAAATTGATCAACAAAATGATTCGTCTCTTAATGCACTGATGGTTGATTCGTGCGGCAGCGGCAGTTTACTTGAAAGCGGAATGGAGTATTTATTAAACAGAGACAATGATCATTTAAATCTGCTTAAGTATACGATGATTGACCTCTTAGAGGAGATTCCTGATTCGAGACTAAAACAAGCGTACCTGAGTTTCATTGCCACTACTGCAAGCTGTTATTATTCTGATGACAGATCTCAATTGTATCGCTCTTCGTGGCCATTTTTTGACCTTCTATTCCCAATGATTCTACTGATCGTGGAATCTATTAAGATAGAGCAACTGAAGCCTCTTCCGAGTGATTTTCCAATTATCTTTTTTATTATGATGGATAATATGTTCCTTTCATCTTTTCTTCAATTGGAGTTTTCGACGGAAGATTCGATTGAGTTATACCTTCATGCTTTAACCACCTGGTATAAATTTATTAGTCACTCTATAAAGAAAAAAATAAAGCTGGACGGACAACATTTTGACACTTTTTTACGTCAACAAATAAAGTTTGTATTTGATCAGACAGGCGGAAACAATCACTCGAGTAATGAGGAAAAGTCTAAATTTGAAAAACGAACCGAATCTGTGCTCTTGATTCACAAATTCATGGCTCAGATATTCAAATTGCAAGCACATATTTGTATCAGAAAGTTACTCACAATTTGCAATTCTGACGATGAAAGTGGTTGGTTGAGTCACATTTACGAGCTATTTGAAGCTACAATGTATTACTACATCTACAATCCCTATTCTGAAGACGCAAATTTGTTACTGTTGTGTGTGTTAAAATGTTTGATCAATATTTTAAATAAAATGCAGCCTCAAATGGAACCAGAAGAAAACGTTAATAATTTGACCACTCATTCTCCTCCAAATCAAACAGATCGAGCGCATAACCTCGAAAATGTTAAAGAACTGTTTACCAAAATTGGTGATTTCTCAAGTTCCTTGTTTTTATCGAGAGAAGTATACTTAGCTTCACCAAATATTCTTGATCATCTTCAAACTATGGCGCAGTTGCTCCGCTCAGTTGATCCTCACTTTGGTACTAATATATGAAACTGTTGCTTACTGTATTATGTTGAATTTATTATAAATACCATCCATTTTCCACACTGCTTTTCCCACTGCAATTACAAGTACTCACTCGCACACATCATCATAAAAAATTTCTGACATTGTAACGGATAAATTGTACATCTTTTCTGTTTTTAAGTTGAAATTGAAGTCGTGTAAATTCAAATTTGATAATTTTTCGCTAACTAGTTTTCCTAGAAATAAAGTGTACAAGATCTAGCAAAGTTCTCACTAACATTTCACATTGAAAGTGTGGTTGGGCATTATGGATCATTCTAATGATCTTGTCAAGCGGTTATCAGATTTTACGCGTCAAAAGTCGTTCTTAAAATAAAAATAGATGATGGTATCATAAATGATGAAAATATCAGTCATACTAGAAATTACCCAAACCACATTATGATCTGTAAAATAACAGTTCTTATTTTTAGTTTAGCTGACTTATGACTTCTCAATTTGGACAAAAACATTAAAAACTGAAAGAGTGCCAATTGAGTGAGTCATGCTCGACTAACACAAAATTTTATCTTCAATCGCAAATAAAGGATTATCTCGATATCCTAAACTTATACATCTTAATTGTGTAAAATGACAAATAACTATAGCTGCTTATTAGACTAATAAAAAAATTAAATGAGTAGGGAAAAAAACGAGCAAAATTTTAGTGAGTAGTTGCAAACAGAATCAATGACTGAAAATTTAACGGATTATTGAACCCATTTGTTTTGCTGTTTCTACTTTTCTGACAAATGAGCGTTTTTTAAAGCATCTGAATAAGTTTGTTCCAAACAAAATATATTTTTTTACTTAAATTCAATGAAATTTATCCCACTGAGCTCACTTGATACAATAAAAGAATTCCATTGCATTTCTGTGACAGAACAATGTATTTCGAAATGACTTGAAAACGTAGTCATCAAACTAATCTCCTTGCAAAAATTAAATCTTTTAATTTATTTAATTTACTTTAATTTAATTTACTTTTAAAAATTGAATCTCAAGCTGTTTCTTGTGCATCGAAAATCAAAATCTGTCAGCTAATATGAGCCAACCAAAAGAAATTATTGTTTCAAGTGAAAACCAAAAGTTGAAAAAGACAGCCTCTTTTTTGATTTTCTGAAAAAAATTTTTTTTACTGAATGATAAAATAATATAAGGTTTTCACACATAATAAGAAACATTTCTGAAAATATCTAAATTCTATCTCCTTTCTGTTCAACTTCAATTCAAATATTTACTTTGCACAATTTGAGTGGTGCCAAGCCAGAAATAATCATAATAAACGAGCCAAAGTCGTTTTGTCCCATCTCGTTAGAGAAGATCGTTAAGAACTCAAGCAATATTGGGAAAATCATGGTTGCGGCCTTCATATGCCATAAAGATTTGCGGGAAATTGAGAAAGGCTTGAATGACAGAGGAATTGCTTCTTCCAACATCATTAATCATTCAGCGGCAAACGAGGACATAAATCCTTGGAAAATACTTTTTACTGATGGCAGAAAAATTGACGGGTGTGAATTTCCTACTGTTATCATTTTACCGTCTCCACAATGTCATCGCTTGTTCGAAATTGCTGAATTGATCATAGCAATGACAAGAGCAACGGTTCAACTCACTTTTGTTGTTGAAAGTTTTGATGTTAATAAAAATGAAGAAGATATTGCTTTACAAAATTTGAACAAGTTTTCAGAAGTTTCACCTGTGAGGAAACCATATGACGAGACAATGATAGAACTTGAAAGCCATATCCATGATTTTCTCGAAGATCAAGTTGGCATTGGTGATTTTTTGTTCCTTTCACAATTTCGGTTATATTTCCCACAGTTTTTCCACAGAGACGCCATAAGCATCTCGGGAGCCAAGAAATTACCTTTTTCTGAATACCCTCCCGGGACACTTAATTATTACCTTTCTTCCTCTGACTATAATGAAGAAATGATTACATATTTTATTCGAAGTGCAGTCACAATAACAAACTTGGTTTATACCTGTAACAAAACAGAACTTTCTGAGAGTTTCAAAGGCTTTCTTAATCTTTTGAAGGCTAATAAATCATTAACAGTTACCGAATACTACCTTTACGCAAATGTTTGCCCTCATTTCAAACTTGTTCTGGAATTTTTTCAAGACTATGTAGAGCAAATTGATCAACAAAATGATTTGTCTCCTAATGCACTCACAGTTGATGCATGCGGCAGCGACAGTTTACTTGAAAGCGGAAGGGAGTATTTATTACATAGAGAATATGATCATTTTCATCTGATTAATTATCCGATTCCTGCTCCCTCAGAGGATATTCTTGCTTCGAGACTAAAACAAACATTCCTGATTTTGATTGCCACTAGTGCAAGCTTTTTATTCTGATGACAGATCTCAATTCTTTCGCTCTTTGACACATCTTCTTGACAATTTTATTCCCAATACTTCAACAGATGGAGGAATATTTTGAGGTAGAGCGACTGAAACCCCTTTCGAGTGATTTTCCTATTACCTATTTCAATATTTTGCATAATATTTTCATTTCATCTTGTGTTCAAATGCTTTTTTTGACGCAAGATTTGATTGAGATATACATTCTTTTTTAACCATTTGGCATAAATATTTTAGTCGCTCTATAACGAAAAAAAAAGCTAGACGGACAACATTTTGAAACTTTCCTTTGATCACACAGGCGGGAACAATCACTCGAGTAATGAGGAAAAGTCTAAATTTGAAAAACGAACCGAATCTGTGCTCTTGATTCACAAATTCATGTGTCAGATATCCAAATTCGCTGTATATGTTTGCATCATAAAGTTATTCACAAATTTCAATTCTGACGAAGAAAGTGTTTCGTTGAGTCATATTTACGAGCTATTTCAAGCTACAATGTATTGCTTCATCAACAATCCCTACTCTGAAGACGCAAATTTGTCACTGTTGTGTGTGTTGAAATGTTTGATCAATATTTTAAATAAAATGCAGCCTCAATTGGAACCAGAAGAAAGCGTTAATAATTTGACCACTCATTCTGCTCCAAATCAAACAGATCGAGCGCATAGCCTCAAAAGTTGAAAAACTGTTTACTAAAAATAGTGAATTCTCAAGTTCTTTGTTATTATCGCGAGAAGTATACTTAACATCACCAAAATTATCTCACCATCTTCAAACTACGGCGCAGTTGCTCCGCTCAGTTGAGCTTCACTTTGGTTCTAAAATATGAACCTGTTGCTTACTGTATTATTTTGAATTTATTATAAATACCATCCATTTTCCACACTGCTTTTCCCACTGCAATTACAAGTACTCACTCGCACACATCATCATAAAAAATTTCTGACATTGTAACGGATAAATTGTACATCTTTTCTGGTTTTAAGTTGAAATTGAAGTCGTGTAAATTCGAATTTGGTCATTTTTTCGCTAACTAGTTTTGCTAGAATTAAAGTGTACAAGATCTAGCCAAGTTCTTAAACTAACATTTCAGACTGAAAATGTGGTTGAGGATTATGGATCATTCTCAGTGATCTTGTCAAGCGATTATCAGATTTGACGCGATAAAAATTTTTCTTAAAATTAAAATAGATGATGGTATCATAAATGATGAAAATATCAGTCATACTAGAAATTACCCAAACCCCATAATGATCTGTATAATAACAGTTCTTATTTTTAGTTTAGCTGATTTATGACTTCTCAATTTGGACAAAAGCATTGAAAACTAAAAGAGTGCCAATTGAGTGTGTCATGCTCGACTAACACAAAACTTTATCTTCAATCGCAAATAAAGGATTATCTCGATATGCTAAACTTATACATCTTAATTGTGTAAAATGACAAATAACTATAGCTGCTTATCAGACTAATAAAAAAAATTAAATGACTAGGAAAAAAAATGAGGAAAAATTTAGTGAGTAGTTGCAAACAGAATCAATGACTGAAAATTTAACGGATTATTGATCCCATTTGTTTTGCTGTGTCTACTTTTCTGACAAATGAGCGTTTTTAAAAGCATCTGAATAAATTTGTTCCAAACAAAATAAATTTTTTTACTTAAATTCAATGAAATTTATCCCACTGAGCTCACTTGATACAATAAAAGAATTCCATTGCATTTCTGTGACAGAACAAAGTATTTCGAAATGACTTGAAAACGTAGTCATCAAACTAATCTCCTTGAAAAAAATTAAATCTTTTAATTTATTTAATTTACTTTATTTTAATTTACTTTTAAAAATTGAATCTGAAGCTGTTTCTTGTGCATCGAAAATCAATGAGCCAACCAAAAGAAATTATTGTTTCAATTGAAGACCAAAAGCTAAAAAGACAGCCTCGTTTTGATTTTCTGAAATAAAATTGTTTATTGAATGATAAAAAAATATAAGGTTTTCACACATAATAAGAAACATTTCTGAAAATATCTTGATTCTATCTCCTTTCTGTTCAACTTAAATTCAAATACTTCTTTTAAAAAAAACGCCAAAACGCAAAAAAGATCTTCAGTACAGCCTGGAGAAACAAAAAAAGCGATCCACAAAACCACACAAAAACAACCCACGCCACCAGTTTTCGAACTTAACTTGCCATTGATCTCATTATTATTAGCAACTGCTTAGGAAAACAAACTGCTGAGAAGAACTTTATTCCAAATTAAGTTAAAAAAATAATGAAAAATTGCTCTTGCAAGACTCCTGGATAGCTGATTTTGCCGTACCAATTTCCAATTGTTTTGCAAATTTTTTGAAGATTGTAATTTTACTGCACAAATTTCGCAAGATTATATATTCGGGGTTAGAAATTATATAATCACAAAAATTATACAATCCTTTGTGCAGCTGCCGTTTCGAAATTTTGTTCTATCAATCTATATCTCTGTTTAATGTCATTTAATTTTTCTCATGTTTTTTTCACGTATCCTAACACGTATCCGAGTAAGAAAAACTGCTAAACTATATGCTGTTTCCAGTGTCTTGTTCAAATTTCGCTTTTAAGTGTATGTGTGTGTGTGTATGTTTGTGTATGAGTGTTTATGTGTGTGACCAATTTCAAAGCGTTCTAGTGATGGATGCATACGAGTTTTCAATTTAAGATGAAGAGCTTGGTAAGCTTTTACTTTTTGTCATTTAAAATGTACAGAAAAAAAAACTCAAGCTTATCTACTGAGCACAACATGCTTTATAAACACATAACAAATATGTTTTTGCAAATATTGAAAACCTGACATGATTTTTCTCTGGCTGCGGATGAACAGAAATTTCTAAGTAGTTTCCGTTTTTGAGTCAATTTAAAGCAAGCCGAGTTTAAAAACCTGCTCTCTTCATGAACGTAGGAATTTAGAACAGTTATTTGAAATTAGAAATGTTGTATAGCAGTAGCCACTTTCTTTTAAAATAAAACTCTCTTAGAGATTAAAAATAATTTCTTATATTAGAGTACATCATCTTATTTAAATGGTTATGCTCTCAGCTCTAGATTACGCAGTGCAGCGTATGATTTCGTATATAAAAATTTTCAATGGACAAGCAACCCATTTGTTGCAACACATTTCGGTCAATTTTTAGGTGAAATTGTTATCATTTTTTCTGGTTCGAATCGACTGTCTAATTTCTGACTTGCTCTGAATTTAGAAATTCTCATTAACAAAATTGAGAAATAGTATATGATAATTGCAATTGAAATCAATCAGTTGATGAAAATCTGGCTATAGATCAATTCGTGTTTTTCATTTTGTGAGTAAAGGTGGCAAATGTTTTAACTTTTGATTGCAAGTGGACAAAGACTATTTTTGTTATCACAACCTAGCTGAAATTTGTTTTGTTTTTGATGCAATTTACAAATGCTTTCGGTTCAAGCGGAAAGTATTCTCTACAGTTCACAGAAGAACATTGTTAAAATTTGTCCTTATTTGTCACTTGAAAATTATCGTATTGCTTCATATTTTATTGCGTGATTGATATAAAAATCAAATGCTTTCTAAAGCAGTTATCAGTTGGATGTTTTATGTGCGGAAAAAAATGAGAGATTATCCAGGAGTAAAAAGAATATTCAGAACAAGACTTTGAGGGCAAAAACAAAAAAAATCAAGTTATCAAACGACTCTGCTAAAGCTGGGATTAAAGCAGTTCAGACTTGAAAGTTTGAAAAAGATTGATGAAACAACTAATTGACTCGGTGTTGTTTGGTTTTCCTAATTTTTATTTTCGGGCTAATGTTCAGGTTGTTTTGCTTAAATATTGAACAAATTTGCTTCTTAAGTGCAAAAAATAGCTGCGTACCGATTATTGCGATGATTCAATTTTTTCTGGTGGTGATCAGACATAAAGATTTCAAGTTCCGTTTCAATTTAATTAAAATGTCGGGAGTTATATTTTTTTATTTTATTATTTAAAAAAATATAGCAAAATCAGCATATACTGGTCTTGTTGAAAGTGGTCAAGAAACTTTTCATCTTCGTGAAGTTCTACGGAAAATAGGAGTTATTCTTCTAATTTTTCTTTAAGAATTTGTGTTTTTAACCAGGCTTGCGCGGCTTTAGACAAACTATTAATGAATCATGTAGAAGTAACAGTTGACTTAAAAAACAGGTTTTATGTGGCCAGGTAGAGAAGCGGCTAATCGAAGTTTACTTCACTGCTGAGAATACCAGTACCTAACTCCAAGATTGTTTCGGTACTGGAATTGTAGAAAAGCAACTCTTCAATATAACTGAATCATATACTGATACATGTCACTTTTTTATTTGTGATCGTACATTGTTGTGGCGCATTTATTAAACTGTAAATGGAACAGCAAACAGGTGACCAGATAATGAGAATTCTTGTCGCAATCTAGATGTAATTTCATCCGATAATTTTTGAGAAAACTTAAAATGTCACACCATTCCGAAATCTTTGCCACTAGTAATTTCGGGATCATTTTACCAATCCTTAGATCGAGAATTTTAAAAACTATGATCTCGAGTTGCGTACGCATATACGAGTGAAGGATGCTCAGGTTGAGATGCCAGAGAAGACGCGTCAATTTCTCTGCCTTCGTCATTTTCTCGTCAAGTTTTTTTGAACAATTAATTTGTATTAAATTCGCTCTATGCTGTTGGACTATACTACTGGCTTAACCATTTAAAAAATAGTCGGTTTTGAATCAAATGAAGCCTCGGTTTCATTGAGTAGTGAGTATTTTCTGACTGAGGACTAATTCCAATTTCTGACTGAGGACTAATTCCAATTTCTGACTGAGGACTAATTCCAGATTTTCTACTGTAAAAGTTTTTCTATCACCCTTGCAATCAAATCCATGCAACCAAATTGGTGAGTATTCTTTGTCATGCTCACTGGTCTTCGTAGTCATATATCGGCTAGTTTGCCCGTCAACAGTGGCTTCACACCCAGTTTGAGGTCCGCCAGACCGAAAGTCGTTATCTCCAAACCGAAATGAACGCATAAAAGAGGTGTAGTGCGTTAAAAATTACACGGTCTGGAAAGAAAAATGAACGCAAGATAGTCTGGACGTAGACACTTTTGAACACATCAAAGTCTGGACAAATGCCTTTTTGAACGCGCTAAGACCGCACGAATAATTCCGGACGCACGAAGGTCTGGACATAGGCACTTTACGTTTGGGAAGGTCTGGACATATCGGCTTCGGTCTGGCACCTCAACCTGGGCATCCTTCACAGTAATTTGCGTAAAAAGCTCGAGATCATATCTTTTTCTGCAATTGGATGGGATGGGGTGACATCTTAAGTTTTCGCAAAAAATCATTGGATGAAGTTACATCTATATTGCGATATATGAATTTTCATTCTCTGGTCATCTGTTTGCTGTTCATGTTTGTAGTTTAATCAGTGAGCCTCAATAATGTACCAAAAGCATTGTTTCAAGGATCTGGCAACTGTAGATAAAAAATTAAGTTCACTTTGTTTTTATACAATACACACTTGACACCTAAGCAGAAACTCACTTGACGTTAACGTTTTCCAAACATTTTTAATTACAAACTCATGCCACTAATGATGATTCAGAGCTTTTAGGGGTCATGTGACTTCATCTATGAGCTCAACTGTATGACAGCCATTGATTTCCCCATCGCCGAACACCCTCATAGTTTCTGTTGGATTTGCATAAAAAATTAATTTTAGTTTCCGGAAGCTCAAGCAGGCGTTTCATTAAGGCTCGTGAAATGTTAGGTAATGTAAAATTTAGTTCTCTTTCCCTAATACAACGTCAATTATTTTTCTGACGGGAAGGCCCGTGCATAGGATTTGCTTCCGTTTCAAAGGCGTCAAGCTGCACACTATAAAACGGAGTTAATGGTATTAGTGAGTATCATAGATCTCGCAATTTTTTGAAACATTTTCCCTGAAGGGAATTACGTGGCAAACGCATTCTTCTATATCTTATTCTTCTATTTTTTAGAAGAGAGTGTTGCTGAATGTGAATTCAAAGACTGTCTTTGGAAACGGAAATTTTATGTTGTTTGGGTAAGCCCTTCCCGTATAGGCCCTCAACTTTTTTCCTAGCTCTCCACTTTCTTGCTCCCTCACCCAGTAAATATATACCCGAGCTTGCGACTAAATGGAGGAGTTTTGTGCAAGTCTTATTTGAGCAATAGTTCCGATGTTATTCGATTTTGATTTTATCATCTCAGTTTCTGTCAATGAAGTTGCCAGTTTTTTAAAAGCTTTCGCTCCGCTAATACGGCCAAAAGTCCCAGAGGCACTAGTCTGAAACTGACTATTTCCGTTTGTTTAGGATGGGTTGGCGCCATTATTAAACAACAGCATAAACAATCAGACAGCAAGAAATTAATTTTCGAAAAAAGAAACTTAAAATTTGTGAAAACGCTAAAAACCCAAAACTGAAAAATTTTACAAATTTCAACCAAAAATCTTACAACGCCCTTTTTATTAAAGAAAACCCGGCGCAACTTACGACACTAGCTTGTGGTTAGGGTAAATTTAAAGCAATCTATCAGCTCAGCCTTCCAAATCACAAAAAAATACACAAGTGTGGCTATTAGCTGTTGTATGGTGCTAAAATGGCGCAGTTACATGACCTTGACTACGTAATTTTTATTTTTATCAACCAATCAGGGAAGAAGAAGCATTACATTTAGGGTGCTATTTTAAATTTTATTTAATTAAACCGAATTGATTGAGAGCTATACAAATTTTGTTTTTGGAACCAATATAACCTGTAACAAAGAGAAGTTAGCTCTGGTTTTGACTGCAGTCTAATTCCTTTTCAATTTTCGTCTTTTTGTGTTAAGTGTTTGTTGGATTTCAAAATGGGCAAAGTTAATAAGGCAGTTGAATTTTTCTACACAAACGTATCAACAAAGCTGTCATTTGTTTGAAGCCTTACAGAAATCAGAACGAGTTTGAACACAGTTTGTCGCTAAAGAGATTCCCAGCTGCAATCACTGAAGTTACAGAAATTTTAAATAACCTAGTGGCTACAAGTCTTCACAAAATTATTAGTCAACTGCAATTAGACAAAAGAGCCAGGCCGGCTTAAAACTTGAGACGAAGCGGCAAAATTTGACTCTACTGACTTACTTCAGCTGGCTCAACTTTTATTCCGCCAACTGGTACAGGCTGTAAGATGAAAAATACTCATTATGTGTCGTTTCACTGGTGTTGGAGTAATCCCAAAAATGCTGTAAAAGTTTTAAGCAAGTTAAGAGTTCAAGCAAAATCTAGAGTTCTCTCACTCTCCATCAAATGCAGTTTTTCAAACATTTTAAAAAACAAAAGCCAAAACCGGGGCTTGTCAACCCACTTTCTATACCGCTTTCTTTTCTCACATGGTGTTATAAATTGTACTTTGGAGTAGCGTAGTCCGCAGTTTTTTATCACACGTGGCTCACTTAGCTCTCTCGAAAAAGCTGAAATGAAATAGAAAAATTTTCAATTCTAGAAAATATTATGCTTTTAAGTATTCTCAAGTTTTGTAAAAGTATTAATAAAAAGAACCTGCTAACATTGTTCTGAATTTTTCTCCAGTAAACCTTTAAACTATTTCAAAGTTTTTAGTTTTTAGTATTTCAATAAGCCAATAAAATTAATTTCCAAAACCCAAATTCTGCACAATTAACTTTTTCAATTGAGGCAACTTATTTGTTGCACTGGTTCTCTAGTGATGAATTTCAGCTTGTGCGTTTCACGCGCGGTTTGATGGTGTAGTCATGTTAACCTATACTCAGGTCATCTAAAGTCTTGAGTTTCTTGTCTCAGTGCATAAGTCTATAACTTCCTACTAAATGCTTTTACGGTGACACAGCATACAGGCAAATGTTGTGACAATGGGGAATCACTCTTTGATGACGTGAAACTTTCCTTCAGATTTGCCAAATTAATTGGAAGTAGACCCATTACAACCAATTTTATTAACCACCCGGATATTTGAGTCTTGTCAATAAGCGACTTAAGGGAAGCTGTAAATGAAAAAACGTTGCCTGTAGTAGAATTCATATTATGGGATGGATGCTTTTGATATGTCTGTTTCGCGCTTAAATTCGCGCTGTCGTTGCCTCCATTTTGAACGAGTAACAATGATTGATTTTTAATCGGTGAAAATAAATGCTATTGGCCATTAAAGTTGCTTTTGATTGCAAGAGTTTTGTTATTTCTACCAAAAATTTAATAATGATGCTTGATCATGCAGCCCTCCAGCTACTGCTTTTTTGGCAAAATATATTCTTTTTGTGTTAATTCCTTATCAATACCATACCAATAATTAATTAATACAACGTTACGACGCAGAGGTATATCAAATCGTCACGGGCAGGTATGTTCGATGCGTGTATCTCGTGTTCGTTTTTACTATGTTAATACATTTAAAATGAATCAATATTGCTGATATTAGCTACTTTAGCAGAAACCGTCAAAATGGAAGGGAAAGTAGCAACCCGTGTTCGCAAAAGTGTCCTAATCCTAGCCGCGAAATATGAGTACAAATTTTATAACCCGATTTTTCGCACAGCTTGTATCACGCATCTCCTCCATTTACGTATGAATTTTTCGCACTCAATGTGGCTCGATATCGCATATAATCCGCAATTAAGCCTAACTTAATTACTACTTATTCAGTTTAGCCTAACTTATTACTACTAGTAGTACTTTATTACTACTTTATTACTACTTTTAGTACTTTATTACTACTTTATTACTTATTATAGTACTTTATTACTACTTACTACGACTTATTAGTACTATTTATTACTACTTATTAAAATCGGCCAGTCCCACATTGATATACAAGGACTTTGACGTGCCAGGGATTCTTCGGAAAAAAAATCAGTTTTGTGGTTGCATGTATTTAAAGCACTTTAAAGCTTTGAATGCTT
Organism: Convolutriloba macropyga; assembly: GCF_964194025.1. Lineage (NCBI taxonomy): Eukaryota > Metazoa > Xenacoelomorpha > Acoela > Convolutidae > Convolutriloba > Convolutriloba macropyga. The sequence goes on from NC_134479.1 coordinate 45,602,075, forward strand.
CAATTAATTGTTTGTCAAAGTGCTTATTGCATGCTCAAAATGCGCGCGAATGATAGATAACTAAATTGAGAGGAAACGTGCAAAACTTGTAACCTACTTTTCGTTCCGAATGTTTTTTTATTTCGCAAAATTGGCGAAACTCCTTTTGTGAAATGTAAGATACAAAGGATGTCTCCTAATTTTGTTCATTGTATGTATCTAAATTTCGAGCCAATTTTACAAAGGAGGAAATTTTGGGGTATACTTCTGCGTCGTAATGAATACTGCACAACGTCATCGATGACAGTTTTATGCCCCATTCGTTCAAAAATTCTGAAGTATAGGACATCTCCAGAATATAGTACGACTCCTTTGAATTTTTTGACGTCTAAATTGTTATCATTTTTTAAGATGTTGCAACATCAAATTAGACCCTGATGATAGATATGCATCTTCAAGTTTTTGGTTGACCTCGAAATCGAGGAGAGTAAGTGCATAAGATAAACTTCTCGGCAATTTACTGTCTTTGAACTTTATCAGTTTCTAACCACAAGGAGTGGAGTGTGAAATCTGTTAAAAAAGTGTAAATTAATTATGTAAGCGTATTGTATATGGAGAAAGCAGGTTCAACGCATGCCAATTGTTTGTAGCTGAGCTCTCTTTACGAATTGACGCCCGGCAAAGACAAATGTAAGCTAGAGGTTACAATTTATTGAAAAAATTGTAAAACATTGCAAGCATGAGAGAAAATTGTTGCTAATGAACTCTAGCTTGTAATTAAAAATTCTTAGAAAAATTAATAAACCGATTTGTGAAAATAAAAAGTATCACAAATTGAACGATTCTTAGGTATGCGTTCAATGACAAGTAAAAGTTTTAACTTTTTTGAAAGTAAGGTGATTACTATTTTGAGTTTTTATTGACATCATCAGAATTTTGAAATCAAAGAAACAAATTAGAATTCAATTGCATTTTTCATTTCACAAACATTGAATAATTTTGACAAACTGGTGCACATTTTTCTATTGTTTTCTTCTGCTGGTGTGAACAACCCCTATTGTCCTTTACCTTTGCACGTTGTAACAGGTGTTGCTTGTTGACGTTTACCTACTTTTTGTCCATCAGATGCTGAAATAATTAGCTGACCAAGTTAATTTTGGCCCAAGTTCTCGACCCGGGAACTCTGAATTAATTTTGATGCTAAGAAGCCTCGTCAATTTCTCCGTCATTCGTCATTTTCTTGAATCTTGAATCTTTGAATCTTGTCAAAAGGCGGTTTAATGGAGTCTGTAAATGAACAAATGCTGCCTTTATTGACTTTCAGTTTATATGGTGGATGCATTTGATAGTCTATTTTGTGTTTAAATTGAAGGCTGGTGTTGCCCCTATTTTGATAACAAGGATTGATTTTTTGCCCCTATTTTGATAACAAGGATCGAATAAATAACAAGGATTGATTTTTTATCGTTAAAAATGAATGCTTTTGCCCATTACAGTTGCTTTGTTGCCTTTGGCTTGTAAGCGTTTAGTTATTTTTTCCAAAAAGTTAATAATACTTTTTGGTTATGGAACCATCCAGATACTGATTTTTAGAGTGAATATTATTGGTGTAAACTATAGAAAAAGAGTACAAAAAAATTGTAAAAAATGTAAAGAGAAGTTTTAAAGGCGTAATCATAAGAGTGTAACAATGAGTTTTAAAGGTGTAATGCAAAGAGTGTAAAATGAAGCTAATCCACTCTTATTCCGCCTTTAAATCTTAAAATTACACCAGCAAAATTACACTTTAAAATGGAATTCCACCCTTTATAATGGGGGGAACTAACGGTGTAAAGATATTATTTTTACACTCTTTACACTCTTTTCCCCGCTATTTTCGGGCAAAAATCTCGACCCGGCTATCAAAATGATATCAATCAATTGTTAATATAAAATGCACAACGTCATCTATGACGTTTTTATGCCCCCTGGGTGCAAAAATTCTGAAGTATTGAATATCGCTAGTTTCAGATAATTTTGATACTAGTTACTCGAAACTTTATTATTCAAGCTCATTTGAATGTTCATGTCGTTTCCTCCAATGACAAATTTTTATATAAAGCCAAGCTTTTTAGTATGTTAGCTTGTTCTGCGGTAACAATGCCGACTATAAAGTCAACCATATATCATCTTCATTTCTCAATTTTGTTTGTAGTAGACAGCTTGACATTCTGCAAGCAAGCAGCATTTTTAGTTTCATCTCTGACAAAACCCATGCTTGAGTTCGTTTTTTTGTCACCTGTTGTGTCAAATATTTTTTCAGGTTATGGCAACTATTTGAAATGACTGAGGAAATGGACGTTCCAATATGTGCACTTTTTCTCAAATTCAGGTAAATTACCTGCAATTTTTTGTGACTTTAATGATTAATTGGAAGCAAAATTTTCCCATGACAACTGAGTTTGAAAACAATAATTCGTAGCTTGTCTTTTCAGTCAGGAAAGACGATTCCATGAAGCTTTCATATGATACACTTTTAAAATTTCTTAAAATGCTCCGGGACTTTTTTGAACCGGAAATTTCTATTTAAAATAAATGAAAGTAATGGTGAACAATAGACCATTTTTTTTTAAATTTGTTACTAAACTAAACAAAATTTCTTCTTGCACTCTGCAAGAGCACCTAAACCCTGAATGGCAAAGTCGGTGAGTGTCAAGCTCCAACTGCTCTAATGAAAGAACACTCGCTGAAAGGGTAAATTATCTGAAAAATTTAGGGTGATTATTCAGGCAAAGTTGCCTGAAATTTGGACTGTTCAGGTAAATTGCAGGTAAATTGTGAAGGGGGACTACATTCACAATTCAGGAGGTACGTGCATGTAGTGTACAGGAACGCCATAACACATGCACAGTTTAGGTAAAATTAGTTGAATTTTTATGTAAATTTACCTGCATGTTTTTTAGAGTGTTGCAAAACAAAAATAGAAGTTTTTGCCCCCATGGTGAGCATTTTGTGAATAATCACCTAGTAGGTCGTTTGGTTTATCAAGAAAAGCAAACTTTTTTTTTCCTATTTTCTAGACAAATGTTATCTTTTGTATTTTCAGTTTCCCAAAACTGAAAAAAATTCGAGCCTCGGGTGGCTTCTCGTTGTAGTTTTTCCATTTCATTGCAGAAAACTTTGATATTTTATCATAATAAATGGTATCACATCCTTTTCAAAAGCTTTACGAATCCTCCAACTGTACCGTTAATTCGAATTTTGGAAGAAAATGTCAACTCAATTTTAATTCTGACAAACTGTCGAAGGATAAAAAAATATATTTTAATTGTCTGAGACCACAATTTGAATAATTTTAGGAGGTTTCTAATAAAATATTTATTGAAAATTTTCATATAAACACGCTTTAACCTATTTACAACTTTCGATATGTCATCAATTTTTTTCAAACCTATTCTGGAATTTTTTCTATTCTGGCCAAGTTTTTGTAATCTTAGGGTAGTTTAGTTTTTGTGCCCTAAACCAAAGCAATTATACTGTGGTGGTTTGCAAATTTCGTTTTGCCAAGCACCAAAAATTTTTGGCCGTTTAATTTAGTTGGCATTTGATTTGAACTAATAATTTAATGTGAGTTACTTTCCCAAATATTTGTTGCGTATGTTTACCACCGGCTTGTTCTTGCTGACGTATATAGTTTCGACTATTATGAATTTTTTTGTGTTACATTCATCCACATTTTTTCAATAATTGATACTCCTGGCGGCACAACATTCAACAAGCTTTTTAATCACCTGTGAATCGTTCATTTGGTTTTCCAATATACTGTTGATAACATGCCGGCTTGTCTGCCAAACATGTATGGATCTGCATCTATTGCATTTTTTCTCAAAGACCACGTCAGATTTCAAGATTCAAATGAAAGATAATTTTAGGTTGGGGGCCTGATTGTAAGTTTTCCTTTTGCGTTGTGATTACCAAATTGCAAAACACATAGTTTTTACACTTCGCTTGGAAAGTTTTTTTGTATGGTTGCATTTGTGTGGTTAAGTAATATTTGGTTTTTCTTGAGATGTAGTCTGTCCTCTTTATGATTTTTGTTTTGATCTGGATTCATCTTTACTGCCAATTTGATCTTAAGCAAAGTGTGGTTCACTATTTTCGAAACCATTCAGCAGACTGATTTTCGGTTCAGCACGTCTTGTTTTTTTCAGGCACATGTTCGAAAGTCAACCATCTAGTTGTTCTGTTGAAAACGCTGTGAATTAGGATTTTAGGATTTTATTATTGGGTTTAGACTCTTAAAAACTTATCCAGACCACTAGTAAATGTGCAAATAATGTCTTCCACATAATTTGTGAACAATTATCTCCCCTCGAGCTCCTCCCCTTCTTTAAGGACGCAGTAATTAAAGATCCAAAACATGTCCTGCATATTGACACATTTTCTTGACATTTCATATAAATCCAGTTATCGCATAACTCACATCTTACACTTTTTTCTAGGAAAATCCTTCTTCGGTAGCTGTCTTTGCAGCTTTTTCCAGTGATGCCTAAAACTATATCATGGACACATGGGCTAAAATTACAACCAATGACGCACCCATAGCTAGACGATCTGACTGTACCTATCAGATGCCGTTACATTTAAAAATGCATTTGTAACCAATAGCCTCAAAAATTTTTTCCTTGCTGGCTTTCTGATCTTTGGATCCAGAGTGCTAATGTAGAGTTTTCTTAGAGCAATTTATATAGACTCTCCAACCGGCACTTTAATATGTAAACTCTTTATATCACGATATAATATTTGATCCCTATCATCATACGGAAGTGAAGTTATTCGGTATCTTCTGTGTTGGTTTCAATATATGCGCCCATTAGTTTAAAAGACAGTTGTTGAACTTTCCATAACTGCTACATTTTATCGAAAAAACAGTTAAGAGAATTGTACTCTTCTGTGTTGTTTTGCTAAATTATGAAGCCTTGCTAGTTCTGAACCAAGTGATCTTAGTATTGAATGAATTTTGTCTTTGACCTTTGCCTTCTTCATCAGTCGCTTTAGGTTGTAATATATCTGTTTTTTAGTTTTATCAAAGTTTCATTTTTCGATCTATTGATTTTCTTTGAACTGATCATGGTCAGATTTTAATGTATCCTAATGTTTTTTCTCTGTTGTCTTAAAACTTCATCAGGCGGAATCCGCAAGCCTTCATGAACGTTACCCTAAGCAATTTTTTGCTCTTCAGTTAATTTTGTAACTATTTCCATTTTGAAGAGAACTTCGGGTACCATTTTTGCATTCCATTTTGCTTAAGCGTGAAATTCACCACGCTTCTCACGATGTGTTTTTCTAGCGCAATTTACGTACAATTTTGTCAAAGTCTGCGAGGGAGTGTGCCTTACTGAACTCGTGCTGCAAAAAGGAGTTAGGGTGCTAACAACAGGAACACAATTAGAAGCAAAGGAAGATCACCTCCACTTCTTATGACAATACTATTATGGGAGCCGTTCCAAAGGGTTCCACATTGTCTCTCCGACAATTTTGCAAGTGCTCCCTTAATTTTTTCAATCACTGCGGACAGATTCCTCATTTTTTGCCTAATACTGCTAACAACAGATTGCATCAATTTTGGTCTCATATTCTCCCGTAACTTACTTCTAAATGTTTCAAGTTTTTCCCTCCACACATTGCGACCTGTTTCATCGCTGTTTATTTCTTCTCTTAGGATTCTTAATTGAAAACTTTGCACTGCTTGCATTGAAAAACTATGTTCTGACGAATGCAAAAAAAACACAAAGTTCGGAATGATGTCATTGTTAATGCATTGACTTAATGATTAGCCATTTTTTAGCTTTTCAGAAATCATGGTTGTTCAGGAGCTCTTGTTTAGTTTGCGTCTGTTGCAACACTTTAGCTTCCCTTTGCCGTTTGCCCAAGATCTTGGCTTTCCCATCCTGAGCGGTACTCTCAAAATATGTTGGTGTTGTAGCAAAGTCTCAAATGTCTCATCTCCAATCCAGCTTTAGGTGCAGTGCATCTAAAATGACTTCTCGGTTTGCATCTTCTTCTTCCTTCTCCGAATTGGATGTTTCGTTAAACTGAGTACAGTATAGGATTTTTTGGTTTATGACCTCCGTTTTCTTTTTGTATATTATTTGCAACCCAGACGCACGTGTTCTTTTTCTAGGCAATGATTCACTACGTAACGGCATTTGCACTGTAGCTGGGGGTGCCAAACGAACTTGGGGGGAGGCCATAAACGGAAACGATCCCCCGTATCTTAGACGCTGCAGGGTCGGTTGTTATGTGAGATGTGACTTGAGATCATGTTGTTTATCAGATATTGCCAATTCACCAAGTCCCTCTTCTCGCACAGACGACAGTTTTGAAGCACCTTCCATGCGTTTTATTGAAAGAGCTTTTGAATAAACTCTGGTTTTTCAGTGATGTTTGGAAAAATATCATGTGCGCTAGTATTACAGCCAACGACGCACCCACAGCCAGACAAACTGACTGTACGTATCAGATGCCGCTATATATAAAATATACAATTTTAACCAACAGCCATAAAATTGTTTTCATTGCTGACTATGGGATCTCTGGCCCAGAGTGCCGAACTAGAGTTCTCTTAGAGCAATATTTATATATTGTCGCACTGACACTTTATTATGCAAACGTTTTATATCACGAGAAATTAATTGATCCCTACCAGCAAACGGAAGTGAAGTTTTTTGGAATCTTGTGTGTTCGTTTCGATTATTACGCTTCGTAGTGTTGAAAAAAACTGTTGACGCTATCGTAACTGCTACCGGTTATCGAAAAAGCAGCTGCGATAATTGTATGTTTCTGTGTTATTTTGCTAAATTGTGAAGCTTTGCTGGTTCCGAACCAGTGAACCTGAGTATTGGATGAATTTTGTCCGGAATTGTTGCCTGCTTCAACAATTGTTGCAGGCTGTGATATATCTATTTTTAAAATTTTTCTCACAGATTTAATTTTCGATAAATTGAATTATTTTATTTGATCATGATCAGATATTAGCGTATTCTCATGTTTTTTCTGTACTTTAGTTCTTCATCATGCAGAAACCGCAGCTTTTGACTAATTTTACCAAAAGCAGTTTTTTGATCTTCAGGTAATTGTTTACTTTTTCACGCCCCTCTCCCTTTCGGTCAGATTTTTGGATACGCTTTTGCATAAAAATTTGCTGAGGCTTGAAATTCAAGTTGTTATTCTTGCGCAATTTACGTACAAGTTTTTTCAAAGTCATCGAGTGTTTTAGCGAGTTGAAGTTCTGCTCTTTCAAAGGCTTGTCTTTGCGCAAGAAAGGTTTTGCCATTTCTCAATCAAGCCCTTCTGTGCGCTTCTCTTATATATTGAGATTTTGGCTTAGTTATGTTTGTTATTCAGACTAAAAAAATCATTCAAGAGCAATTAAGAGTTTGCGGTTTTCAAATTTTAGTTTCGCATAATTCACATCTTACTTCTTTTCCTTGGAAAATTGCTCTTCTGTTGCAGTGTTTAAAATTCTTTTTTTGATCGATTTATATAAGTTTTTCTCTGTACTCTTAATATTGCGGTGATGCCAAAAACTATTTAATAAACACGTGTGCTAGTACTACAAACAGTAACCCATCTGTAGCAATACAATCTGACTGTACGTATCAGATGTAGATGCCACTGAATATAAATTATACATTCATAAACACTTGCCACAAAACTGTTGCCTTGCTGATTTTTAGATCGTTGGATCTAAAGTGCCCAAGTAATATTCTCCTAAAGCAATTTATATGGCCTCTCCGACCGGCACTTTTGTATGCAATTTTTTTAGGTCACTATCTGAACCCTATCCTCATACGAAATTGAAGACTTTTAGTAATTTGGGTGTTGGTTTCAATAATACAGCCCTGTAGTCTTAAATTAGTTATTAACGTTTTCATAAATGGTGACAGTTATCGGAGGAACAAGTAAAAAATGTGCTTTTTTGTTATATTTTTCTGAATGGTGAAATTCTTTTGGTTCTGAACCGGTTGATCTGAGTATTGGATTAATGTTTTCCGGAATTTTTTGCTTGCTTCATCAACTCCTGCAGCTATAAAATACCTACTTTTCAGTTTTATCACAGTTTTTTTTTGAACAGATCATGATCTGATTTAGCGTTTCTTCATGTTTTTTTCTGTACTTTTTATACTTCATCACCCAGATTTTGCAACCTCCGACGAATATTAACACAAACAATTGTTGTTCTTCAGGTAGTTATGTTTTTTCACGTCCCTCTCCATTCCCATTAGAATTTTGGTTACGCTCTTTGCTTACCATCTTTCTGATGCTTGAATTTCACGAATATCCTAAACATCCGTTTTATTTTGGCTCAATTTATGTACAAATTTTCGAACCTCTGATAGCAAGTGTTGCTCATTGAACTGGCGTTTCAAAAGGGTTTTAGTTCCCTACAATGGAAACATTCTAGAGATTTGGAAAACAATAAAAACCCTTTAGAAACCTGGTTTCGATATTTGCGCACCGTAGTGTTAACAAAAACTGTTGACGCTTTCATAATTGCTACCGATTATCGAAAGAACAATTGAAATAACTGCTACCGGTTATCAAAAAAGCAGCTACGATAATTGTATGTTTCTGTGTTATTTTGCTAAATTGTGAAACTTTGCTGGTTCCGAACCAGTGAACCTGAGTATTGGATGAAATTTGTCCGGAATTGTTGCCTGCTTCAACAGTTGTTGCAGTCTGTGATATATCTATTTTTCAAATTTTTCTCACAGATTTAAATTTCGAAAAATTGAATTATTTTTATTTGATCAAGATCTGAATTTAGCGTATTCTCATGTTTTTTCTGTACTTTAGTTCTTCATCATGCAGAAACCGCAGCTTTTGACTAATTTTACCACAAGCAGTTTTTTGATCTTCAGGTAATTGTTTACTTTCTCACGCCCCTCTCCATTTCGGTCAGATTTTTTGATACACTTTTGCATAAAAATTTGCTCAGGATTGAAATTCAAGTTGTTATTCTTGAGCAATTTACGTACAAGTTTTTTCAAAGTCATCGAGTGTTTTTAGCGAGTTGAAGTTCTGCTTTTTCAAAGGCTTGTCTTTGCGCAAGAAAAGTTTTGCGATTTGTCAATCAAGCCCTTCTGTGCGCTTCTCCTATATATTGAGATTTTGGCTTAATTATGCTTGTTATTCAGACTAGAAAAATCATTCAAGAGCAGTTAAAAGTTTGCGGGTTTGAAATTTTAGTTTCGCATAATTCACATCTTACTTCTTTACCTTGGAAAATCGCTCTTCTGTTGCAGTGTTTGAAATTCTTTTTTGATCGAATTAAATAGGTTTTTCTCTGTACTCTTAATATTGCGAAGATGCCTAAAACTATTTAATAAACACGTGTGCTAGTACTACAAACAGTAACGCATCTGTAGCAGGACAATCTGACTGTACGTATCAGATGTAGATGCCACTGAATATAAATTATACATTCATAACCACTTGCCACAAAACTGTTGCCTTGCTGATTTTTAGATCGTTGGATCTAAAGTGCCCAAGTAATATTCTCCTAAAGCAATTTATATGGCCTCTCCGACCGGCACTTTGGTATGCAAATTTTTTAGGTCACTATCTGAACCCTATCCTCATACGAAATTGAAGACTTTTAGTAATTTGGGTGTTGGTTTCAATAATACAGCCCTGTAGTCTTAAATTAGTTATTAACGTTTTCATAAATGGTAACAGTTATCGGAGGAACAAGTAAAAAATGTGCTTTTTTGTTAAATTTTTCTAAATGGTGAAATTCTTTTGGTTTTGAACGGGTTGATCTGATTATTGGATTAATGTTTTCCGGAATTTTTTGCTTGCTTCATCAGCTCCTGCAGCTGTAAAATACCTACTTTTCAGTTTTATCACAGTTTTTTTTTGAACAGATCATGATCTGATTTAGCGTTTCTTCATGTTTTTTTCTGTACTTTTTATACTTCAACACCCGGATTTCGCAACCTCTGACGAATAGTAACACAAACAATTGTTGTTCTTCAGGTAGTTATGTTTTTCACGTCCCTCTCCATTCCCCTTAGAATTTCGGTTACGTTTTTTGCATACCATCTTTCTGATGCTTGAATTTCACAAATATCCTAAACATCCGTTTTATTTTGGCTCAATTTATGTACAAATTTTCCAACGTCTGATAGCAAGTGTTGCTCATTGAACTTGCGTTTCAAAAGGGTTTTAGATCCCTACAATGGAAACATTCTAGAGATTTGGAAAACAATAAAAACCCTTTAGAAACCTGGTTTCGATATTTGCGCACCGTAGTGTTAACAAAAACTGTTGACGCTTTCATAATTGCTACCGATTATCGAAAAAACAATTGAAATAACTGCTACCGGTTATCGAAAAAGCAGCTACGATAATTGTATGTTTCTGTGTTATTTTGCTCAATTGTGAAACTTTGCTGGTTCCGAACCAGTGAACCTGAGTATTGGATGAAATTTGTCCGGAATTGTTGCCTGCTTCAACAGTTGTTGCAGTCTGTGATATATCTATTTTTCAAATTTTTCTCACAGATTTAAATTTCGAAAAATTGAATTATTTTTATTTGATCAAGATCAGAATTTAGCATATTCTCATGTTTTTTCTGTACTTTAGTTCTTCATCATGCAGAAACCGCAGCTTTTGACTAATTTTACCACAAGCAGTTTTTTGATCTTCAGGTAATTGTTTACTTTTTCACGCCCCTCTCCATTTCGGTCAGATTTTTGAATACACTTTTGCATAAAAATTTGCTCAGGATTGAAATTCAAGTTGTTATTCTTGCGCAATTTACGTACAAGTTTTTTCAAAGTCATCGAGTGTTTTTAGCGAGTTGAAGTTCTGCTTTTTCAAAGGCTTGTCTTTGCGCAAGAAAGGTTTTGCGATTTGTCAATCAAGCCCTTCTGTGCGCTTCTCCTATATATTGAGATTTTGGCTTAGTTATGCTTGTTATTCAGACTAGAAAAATCATTCAAGAGCAGTTAAAAATTTGCGGGTTTGAAACTTTAGTTTCGCATAATTCACATCTTACTTCTTTACCTTGGAAAATCGCTCTTCTGTTGCAGTGTTTGAAATTCTTTTTTGATCGAATTAAATAAGTTTTTCTCTGTACTCTTAATATTGCTGTGATGCCAAAAACTATTTAATAAACACGTGTGCTAGTCTTAAATTAGTTATTAACGTTTTCATAAATGGTAACAGTTATCGGAGGAACAAGTAAAAAATGTGCTTTTTTGTTAAATTTTTCTAAATGGTGAAATTCTTTTGGTTTTGAACCGGTTGATCTGATTATTGGATTAATGTTTTCCGGAATTTTTTGCTTGCTTCATCAGCTCCTGCAGCTGTAAAATACCTACTTTTCAGTTTTATCGCAGTTTTTTTTGAACAGATCATGATCTGATTTAGCGTTTCTTCATGTTTTTTTCTGTACTTTTTATACTTCATCACCCAGATTTCGCAACCTCTGACGAATAGTAACACAAACAATTGTTGTTCTTTAGGTAGTTATGTTTTTTCACGTCCCTCTCCATTCCCCTTAGAATTTCGGTTACGTTTTTTGCATACCATCTTTCTGATGCTTGAATTTCACAAATATCCTAAACATCCGTTTTGTTTTGGCTCAATTTATGTACAAATTTTCCAACGTCTGATAGCAAGTGTTGCTCATTGAACTTGCGTTTCAAAAGGGTTTTAGTTCCCTACAATGGAAACATTCTAGAGATTTGGAAAACAATAAAAACCCTTTAGAGACCTAGTTTCGATATTTGCGCACCGTAGTGTTAACAAAAACTGTTGACGCTTTCATAATTGCTACCGGTTATCGAAAGAACAATTGAAATAATTTTTTTTTTCATTGTTGTTTCGTCACATCATGAAGCCTTGCAGTATCTGAACCAGTAGACTTGAATATTGGATGACTTTTGTCCGTAAGTGTTGCCTGCATCAACAGTTGTTGCAGGCTGTAAAATATCTATATTTCAGTTTATAACAGTTTTGATTTTCGATTAATAGAATTTTTTTAACTGATCATGATAAGAATTTAGCGTGTTCTCAAGTTTTTTTTCTTACTTCTATTTCTGCATCATGCAGAATCCGCAGCTTTTGGATAGTTTTACCACAAGTAAGTTTTTTGTTTCCGTTGAAGCCGGATTGTTTCCACAAGGATATCAGAATTGATATCCTAGGGGAACCAGCCCGCTTGTCTGCCCAACGTAGATGGATTCGCATCTATTACATTTTATCTCATATACCACGTGGAATTTCAGGTATGGTTTTTTTTAGGCTGAGGAGGCATGATTTTATTTTTCGCGCTATAAATACCTCTGGAATGTCGCATAGTTTCTTCAATTTGCTTGCAAAGTTGTGAATAAGGTTGCCTCTCTGTTGTAGAAAAATTTGTTTGTTTCTCATGAAATTTGGCCTTGATTTTTTCTTTCTCTTTTTTTCGTTGTTTTCCACTGATCGGTACCGCCAATGATTGTCTTTTTTAGGCTCTGGTTCAATATTTTTGAAGATCATTCATCAGGATACTGATTTTTGGTCCGGCAAATCTTGTTCTTTTCAAGCACCTGATCGATGGCCAACCAATCAGATGTTGCGTTACAACCACTTTGAACCGTCCCTTGAATAACATTTGTTTTATGCTGAAGCGATTGTCAGCTGCCAAAATTCAGTATTGATGTGTCATTTTTCTTTATACCAATGACATGTGATATTATTTTTGTTGCTCACAATTACGTTGATATGAAGAAAAGTCGAATCCTCTTCGATTCAGATCAAATTGCAGGCTTTTGTGTAGCGAATTTGCAAATTTTAATTACTCCATGTTTTGTACTATAATCTGCTCAACATGTT
>NC_134479.1:45615120-45697772 GCF_964194025.1 Convolutriloba macropyga
ATATATATATATATATATATATATATATATATATATATATATATATATATAAGTATATATATACATATATATATATATATATATTATATTTATATATATATATATATATATATATATATATATATATTCAATTTGATGTAACAGAAGCATATCATACATAAATCAACTTTAACTTTTTTGTTTTGTTCAATTGTAAAGTTGAAATGTTTGTTTTGTAACGTGTATTTCTTTCAAGTTGGAATTTTATCCCCAAACTAGACTTTCAGTGTCAATTCTCGTTTTTGTTATTTGTCGCATGTGTTGGCGGCCTGTTTGGGTGTTCGTATATAAAGAGCCTGTAGTGTCATTAACTTAGACTAGTTGGTGCACTGGTCTAATATCTTCCACTGGAAAGCTGTTTTATCACCGTTGCACTCAATTGCATATATTTCCGTCGGTGAGTCCTCCTTGGCTTGCTCTGCAACCGTTGTGGTAATATGCCGGCAGGTCTGTCCTACTTAGATAGATTTGAATCAATTATTAAAAAGTGAGTTCATAAACCACATTGGATTTGAGGACTTTATCAAAGCTAGACTTAAGTCTAGGTACTCGGCTCTTAAGTTTCCGAGTGGTGAAAATTGTCTGGGCTGAATGAATTTTGTTCAGCTTTACAAATTCATTAGAAATGTTGCATCTGTAATGTAATACAGGTTGATGGTTCTCGGTATTTTTTGTTAATTAACGGCTACGCCAGCGTTGTATCCTTTTCTCTGTTCTTCCATTCTTAGCTGATTAATTGTATCCTTGACAATTTTTTGTTAATGCTTCATGGAACGCTTTCCAATTAATGGTGCCTCGGAACAAGCACTGTATTGTTCCCTGTTTTATGCTCTTCTCATTTCAAAGAGGTGTACAGCTACAATAGTTCAGAATTGCTCCAGTATGTGATGGTTTTCGATAACCTGTAAAAAAATTGTACCCTACGGTTGTACCTTAAGTGACATATCCAGAAATGGCAAACTGTTTTTCTTTTCCTTTGTTTCTAATGTAAGTTGAAGATTGTGATGGGGGTCATTGAACGCATCTAACAGCTCTTTGGTGTCACCTGTAACTGTTCTCACAATTTTGTAGACATTTCTTAGAAAAACTTACGTTTCGGACGAATGGTTAATGGCAGTCTTATCATTTTTACGGCAGAATGAGCACAACCAAAACTGGTTGTCCATGCTAACATATTCTCTGTTACTGATTCGCTTAAATTTTGCGTGGAACCATCTTTCGCAAATTTCACACTCAACAACGTGTTCGCAATTGCGACAGATGCTCAATTAAGCATTGGTTTTACATTTAGGTGTCTGTAACTTCAATTGTGGCTCCCGAGGTTTCAGCCAAAGGCTAGCCAAAGTCAGTGCCAAGAACGCACCCATTGCCAACCCGTGTTTCTGACAGTACCAACTTTCATTGCATTTGAATTGGCGGTTTGTGATGGCTAATTCCAGCAGACGTTTTATTGTTGTTCTAGGTGAGTCTAGTCTATTGTCCCTAGCATAAAGCGATGGTAGGGCATTGGTATCGACTTTCTTTACAGGAGCGTTGCTGTATAAACTATTTACATCTAATGATAGGATTTGTTCATCTTTTTAAAATTTTATTTGCTCCAGAGTATTTCGTGCGTCAATGTTGTTAGAATCTATGTTTGTTCCTTCAATATTTTGCAAAGGGTGCTAGAAACTTGTTAAGGTGATGGTAACAACTTCCTTCAACTTGGGTAGAGAAAACAGGTCTCGGAGGCCTTTCTTTTTTGTGTAACTTAGCTAATTCGCACAACAATGCCGGTTGTGCTCCGGTGAACCTTAAAATTTCGTAAACCTTAACCGGTATCTTCCCTTTTTTTCCTCATATCCAAGAGGTCTTTGTTTAGTTCTTCTCATTTGTCATTACGATAAAATTACAAATCTTCTCAAGTTTTCTGAACTACTCGCAATCTATCACGTTTTCCAGTTTTTCTGCGTACGTGCCCTTTTTCATAACACAAAAACAAACACCCTTATTAAAAGGGTCAGCAATCAGAGCGTTGTCAAGCAGATATTTTTTCATTTTACTTAATGTTCTATCTAAAGGTGTTTCTTTGAGGTTTTTTGGGTACCATTTTGCTGCCGGTTCAATTTCAAACAGTTTTTCACCTGGTACTTTGTTCTTACGCAGATTCTTTTCAAATTGTCTATGTTCGCCAAGCAATGCAACTTTTTGAACTTGTTCCTTTTTGGATTTGGTACTTTCATGCTATTGGACCAAAAGCAAGAAAGTCCCTGATTAATCCCGACAAAATGATGTTTTCTAGAAAGACCACAGAGTTTTCATTAGGTGATCTTAATGGCTTGTCTTGCCTTTCCGAAAGTTTGACAAGTTTTTCCTGCAGTATTTGTTCAAAACTAACTACATAATTGCAAATTCGGTTGCGCAAGGCAAAAATAACGGAGGACAATAGATGACTATCTAAATTTCCAAGGACAGCTTTTCGACTAGCAGCTCGGTTTTGATAACATTTATTATGAGTGTCATCTGCTGTGGAAACTTCAGACCTTAGCAAATTTAGTTGAAGACTATGCATCACTTGATCCTAAAAATCATGTTATTAGAACACGATTTTTTTTTAAAAAAATCCGGTAATATATATGTGCTAAAGCAAGTTGTAAGAAAATTTATTCTACATCTGCTACTTTCATACTTATATAAACATAATTTTCAAAGTCCAAGTATGGTTTCTAACAGTCTCTTTTTTGCAGACATTTTCTCAACCAATATCTTGGCAGTTTAAGCCCAGGGTAGGGCTAGTGAAAGACCTCCGGTCAGTAAACACCGAAAAGCTATCACTTACAACTGAGCATTCATTTTTTCCTTGCCTCCCATTGATTTTTGCACGGTTTCCTTTTCTCCCTGTTTGTTTTTTCAGCAGTTTAAAAATGGATCGTCAACTTAAATTTTTTTGGAATCTGAGTTCATTGTCAGGTTATAAAGAATACAAAATGCTAAAACGAAAAGCCAGAAAATAAAATAGAAATCACTAAAAACCACTCATTCAAGGAAATTGTCTCCTGTTTGAGATGGTTGATCGCTTGTTGTAGTGGCCAGTCTCAAAACTTCTCCAGCTATCCTCTCAAAGATATTGCTCACGAACAAGTTCATGATCGACATAGCTTTAGAAGAGATGCCAGTGTCGGGGCGGACCTGCTTCAGCACCTTAGATGTAGAAGCAGTGCGTCTCTTTCCTCTTCTTGTTCTTCTTTTTGTCACGTGAGGGCTTCTTCTGTGCCTTGCCCGCCTTCTTCACTGCTTTGCCGCTCAACCCGGGCGCCATCTCTTGTTGCTGTCCTGTGCTGCTCCTCTTCCATTGGACGTGGTTGGGTTGGGTTTGCGGATCATGCTGTTTAATATTTTACGGATTATGATGTGCTCTCTGTCTATCTTTAGTTTGTTGTTGTTGTTGTTGTTGTTGTTGGGAAATTACGACTGCTTGTCGAGGAGTCGCTCTGACCCTTGAGTCTTGCTTTTAGAGAATTTTCCGTAAATTTCTGCATCTATGACAATCGCAACACAGTTGCCACGTACAGATATTTTGAGTGTTGAACAATTTATAAACTAACTTCTACATCAAGTTTAGTATTCGGTTTTTCAGTCCTCGCGGTTTCATTCTCGGTTCGGTTTTCTGGTCGGCAGTTTTTGGAAACGAATTGGTTTGGCACCTTTTTGAGCCCAATTTTTCTGAGCATGAACAATTCTTCGGATCTTCCCCGAACTTAGTTTATTTCAGGTATTTCAATATCGTCTCTTCCTTCTTGAGTAAGCTTTGAGGCGGTGAGGCGATTGTTCATCTGAACGTACATTGGTAATGGCAAGATGTTCAAAAGCCTCAGTTGGTTCTCATAGGGTTCGTTTCGTCCTGTTATCCACCTAACTGCTTTCCGCTGGAATTTTTCGAGATTGGCTAAATCAGATTTTGATAGCGTCGTACAGTTGATTCCGTATAACAAGACTAGCAGAAAGAGCGATTTGTATAATCCCAGTTTTCTGAAGAGTTTTACGGCATAGGCGACATTCCTCCTTATCAAGTATAGGACTCTGTTTGTTTTATTGAGTCTAGCATTTATATGAGCCGACCATGTCAAATACTTGTTGACGTTTATACCGAGGTCCTTGACTGCTTGCAGAGGGTTCAGATTTTTATTTAAGAGTTCAAAATACTTTTCTGTCCCTCTTATGTTTATTATTGCACACTTGTTGACTGCAAGTTCCATTTTGTTTGTCGCTAACCAGTTCTGTACTGCATTTATGTCCTGGAAGTTGTTGTCACTGTATTCTGTTGAGAGAATCTTCAGGTCATCGGCGAACAAATATGGATCGCTAAATCTTAGGACATCTGGGTGGTCGTTGATAAGTATACAGAACAGAAGCAGACCAAGAAGAGAACTTTGGGGGACGCCACTTGTGATTTAAAGAATACTGGAGCTTCTGTTATCAAGACGGATTGTCTTCTATTTTGGAGATTGTCAACCAAAACTTCGAGGAAGCATCCGCTCACACCAATTTGACCTGCTTTTATGAGTAATTCTTTATGCGGTACTTTGTCGAAAGCTTTGGAGAAGTCAGAGTAGAAGCTAACTATGTTGTCACTTGTGTTCTTGTCCATTGCCTCGTAATTCTTTTGCAGGAAAGAAAGCATATTTGTTGTTACAGATCTACCCCGAACAAAACCATGCTGATGCTTGCTCAAGTGTTTTTCAAAGTGTCCATATAGAGGCTCGTACATGCATTTTTCGAAAACTTTACTGTCGATATTCAGTAGAGAAACCGGACGATAATTCGCGACCAGCCTCCTGTCGCCCTTCTTATAAATAGGGGTTACTGATTCAATTTTACGTTGGTCGGGAATTTTTCTCAGGCGCTTTATGTTCCTAAAGACTACGAATAAGACATCAGCCATTTTTGGTAGAAGATATGGGGTACCCGTTAGGGCCCCTAGTCTTAGTGATATCGAGCTCCAATTTTATTCAATTAATCTTTTGTCTTGATATACAGAAGTTCATTAAAGTTGGGTTCATAGAATTGATGTCTTGTACGCTAAAGGAATGTTTAGGATTGTAGACAGAATGAATGAAATCGTTTAGTAAGTTTACTTTGTCTTCAATGTTGGATCCTGATCTTCCACCATTGATTAGAACTTTTGGGAGGTTTGGTGACTTATTAAGACTTTTGAGAAGTTTGAAGATCACACTGGTGTCTCTGGTGCTCATTTTTTTGCTCTTGATAATTTCACCTCTGTCACAACGTTTGAAACTTCGTTACGATGTTTTTCCGATATGACAATGGTTTGTTCGCTAAGAATTTACGCTGAGTGTTCAAATTTTTCATCAAATTGGACGTACTTGGTGTTTTCCAAGGTGGTAGAGATTGCCATTGCCTGGTTTTTTTGGGAATCGTTGCTTGTGCTACGTTGTCGAAAAGTTCGTACATCTCTTTGCACATGTTGCTTATGTTTGTGTAACACAATGGTTTGAAGTCAGCCATTTTGATCATTTCGCTTACTTACGAGTAATCAGCTAATTCATAACTTCGAAAAGTTCTCAAAGTTGGTTTCATTTCTGTATGAAGGCACTCAACCAGAAGAATGATTGCCCTGTTATCTGAAAAGTTAAATGTTTTTGTGAATTCTTCGTCAAGAGCTGAGTGCATGTAACAATTTTGATAGAAAAGCAACGTCCATTATGTTGTTTTTGCGGTCGTTAAAACCAACACTTTGGAGAAAAAAGTTGTCTTCAAAGAGTTCTAGTACTTCCTGTTCGTCAGTGTCCTCACTTGAGATGTTGTGTCAGTTTGTGTTCGGAAAGCTAAGATCCCCACAGATTATTGCTGCGCTGTTTTTTGGTAGGGCTGACAGAAGTGTTCCAAAGTCCTCTTATGTGTATCAGTACCTACTTATTTTTGGGGGGTTGTAGAACACAGAAATAAAAAAGCTGAATTCGTTAATTGCTAGTCTGCAGGTGAGTGAACAGACGAGGTGTTCAGTATTAAGGTGTTCAGTTGATAGGCTGTTTTTTATGGCAATCATTGCCCCTCCGTGAGTGTTGTTTTCCACATGTTGTTTTCTGTCCGATCTATATTTGATGTACTTGTCTAAGAGTAATTCAAATGATGAAATGTTGTCGGTTAACCATGTTTCGCAAGTACAAATAATGTTATAGTCATTGAGCATAACTGCCATAGCAAATTTGCGATCTCCTTTCCAGGATTGCTAAGCTTCTTGTATTAATTAGAGGAATATAGAGGAAACCTGGTCACCATCCTTGATGATTGTCTCCTAAATCTACTTTCTTGCCATCATTGAAAAACTCTAGGTTTCGAATTCTCAGTTTATCGCGGGGAACATTTTCCTCAAGTAGTTCTCTTCGTTTTTTAAGACACAAATTTTCTTTAATTGCGTGTCCTTTTGACAAGGCTGGTAAAATGAACACACCTTTCCCAGTTAGAACTGTTGTTTTTTCGTGGGCTTTCGCTAAAGCTAATCTGACATCATGTTCAGTCGGAAGCGTCAGAAGTAGTGTCCGTGGTTTTTTCCTGGTGCTGCTGTATTTACAAAGTCTTTTTAGATCCGTTATTTGGGTTGTCACTCCTATTCGGTTTAACGCATCGTTCACTTGATTCGTAGTGGGGACAAAATTCTAGGCTTTGGATTTGTCGGAGTCTTCTGGAATCCCTTGTATTCGAATGCTTTTTCTGATATCGTGATCCAAGTCAGGCGGCTGTTTGGAGTCTGCTTTGTATGTAGCAACTACATTTCTTGGCTGTAGGGCAACAGCCTCCGCATAACTTTTATCTGATTTTTCGCATGTAGTTTTAATGGCATTGTCCACTCTTGTATCAACGACTGCTGTTATTCCCTCTTCCGTTTTCTGCAATTTTTTGTTGATCTCCTGCGTTTCTGTTTCAATCTTTTCATTCATCTTGTCAATCGTTCGACATTTTATGAAGTTGTATCTTTCAAAATTATTCAGACATTTTACATAGAGAAGCATTGCCAGTTGACCCGCTTCTTTGAGATCATTAACTGCAACTTGCGTGAGTCTGGTACAAAATGGCTCGAAGTGCATATGAACATTACAGGTGACGCATATGTATCTCGGCGATGTTCGATTTATCTCTTTTTAAAGGTATTGCATTTTTTTTGACATTGTTAAGGGGGATAAAAAAAGCGACACTCAATGAACAGAAGGATAGATAATGCTAGGAGTCTGGACAACTAAATCCTGTCTCTTGAAAACAGAAGAGTCGATACAAAGTTTTCTTCAAAGCTTGGACCTTTAAATCCAGTCTTTTCATAAAAACTTACTATACATTATTAAATGTCCTGAGTTTCTTCCAGTTTCTGTCGTTTCGCTTTTCTTTGTTGCTTATTCGGATTCTTTCGTTTTTTGTAAGTGTCTATTGAGGTCGATACCGTTATTGATAACAATTTCCAGACTGTGGGACAATTTCTAAGGAATGTCTTTGGTGAAGCTCGTTCTACTCGTTGGTCTGTGAGCTGTGTTTTCGTTTACTGTTAGATATGAGATCCTTGACTACGTTGACAACAGGTATGTTCAGACTTTCCAGCTCTGACTGTATGGCGGGTGCACCCTCTCGCTCGGAATACACAACACCTACTGTTTGTTTCAAAGCCCGAAGTTTCTTCAGCAGCTGAGCAGATGACAGGGGAGTTCGGTGGTCGAAAGGATGACCTGTTATAGTGTTGTTTGTAAGGTCGTGCCACACAATAATTTCTTGTTCGTAATCGAAATCTTTGCTGATGTTCTGTAGCGATTTCTTTGGTTTTCTTGCAAGTGGATGTAGACAAATACCGTTGTCACTGTAGACGTTTGCTGATAGTGTCTCTGCTTTTTGTTGTAGTTGAGGGTCTCTTGTTTTTAGTGCGTGGTGTAATGAACTTGCTGCAATAATAATACGTACCATCAGAAAGATAAGGGGGCCTCCTCGGCAGGATGAGCATCATTCTAACAGGTGTTCGTCCGCTCTACGGAAAAATTGATTTACTATGTAATTGCTCTCTGACGCGGCTTTTAGAGCCCCGCATGCTTCTATTAGTTTAAAATTTTTGCGATAAATTTGTTTACTTTGCTGTGATGTTTTCTAGTGGGGGCCCTCTTTTGGACCCTCTTTTCAAAATCAAGTACTCGTCAGAAAACAATGTATTTGAACATAGTATATAATTGGTGGCGCATAGCATACCGGTGGGAAGGGGTAAAGATCCCCATTTCTTTCATGTGAAAATTTTTGTTTAAATTCATATTTCAATGTCCACTTTGTTTTTGCTCATCGTTTGAAACTGCAATGATTTTCAGATAAAATGATATAGTCTTGAGAACAGTTTGAGTTTATAGTTACGTTTTTAAGAGGAATTTTAAGATATTTACCAGTAAACATGCAGAAGTTCGAAAATATTCAAGTTTCTACGGCGGACAACTACACAGTTCCGGAAATGGCCCGGCTGTTCCACAGTTTTCCGAGATTATCTGTTCGAACCTTTCAACCTGTTCCTAACAATTTTGATCTAAATTTGGAGGATGGAAAACTTGAGTTGAACCCGTATTTTATGGTAAATTTTGAATTTCTAACTGGATCTTTTCCGTTTGTGCCCCCCCCCCCCCCCTACTTAGTGGGTTCTTATTATTTGCACTCGCAGACGCACGTACCATATTTTTACATAATGATTTAACATGTAATGACACGCGCTCTGTATCTGGAGGGTGCATAACGTTCTGGGGGGGGGGGGGGGTACAAACAACGGAAAATATCCTTTCTAACTTAGTATTTCCACGTTGAAAGTTTTTGATAACTATTTTAGAGTCTACTTTTCTACCCTGCTGCGTGTGCAATCCTCTTACTATTGTCAATTGTCATAACTGGAATTGTGTCCTGCTGTATGTGCTGTCGTGCGCCACCAGAATCCAAATCGGGGAACCTGAAATGTCTCAAATTTTTCATCGTCGCATTTTCTATCCTCATTGGGTGCGTTCATTTGATGTTGATAATTCTGAAAAATTGGATCGTTTGCGTTTCGGCCCTCACAACCGTTTATGATTCCGTAGTTGCAAATTATTTGCGTTAGTTCGAAAAAAACTTCTAATGAGCTCGGTTACGGTGTGCTAGAATTCTTTTAAGTCTAAAATGCACATGGCCGTAATGCAGATTTATCATTCCATGCTTTCACTAAAATCCAATTGATCAAACCAAAAATTGGCGTTTTGTTAACATTGTTTTGTTTGTTGAATAGATGCTCAACAGCAATTGGTGGATATGGGAACTACCAGTGTAACTTGGGGACGAAAGATCTCGTCCAGAGCTCAGACAATATATCGACTCATGTGTCGTCCATTTATGACGAGGTGAGCATCAATCTTCTTATTTCCAATTTCATGAATCAAATGTACACTGGTAGTATTAGTGAGGAGGACTTCTGGAACACGTCCATGGGTAGTACGCACCCTTCTTCGTCAGCTAGATGAGCTTTGGGTGTGTGTTACAGTTAGAACATAAGCAGCAAACTCTCCACGTGCATGAGTCGTTCTCTAAAAATTTATGTCTGAGGAATTGTGAGTAGATGTTACCACTGTAACAACTAAGACAATATAAAGGTGGGTTTGCTCTTCAGCCGTGTAGGACAATCCAATGGATGAGTAGTGATCCCCCACTATGAGACATCACTGCATCGTATATAATTTTAAAGACAAGATAATAATGCTCTTTTAGAGCTGCGTCATGAGAAATATAAACATAAACATCACTGCATCGTATATAATTTTAAGGACAAGGCACTGTAAGTCTTTTAGAGCTGCGTCAAAAGAAATGAATTTCTATATAAGCTATTTTGTTATGAATCTAGTCTCCTCTCCCGCACTATGGCACTGCAAGAACTATCAATGTCGGTCGGCCGTTTGGAACATATGATAGCCTCTGATGCATATGATAGCGCTGCGCAGAAGAGCAAAACTTATTCTCGTGCGTATGTACGTTATTGCGTCGGAGTATGATTCGTCTTTCTTTTCAGCAATTTTGCTAGCTAGTTGTTTTATAGTGCGCGTAGCAGATGGTCCTGCCCCCATGCAGGAAAACACAAGCGGCGCAAAGTTACTCTTCTTGACGTCAAGTATTCGTTGCTCATACTTCAGGCACTTCTACGACTCATGATACTTGTAAGCTTCTACGGAGTTTTTCGGGCATGACTTGGCAAGTGGGTTAAAGATCTTCGTCGAAGAAATAACGGCTGAACCTGGACCCCCATAGGCCATTCGCTTTAATGTCTAATCGCGAGTTTTGATCTGTGCTAGCATTTTTGTGTATAAAGGACTCGCTTTGAAGCAACTGAAAAGTCGGCTCAATTAAGAGATATTATTAGTAGTAGCTGCAGTTAACGCTTTTATTACCCATATTGCAAGTCTACACTCAGTTCCACTTATTGTATACTCTATTGTCCACTTATTGTTATTGCAGTGACCAAATTTGCAAACATTTCTCCATGTTCACTTATTAAAGTTGTCAAACTTCATCATGAAGTAGTCCTAGTGTATTTCGCTGATAGTTCCCTTGTTCATTAGTGTCATGACCAAAATAGCAAGATTAAATTTCGATCGTGATTATTATAGACTGCATTGTTTGATTGTTGATATCATTGAATGTGTGGTTTTATAGTTTATCCTGATTGGATGAAAAGATTGTTATAATTCTATACAAATGCTTAAATGTTATTGGATAGAACCTGAAAAATAGGGAAGTTGTCTTACCCAGAAGTTTGAATTGAAGACGAGTTGATAGAAAAGAGAGTTGGTTGACAAACAGAACAGATAGGTAGACTGAATTGAAGTTGTGCACAAATGTTTTACAAAGGGTATAGCCACATCGAATTCACTATTCATGCGAAGACCTGACGCATAGAGTAATCAGATACTTAATAGAACATACTAATGTAAGCATTATAAGATGGTGACAATTAAAAGTGGCTAAATAGAAATGCCTGATTTTATAAGCACAAATGTTAGCAAACAAAATATTTTGCTCGCACTAAAGTCTAAAATTGTTAAACTCAATTCTTTTCACATTAACATTGAGACTTTAGATATTCACTTAATTTATGAAAATTTTTCAACCTTTCACGTGGGCGAATTTATATTTTTCAGAAATCTCATTCAAATTATGAATCTATTTTTAACTCACTATACAAAACGAACACAATTATTGAACTTGACCATTCTTAAAAATTAGCTTATCTTGCAAAATAATGTTGCCCAGATTGATAGATATATTTTACGATTCGTTGAGTGACAACAGTAACTTTTCTACTTTCCACCCCGAACAAACGCTCTTCAAATTACCTGACTGCAATGCTACAGTACTTGCAAGATTTTCATCTGCCATATTTTCATCTGCGTAATGTTATTTCACATCATTAAAATGGAACAAATTATGAAAATGTATGCTTGCTTAAATGTTATTGGATAAAACCTGAAAAATAGGCAAGTTGTCTTACCAAGAAGTTTGAATTGAAGAAGAGTTGATAGAAAAGAAAGTTGGTTGACAAACAGAACAGATAGGTAGACTGAATTCAAGTTGTGCACAAATGTTTTACAAAGGGTATAGCCACATCGAATTCTCTATTCATGCGAAGACCTGAAGCATAGAGTAGTCAGATACTTAATAGAACATACTAATGTTAGCGTTATAAGATGGTGACAGTTAAAAGTGGCTAAATAGAAATGCCTGATTTTATAGGCACAAATGTTATCAAACAAATTATTTTGCTCGCACTAAATTCTAAAATTGTTAAACTCAATTCTTTACACATTAACATTGAGACTTTTGATATTCACTTAATTTATGAAAATTTTTCAACCTTTCACGTGGGGGAATTTATATTTTTCAGAATCTCATTCAAATTATGAATCTATTTTTAACTCACTATACAAAACGAACACAATTATTGAACTTGACCATTCTTAAAAATTAGCTTATCTTGCAAAATAATGTTGCCCAGATTGATAGATATATTTTACGATTCGTTGAGTGACAACAGTAACTTTTCTACTTTCCACCCCGAACAAACGCTCTTCAAATTACCTGACTGCAATGCTACAGTACTTGCAAGATTTTCATCTGCCATATTTTCATCTGCGTAATGTTATTTCACATCATTAAAATGGAACAAATTATGAAAATGTATCCCTGCTTAAATGTTATTGGATAAAACCTGAAAAATAGGCAAGTTGTCTTACAAAGAAGTTTGAATTGAAGAAGAGTTGATAGAAAAGAAAGTTGGTTGACAAACAGAAAAGATAGATAGACTGAATTGAAGTTGTGCACAAATGTTTTACAAAGGGAATAGCCACATCGAATTCACTATTCATCCGAAGACCTGAAACCTAGAGTAATCAGATACTTAATAGAACATACTAATGGAAGCGTTATAAGAATTAGTTATTCGTAATCGTTGTTTGCTAGAGGCTCTTATGTAGCCCGGTTGCGATCAGTTTTTTAGTTGTGAATAATGGCTCACCTCAGCTCTGCGATCGTGTAATAAGACTATCTTTAACTAATGCAACAAATCCTGCAGCTGTGACCACAACACATACCTGGTTACACTCTAGTTCACTACAAAAAGAAACAAATAATAGAGTGAAGCGACGTTGTTATGCTGTCAATAAACTTATTTGAAGCAATTAAGCCGGTTTATCCTTATGGAGCCTTTTTCAACCCTATTGCTACAGTAATATCGATGAGTTGTTTAAACAATGGTATACTTGGCGTGACGAAATGCTGAATAAAAATATACCAAAAGTAACTGTGCATAGATCAGACTTTCCGCTGTACACAGTGAAACCCACATCAGATGAAAATTATTTGAACCTTGAAAAGAAAACTAACAAACCTTAGAAAACTAACAAACCTTAGAAGTCAAACCCTAGCAAATGATCATCTTAAAACGCATAGAAGCTGAACTCAGAAAGAAACTAACAAAGAAGTCAAACCTTTGTAAGTTAATCATCTTAAAACGCATTGAAGCTGAACTCAGGTGTTGTTTTGCAATAGATCAAGCAATTTTCGATGAAAAAATCTTTCGAGTGACATTCTGCTATATCTCAGATGCTTCTCTTCTCGAATCATCTATATAACTGCCACGACTCCTGTGCAAAACCAATTGTCCTCCACCTCGATTCTAAAAAGGCTTTCAACACTACCCGATAAATTCCTTATCGTAAACAGAAAAAATTGAAGTCAGCGGAAATATCTCAAAATACAAAATAAGATACCCCGTGAAACGAAAGCCATACGTAAAATTGAGCGATATTGCTTGCAATATAGAAAACATAACAAGCAGGGTACCACAGGGAGACGCGCTTGGACCTCTTTTGTTCATCTTTTATCTCGATCTGTCTGAAGAAAAATTCGATTTGAACCTTTTGGCTACGCTGATGATTTCAAACTGGTTGCTTCTGATCTCAAAAAATTGGAGCACGACATTAACAGAATTGATAATTGTTTTATGATAAATAAAATCACTCTTAATGGAAAATGTTACCTCCTGCTAGTTGCAAAACTGCATTACTGGACATTAATAAAATTGAGCGCTTCAGACAAAAGAGGAACAAAAAAATCGTAGTATATTTGTGTCCACAAAGTTATGTTGGAAAGGAAATGCTGAGAAGCGGTGCCAGAAAGCTTGGAAGGCATTCCGTCTCAAATGAAACACATCATTGATAGCGAACTTGAAAACGAAACTCAATGTTTATATTGAGTACGTGGTGCCTATCATAAGCTATGCGTCGCAGGTATGACTCTCAAGTAGAATCGAAACTGAAGAGGCGGAGAGAAAGCAGAACGTGGCCGCTTGGATTTTAGGCAATTGCGACTCCAGCTACAATAGAAGGTTAAACGAACTACAACTGCTTCTTTTAACAATGTATTTCAAATTGCACGATTTGCCAATGTTCTTAAGCAAAGGCAATTCCAACGTCAACCTTCCAATACAATGTACTGCTATGCACTGAATAATAAAGAAAAACCACAAGGCTAAATGAGCTAATTACAATTCCAAAAACAGGCACAAAATTCGGATGCGACTTTTTGGAACAGATCAAATCCAATTAGAAAAACTCCCCTTCGTGTTCTTCTCTGTTGAATTTGGGAAATTGCAATCCTGTATAAATCAGCTCAGCCGGCTAATGATTGGTGCAAGACCAGAAGCGTGATGGTCGGAATTCTAAACTACTACTATCACCCAGTTGTTTCAATTTTGACCACCTGTGATCTGTTTGTCCCGATATGGGAATGAATCCCGAAATTGGTTCTAAGTGAATTGTTACTTTTTACATGGAAGAAAGCATCAGTGACTTTGAATCCCACTCTTTGAAACTCACGAAATAAAAAGTGTTTTTATGCAATTATTTTGGTTGAACTTTTTGAATTTCAGACCACTTTTTAGCCCTTGACTTTTCGCATTTTGGGTCCTCAAAATTAAAATCGTTTCACATATAAAATTGCTGAGCTGTTTTGACCAGTTTAATACTGACAGCCAACTGCAAAGTAGGCAGAAGTTTGTTCCAGTTTTTCATTTTTATTAACTCTGGTGGTCTATAATATCATTTGAAGCCGCCAAAAAAGATTTTTTGGGGTCTTGCTTTTCGGTATCCCTAGTCGTTGGAGTGATTTGTCGTTGATTTTTAAATAATTGAATTATTTTTTTTCAATCAAAACAATGCGTAAACGAGTAGATTTTAGGCTAATCATGATGGCAATTTGTTTTGATGAGTAATTTTTTATTGATCTCAAACAAAGTTCAACATTTTATTAGTCATGTTGTATTTTTTGCTTGCCCGTTTTTTCGTCTGACCCATTTGAATTTTCGTCCTCAGAAACGGGATAAACAGGTTACTCCCGGAATAAACAGGTTACTATCGGAGTCTTTTGGCTCCTAAGTATGTGATTCACTGAAACTGTTTTCGAGACATAATTTTTTGGTGCGAAGGGAGGATTTTAGAGTTTGCCCCCCCTCCCCACACGTCAGCCCCCAATTCCCGACCCTGCAAATCGTGCCACCCGTAACCCAGCGCACTTGACCCGCATACCCCCTCCGTGCGCTCGCCCCTCACCGCCACCCCGCATGCGCTCAACCGCCGTGCCCCTTCAATTGAGCTAAAGCTAGCCCCTCTAAACCGTAGCTAGCTACTGACGAAGCCAGACGTTTGAGAGGAATTCGCCCGACGTTGGTCGGTTATGTTTGGGTCACACACGACTTTCCACACCCAAAACTGCTTTTCCTCATTCTCAAATGACTGGTGATCTTTGTAAGCATTGTCAACTCAGGATATTTCACTCTGTTTAAATATTTTTTAAGCAAAAGAACAAGTTGGAAAAATTCAGCTTTCTTGTCAGCTATATCTCTTTTTTGAGAATTCTTAGTTTGTCTCAAAAAGTAACTCGTAAATTATTTGTCATCTTTTTGTCTCGTAAATTTTTTGCCATTTTTTAAAATAAGCATAAGGAAGATAAAAGATTGAAATAGTCGGAATCAAGTTCTCGGCTATTTGTTCGATTAACTGGCAGGCAAATTGTAAACGTTGTATTGATTCCTGTCCAGACTTAATTGAACTGAAAATGTTCAGGTGAAAGAAATGAAGACGGACCTGGATGCCACGGAATACAGTCTGCAGATTTTGAGAGCTGCTTATCAGTACATTTACACAAAAGGAGAGCCTGATGCAATGAAAAACGCCGAGACTATTGAAAAAGCCAGCGATACTGTCAGACAAGTTAGTGAAATCTGATATTTATCCGCAAACGTTTAGTTTCAAAATTATCTACTATAAAATAAATAGAGACAATACTCGCTAAAGCTCGCCTGATAAACAAAGCCTGATCAAAAAATAGTGTTCACTGCGTGTAATTATTAAAAAAATTTACGCCTTTCAAGTTATTAAATAGATTTATGCAAATGTCGAAACGAATTCTAATATCACGATACCAGTTAGACGATTTCAATGTCCTCATTTTGTTCACAGGTAGAGGATAAATTGAGTAAAGCGCAAAACTGGAGAATATTCAATCACAACACGGATATGGAAGTTATCAAGGCATTTATTGTCGAAATGGAATTCATGAGGTAAAGTGCGCCCTTTCATACTTAATTGCTCTTGAATGAAGTTTGAAGCAATTATTGTACAGATGCGTGTCTTTCTAATTTAAAAAGGGATCTTTTCCGTTTGTGCCCCCCCCCCCCCCCCAGCTTAGTGGGCGCATATTATTTGCATCCCCCAGATGCACGTGCAATATTTTTACAATGATTTACTATGTAATGGCACGTGCTCTGTAACTGGGGGCGCATAACGTACTGAGGATGGGGGGCACAAACGGAAAAGATTTTAAAAGTTTTGCACGACCGTCCTCTTCTAGAACTTTCTTTCGATTTCACTTCTCTGATGACCTTTTCGCGCTTCGACATTTTGAATTTTTGAAATGCTCTAATTAAGAAACTAAGTATATTCCTAAAATAAAAGCGGTTGTGATAGATTCAGTATCTCCTTGTAGCTTACCGGTTAACGTAATATTATACGGGAGATCGGGGGGTGGTTTAGCGCCCATGGAAGTTCCTGTTTCTTCAGCCTCCTCTAAAATGCAGCGCCCCGCCGACAGTCGTTCGACGTTATACCGTTTGAAACGTGGTCAGGGTTTTAAAATTTCGCGATTGCCATTAGTTTCCACTTTATTTAGCCATTAGTTTCCACTTTATTTATCGATTGAATGTCGACTTTAAAGGATGATCAACTGTTTATGATGTGTAATATCTGACCGTTGATATAAAGGGCCGCTTCAGTTTATCTGTTTTTTTTTGTAGGAGTATCTGCACATGGAGTCTTCTTGGCTGGTGTGCTCTGATCTCATTCGTGATATTTCTGGCAGTTCTCTGCACTTCAGAAGTATTCCTCATGGTGTAAGTAAATTTATTTTCTTCCATTGACTTTTGTGTCGTTATTGGGTCTAATATTTACAGCGGGAAAATAACCTGAAACGGAGTAACAAGCTTAGCTTAAAATTTTGGATTCATTGTTACGAAATTATGAGAACTTTTACCAGGATGTCCCAGACATGTTTCTGTAATATGCAATTTAAACTCTCTGCTGTTAGAATTAGAATCAGCAATAAATTTGTGACTTGTTATAAAAAAATATCAAAATTCGAGCATAGGGCCACATTTAGCGTCATTATGTTGTTGAGAATTAAGAGTGATTTTGTTTGACTTCTAAAATGCTTAGTTTTTTAGCTGTGAAGCTGTAATCTGAAGAAAGCTATTTGATTATATTTTTGTTAATTGCTCTGAAACAAAGTTTAGCAATTATGTCAGTCCTTCTGATATTTTCTATACAATTTTCCGTGTGATCGTTTTCACAATTACGACTCGAAGAGGAGTATTGGTTTTCTTAAGTTTTTTGTTTACCGGAAGTACTATTTCTTCAGACGATGTTTTGACCTAAAAGCGAAAGTGAGTAAAATTGCCGTGTGAACTAATTTTGTCTGAGCGAGAGAAGTTTTTTGATCATGCACTGCGTTTTGTGAATGACTTTTTGACTTTGAAAAGTAGTTTTTGACTGAATGGCACATATAGATAAACGTTTTTAGACGTTTTTTCGTCTAAGTGGCCCAGTTTTTTTTTGCTTGTAATTTGGTTTTTTGTAGAAATAATTTTTATTCAATGCTATATTGAAATGTAAACCTCGGGAATTGATACCATAGTTTTTTGCATAGCCTGAAATTGCGTTTCAAGTTCAAAATTGGCACATATTTCTCGATTTTTAAGGTAATTTTTGGCCTTTTTTCTATTAATTTCTTTATTTTTGGATCGTTTAGCTGTCTTTTTGTCAAAAATCCTTTAATATGGCAACTTCCCTTTCATAATTCATGTACTCAATGCCTCTATCTACCTCATGTAATTTTGTTTTATAAAATTGTACATATGCTAATCCGATTTTGATAGTTTTTTGAGAATTTTTCTGAGTTTGTTTTTTTGCTATTAATCACTAGAAAATGTCTTTTTGTCCACTATCAGGCGATTTAATTCCATTTCAATAAAAATGTAATCATTTTTTGGCGGTAAGTTTTTGAAAAACAGTTTTTTCATAAATACAATTTTTTGATCATTTTGCAAAATGTTTCATTGTTTTCTATGTGTAAATTCTGCTTATCTTTTTTCGTTTTTCTCAGGAGGATAGATTTTTGTTTTGGATGACTCATTGTCTTTTCTATGTCTCGAATGCTGCTCAATGAAATGTATTCGTTTTTCTTGATTTTTTTAATTTGATTTTTAACTTTAAAAAATCAAGAATTAGTCTTTTTTGTTACGGTTTTCTTTACATTGCGACCATATTGTTCACATTCTAGTTTGTATCATTTTAGTTTTGACCGGGCAGCTAATTTTATATTCGTAATATTGACCTTTTCAGTTGCTAAAGAATTGAATAATTTCATAGTTTTCTTTGATGTTCGTCCTTTCTTTGGTTTGCAATTAATTTAATTCGACATAAGGCAATACTGAGAGTTTGCTAGAAAGCATTTTCCAACTTTTTAACTTATTACTATTCATTGCAATTTTATTCCAGGATGGGTAATTTTTAAATTGATTATTTGCCTTTGAATATTTTTCTGTTGCTTATGTCTTTTCTATGATTAATTTATTTTTTGAATTAGTATGAAATCATGTTCTCTAGCATATATACAACAAGGAAGAAGTTTGTGTTGTTTTTTCTTGATTGCAGTGATTAGAAATCTAATGGTAGTGGATCCCTTATTCTTAAATTTGAGCACTTTTGAAAAGTTTAACTTTTAAAATTTTAACTTGGGTTATAATATTTTTGTGCCGTTTGCTTTTCACGATCTTTTTTAGATTAGAATTATAAATTATCTGAGCAGAATTGATAGCCTTGTCAGCTTTTTCAGCCTGTCAGTTTTTCGGCCATCCTAAATTCGGAGTTTTTTAACGTAACGAAACTTTTTCAATGATACAAATTCTCTTGGTGACAGTGGTTTAAGTTTGACCAATTTTTAGATCAGTCCTGGGGAGTTAATGAGTTAATGGTTAAGTACAAAAAAAATGGCTTCAGCTTCTTTGTGAAGTTTAGAAGCTTCGAGTCGCTTCCGGAATTCTTCCGGCTATCTGTTCACACATTTTCATGATTTTGAAGTCAAATTGGAGTAGTGATTTTGGTCACGCCGAAGCAGGAAATAGAGCGAAAAAGCGAGTGGTTTTGCGGCGTGAAATGTTTTCGCTCTTATTTTAAAGTAGACTAAGAAAACGGCGTTTGAACAAAAATTCGCTTTCTCGCTAGTGGTTTTTTTGTTCACATACGGCAATTTCACTTTGATTTTTGCAGTTTTTTTGTTTTTTTTGGATCGGTTTTTGTTCGAAATGGTTTCCCAATCCATTCATGGTTCATTCTAGGCCTAGTTTTTTCGTTTGAACCATATTTCCATATCTTGCTAGAGGTTTGTTGTTCACATGCGGCATTTTGACATTGATTTTCTGTTTTTTTGTTTTAATTTTCTTTTTTTTATCTGATTTTTTTAGAAATGGTTTTCCCAATGCACTCATAGTATGTTCTAGGTCTAGTTTTGTGTTTAGTCAATAAAAATTCTTTGAATAGTACGTCTTTTCCGTTTGTGCCCCCCAAAATATTGCACGTGCATCGGGGGGGGGGTGCAAATAATATGCGCCCACTAAGCTGAGGGGGCACGACCAAAAGATCCTAATTTTGAAAAGCCCTAATGGCTTTCTCCTTATAGAGCTTATGTGTCTCATAAAATTGACAGTCATAAGCTAACCCAGAAAGGCTACTGGTCTATTAAAGGACTGGTGATCGATCTGTCGATTTTATTTCTATAGTTGTTTCAATTCATGTAACGCCACAAGCGTCTATCGTGGCTATTTTCCGGTAATCTGCGGGCTATGTTTGTTAATTGCTCTCAAACAAAGTTTAGCAATTATATTAGTCTTTCTGATCTTTTCTATACAATTGTTTTATAGTACAGAGTTTTCGTGTGATCGTTTCAACAATCCTAGAAGTAGACGGTCTTTTTTTTAGGGTTTGATTAGTGTGAAATTGAATTTTGTCGAGGTTGATAAAAGCTTTTTGCAAGTCGTAATGTTTTTATGTCAAAGAGTGATCTTGTTTGATTTCTGTTTTTTTTTATCTGGGAAGCTGTAATCTGAAGAAAGCTATTTTATTTTTTTAACAGCCCCCCTGCTCTTCTTAACCAGCTATTATAGCGCTCCTATTTTTACAATTCAAAGAATTTGAATTGTATTGGTGCGCTGTCTTTTTTACGACTCGAAGAGGAGTATTGGAGAAGTCCTTTTTTTAAATCAATTTATTGGAGTGAATTTTGAAGGGGGAATGAAACACGTGAAAAAATTGGAGTGATTTTGTTGCTGAACAAAATGAAGAGTGGAGCGAAAAGAGAATGGTTTTTTGTTCATATCGCTGTTTTCTAGAGAGCAAGAAATTGAGGTGAAAAAAATTCTGTAAGCGAACGAAATTTTTTGTTCACGTGCGGCATTTTGAAGCAATTTTTTTCAATATTTTTGATTAAGATGTTTGGTTATAAATTTCCTGAAATTTTAGGGTGGGTTTGGTAGTGGTTTGAAGGTTTCTGAAAATTTATTTTAATTTTATGCTTATTCGGTGGTTTTTCATGTATTTTGATAATTTTTGGGCTAATTTTTGCTTTTTTTTCTTTTGTTTTTGTTTTACTGCCTCAAATGAGCACTGAAAAGACCCCTATTACTTGAGCAATTTTTAGTTTAGAAGTGGCTGCAGTTTTGTTGATATAAAACTTTTTTTATTGAAAATTATGACGAAAAATTTCGTTTTTTTCGTTTTTTTCTGGACTTTAGAAAAATTTCTTAGCCTATTATGGCTTGCCTATTGTTTTGCGAGCATTTGGATACCCTATTGGCTGGAAAGAATTATTCTTTGAAAGTAGGTGCTTTTGTAATATTAAAATATTTATAAACTTTTTCCAGTTTTTTAGTAAAAGTTGTTTGTAAGAGCTTATTAATTTGGCTTCAAGTATTTTGAAAAATTTTCATGAGTGATTTCAGTAGGTACTAGATGTGTTGACATAGTAATTTTGGCACAGGTAGTTGATTCGGGATCTCAAGTCATGACAAAAATTGATCAGATTTGTCATATTTAAATAGAATTGATTTTTTATACTTTTTTGTATTACGGTTTTGTTTCAAGATAATCCTAAAATGGTTGAGGCACGTTTTGTGTGGCGAGTAGTTGGAGGGCATTTAAGATCCGTTCACACATTTTCATGATTTTTGAAGTCAAATTGGAGTTGTGATTTTGGTCACGCCGAAACAGGAAATGGAGCGAAGCGAGCGGTTTTGCGGCGTGAAATTTTTTCGCTCTTATTTTAAAATAGTGAGAAAACGCTGTTTGAACAACAATTCGGTTTATCGGTAGTGGTTTTTTGTTCACATGCGGCACTTTCACTCTGATTTTTACTGTTTTCGATTTTTTTTGGATCGGATTTTTTTCTAAATGGTTTTCCAAATCCATTCACAGCTCATTCTAGTCATAGTTGTTTGAATTAAATTTTCAATTCTCGCTTGTGGTTGTTTGGTTCACATGCGGCATTTTGACTTTCTGTTTTTTCCTCTTTTTGATTTTTTTTAAAAATGGTTTTTTTCAATTCACTCATAGTCCATTCTAGGTCTGGTTTTTCTGTTTAGTCAATGAAAATTCTGATCTTTTCCATTTGTGCCCCCCCCCAAGCTCAGTGGGCGCATATTATTTGCACCCCCCAGACGCACGTGCAATATTTTTACATAATGATTTACTATGCAATGACACGTGCTCTGTAACTGGGGGGCGCATAACGTACTGGGGGGGGGGGGCACAAACGGAAACGATCCGAAAATTCTTTGAATTGTATGTCAGGACTTGTCCTGCTATGTTTTTTTACTTCGTCGAACTATATTTTCGCTTTACCCTTTTGCCGCTTTTTCGACATTTTGCGTGAAATCTTTTAGACTTCTCTAGGCTAGTTTCACTCTTCTGTCATTTTGCTCAAAGTCCTTTTAAACAGCAGCTGCTCAGCAAAGTAATTCAAAATGAAGAAAGTCAGTATTAAAAAATCAAAGTCAGAAATAGAAACGGTATAAACCCATAAAGCCCATTTTTAGATGCCCGGTACTTGAACTTTGTTCTCATAAGTTTTAGTTACTATCTATAATGCTTATTGGTATTCATACTAGACCCTGTAGCCTCTCACTGAGAGACAGGAGTATGTTCAACTACAAAATGACATCAAAATAAATCGCACTTAAAAATGTTTTTTGTACAAAAATCAATTTTTGTTGATATTTTCTTTTCTTTCATTCCCAATAGAGTTATGGGAATCAACGGCGGCTATTTTCCGGCAATTGCCGGGTATGTTTTAATTGCTCTCACTCTTAGTTTGTAGAAGTTATTTTAGTCCTTCTGATCTTTTTTATAAATTTTTTTGTACTACGGAGTTTTGGTGTGATCGCTTTTAATATGCTTGAATTAGATTGAATTGGTGCTCTGTCTTTTTTTTGTAAAATGTTTTAACATATTTTTCCAAGACTTTGATATTTCAAAACGGTATAAACTGGTAACGCCTAGTGGACATTAATTTTCGTTAGAGGCAATTAGCGGCCTTAAGTAGTCTTTTAAGTGCTTAGAGGTTTTGAGCCCAAAATTGTGCACTTCTTAACGTTTTGTCGTCATTTTTAATGGCCGCGCAGCGATAGCCGGCGCTATTGTTGGCCTTCTCGTTGTTTTTTATTTCGTCGTCAATATTTTGGTTTGTAGACGGTAGTTGGTTTGTAGATTTGGTATGTAGATTTTTGCAAAAAAAATAAGTTTGATGCAATAAGTATGCAGAATTAGTCAAATTCGCAATAACATTTCGAAACGTTTTCTGTCTTTTTAATTTTTTGGAGCTCATGTTGTCAATGAAATTATTATGAGTGCAGTGCTGCGTTTATGCTTAAAGCTGAGCACTACAGTTTTGGTTTCGAAGGTTCTGACACGGGAACTCTGGCGAATCTTCCGTTTTTTTTCTAATTTTAATCTATTTGTTGTTTTGCCTGTCTGATTCTCCTATAAACCAAGCAAGTTTTCTTATTGCTAAGCGCTAAGTTTTTCATTTAATTCTTTGCATTATAGTTCGGGACTTGTACTGCTATGTTTTTTGTCTGAGCATTTGACTTTTTGTCCTTTAATGCGAGGCAAACCGGTAAGCCCGGGTAGCATTCAGTTCTCTAAGAGGCTTACGGCTCACTAGTCTCTGGTTATGATTTTCATCAAAATTGTTTGAGACAAATAAGTGGTGTGATGGGCAATTCTTAGAGTTTGATCCCCTCCCAATTATCCCTCCTTCTCTCCCCCACGACTTAACCTAAATCCGAACGCATCCAACCTGATCACTACCCCTCCTGTCATGCTCACCCCACCCCATCAATTAAGCTGAAGCTAGTCTGCATAAGCTACGGCTAGCTACTAGCGAAACAACTGCTCGCCGAGTGGGAGTGGGTGTTTGAGAAGGATTCTCCTGAAGTAAATAGCCATCAAAGGATTCCTATAAAATGAAAGCTGTTAATAATAAAACATGGTGACAAAAATAACGTAGGTATTTTTAGTTTATTTTTAATGTATCTGCCCGCTGTGTTCTTCGTTTTTGAAAGGAAAACATTTAATTTTGGGGCCACAGCTTAAAGTCAAGTTCAAAATATAATACCAATCTCTTTCAAGAATTTTCGAGAGGCTGTTTTGAACACTGAAAAGTAATTCTTACAAAAAAGTTAACAAAAGAAGTTTTTCTTACTTTTTTCGCGAACTTTTGCGATTTTTCAATATCTGTGATAGTGGTATTATTGGCTTTTTTTACAATTAGAAGAATCTGAACTGTATTGGGGTGCTGTATCCTTTAAAAGACCTGTTAACACGTTTTCATGATTTTTGAAGTCAAATTGTGGTAGCGATTTTTTATGCCGAAACAAGACGTTGCTAAAAAGCGAGTTGCTTGAGGCGTGAAATTTTTCAACTTTAATTTTAAAGTAGAGTGAGAAAAAATTCTTTAAAAGTTTGCTTGCCCGATGATAATTTGTCGTGCACGTGTGGCAATATGACTTTTGATTTTACTGTTTTTTCGACTGCTTGATCAATTTTTTTCTAATTTCTCCGAATCAATTCATAGCCGTTTTAGGTCTTTTTTGGGTTGCCAATCAACGTTTTTCGAATTGTAGCTCAGGACGATTTTTTTTACGACGATATAACACCAAGCTCACTTCAAATCAGCTTTCTATTCAGGCAGTTTCGACCGAATTAAGCGTGTGGCGTCATTTTCACGTGTGGCGTAATTTTGGAACGAGTTCTATGTTCGTTCGTGTTGTTAATTGATCTCATCTGTATATAATTATATTACTTGTGTGGTCAATTATTTATGCGATTTTTTGCTTGAACGATTTTTCGTCTGACCCTTTCGACTTTTGAGAGCCGTTTGTCTGTTCGTAGTCAGCTGTGATCTATGTCTACTTTTGTGGTCATTCATATGTTTACGTTCATATCTTGGCATAAGTTGTCGTAGCTGAGTTTTCAATAATCCTCCTGCCATATAGCGACTGATATTCACAAATGACTATGTTGTTCGTTTGTGCATTTTTTATTGCTCTCAAACTAATTTTGCAGCAATAAAGTTAGTGCTGTGGTCCTTTTTCGCGATTTTTTGCTTGACTGATTTTTCGTCTGACCCATTTGACTTTTCGTCCTCAAAAAGCGCATAAACAGGTAACGTCCGGAGGGTATTAAGCTCGTATAGCCTTTCGCCTTGCAAGACTAAAAGTATTCGGTTCACTGAAACTGTTTTGTAGACATAAATTTATGGTGTGAAGGGAGATTCTTAGAGATCATTTTCAACCATTTGTTATCTTTTTTAGCTTTAGAATTTTATGAACGTAAACAAAAACTAAGCTGACGTCGCGGTGAAATCGAGTTCTTTATACTGCTTTGGTTAGACAGTTCGGCGGATAAAACAAAAAAAGATTTCTTGGCAAATTTACCTCTATTTTGTACCTTTTGTTTCCTTTCCTATTGTTATGCGTTTCCATGGCCTGATTGTTATTCTGCTACCTCAATTTTGGCAGTTGCAATTCTAGTTTCTGAATGGACAGGTTTCAGAAATTCAGCCTCCTTTTATCATCTTTGCTGTTAATCCCCTGGCATAGACAAAAGCCATTGTTCTTTATTTAGATGCAAGACAGCTTTCTAGCTACTTGGTAAAATTTTTACAAAGCCTATTTTTGGGAAGCGTAAATACAGCATGTGAACAGTAAACATGCAAAGAATTTATTGTAAGATTTGATTTGCATGATAAATTTCACCTCTTGCAATTTCAAACTTCAAAAATGTTCAAAAAATGTTAGTAGCTGACGTTTATCAGATGAAAAAGGCCTCTTTATACCCGATAAAAATTTAGAACTTTATAACCGCTAGAAATGGCCGAGTTTACTCGGTGCTGATTGAAGTATTGAGTTTTCTAAATTTTCTGCGATGCTTTTGTCAGGAGATGTTTTCTCGACCTAATTGAACGTCTCTGGACAACTCTATGCAATGACGTATTGTCCAATTTATATCAGATTCTGGAATTTTAAATCTAAATCAAACAATTAAGATTTTAAGAAACTGTCATTGATTAGCAGATTTATTTGTTTCAGCGGTGCAGTGATGGGAATTTTCGGCCTGATTGCGGCTTTCAGCTTGACAGCTTGGTACCTCGTCTTTGCATTGGTTAGTTAGTTTCTTACTATGTGTATTCCGAAACTAGGACCGCACAAAAACTGCGATTTGTCTATCACGTTTCTCACATTCTCAACATTATAAAAGTTTTGAATACGTTCTTTCCACGGTGCTGTCCTTCAGCCACAAATGGCCAAGCAACAAATTTGAGGTCCTCTTTGTTTACTGTGAATCTTCGCACTGCCTAATTTTCGTCTGAGTTTTTTCTTCTGAACATTTGTCTGTTTGTCCTACTCACCCCCCACCCCCTTTGAGACCTCACTCCACTTAGCCCTGCAAGCTGCTGACAAAGCCAGCTCACCAATCGTTTGCGACAGACGTCAGTCAGTTATGTTTCAGAGTTTAAAACAGTATTTGGCAGCACTTCTAAAGTTTTAATGGAATGAGCAGAAGTAGATCATATTTTTGAAATTTATATCTTGCGTTGTTAAATTTGCTCTAATAAAAAGAACCTCAGATCCCTTAGGTAATCCCCGTCCTGTTGCACCACTTTTCCATTATTTCCCAACCATCAGCTGTTTGTTTGAAACCTATTCTTCCGACAATAGTGGGTTAAGTTTAATTTTTGTATTACCGAAATTACTCCTCCGAAGCTTGCAAACAATTACAGGCGCTATTTGAGGCAGATTTTTTGCAAATTCAAATCAAAGTTTGTCAAATGTATTTTCTTGAATTTAGTCAAATGCACGGAGCACCCAAACTGCTAGAATACAATTTTTGTTGCTCTCAAAATGCTAGAATACATTTTAACTGCTCTCAAAATCTAAATTTGTATCAAT
This sequence comes from Convolutriloba macropyga, assembly GCF_964194025.1. Classification (NCBI taxonomy): domain Eukaryota; kingdom Metazoa; phylum Xenacoelomorpha; order Acoela; family Convolutidae; genus Convolutriloba; species Convolutriloba macropyga. The sequence continues at coordinate 45,641,798 of NC_134479.1, forward strand.
TAAATTAGTCCTGCTTGTTAATTGTTCTTGAACAAAGTTCATAGCAATTATCTTATATTATGCGATTTTTCGTTCTGCCGATTTTTTGTCTGATAATTTTTTTGACCCTTTAACTGTTCGTCCTCCTCACTTGAGATCCCTCACTTCGCTTAGCCCAGTAAGCTGCTAACAAACCCAGTTGCCAATCGTTTGCGAGACGGACGTCAGTCAATTACGTTTCAGAGTTTAAAACAGTATAACATAATTGGCGGCACTTCTGAAATTCTAATGGAATGAGCAGATATAGATCATATTTATAGATCAGATATAGAGCAGATATAGATATAGAGCAATTGTACTTTAATTCCCAACCACCAGCTGTTTATTTGAAAGCTATTCTTCCTACAATAGTGGGTTACGTTTAATTTTTGTAATATCAGAATTACTCCTCCGAAGCTTGCAAACAGTTACAGGCACTATTTGAGGCAGATTTTTGTTGCAAATTTCAATTCAAAAAGTTTGTCAAATGTATTTTTTTTTAATTTGGCCAAATGCATTTTCTCTTTCATTAATTAGTCATTACTCTGTTTTGCTGGGTTGCTTTTTATTGAGTGTTTGTGTGCAAAAGTCAACTGATTTTTGCTGGGTTGTTTGTTTGCAAGAGTCAACTGATTTCCGGAAACCTTCCTTGTTCTCTTGCAATTTTTTGTCGATCTGTTTCTTCTTCTGGCAGATTTCTTGTAACTCCGAAGACCAAGTCAAGGTGCAGTTTTTACAGTTGTACTGATATCGAGAACACAATTTTGGATGCTCAGGGAGCAAACTGCTAGAATACAATTTTTGTATAAAGGCATTTTAACTGCTCTCAGAAACTGTTTGTATCAATTAAATTATTCCTGCTTGTCTTTATATGCGATTTTTCATTCTGCCGATTTTTCGTTTGATAGTTTTTTTTACCATTTCGACCCACATTAGTCGTTATGATCCGATGTTTGGCATTGTAGAGTTTATTTTTGGAGCAGATCCGATTTTGTTTTGAGTAGTTTGTTGCTCCTTTAGTTAAGCTACCCTTCCTAAGAGTAGGTTTGCTAGTATTAGCAACTCGGCCCCTGTTTTGGAATCAATTTGTCAGACAATATCCAATTATATTTTTTTGCAAAATAGTTTGCGCATGAAAGATTTTTAAACAGACAGTTTCAATAATTAAAGCGTTAAACCAGTAAATTTTCTTAGCTGAGGTGGCTCGACTTTTGTGTGATGGTTTTGGATTATTTGCTGCTTTTTATTTTCCTTTGATGTTCAGTAACTTCGTTCTTGAAATTTGCAAGTATATAATTTTTGAATGCTTAATCTCAGGTGTCTTTCGAGGTGTGCTCTTCGTTGATTTTCTTGTTTGCGTTCAAAGATTAGCATCCCGAAATCTCTTGTCGGTCATGTTTTTGAATATATAACAGCTGAAGGACCGGGGACGAAATCATTTCTCTTTTTAGAGGTATTTAAAATACAAACCATTGGGATCTATTCTGTTTGCCCCCCCCCCCCCCCCCCAGCTTAGTTAGCATAAATCTTTTATGACCCCCAGGCGCATGTGCTATTTTGTTAAATAGTAACATGCTATTTAACTACATATTTTGTAACTGGGGTCATAAAAAATACTTAGAAGGGTCAAATCAGAATAGATCCATCCATTGGAGCAAAATAAAATCAGGAGTCCTCGTATTTGCAAATATTTGAACAGAAGTTTGAAGTTTTTCGAATTTATATCACCATGGGGTGATCTTTCAGAAACATCTGCACTGATCTTGATCTTTCATAAACATTTGCATATTCACTGATAGAAGGTATTACAATTTAGTAGATCAATTTCATAGTTAAAAATTGCTTTTCTCTTTCAATAACCGCCAGTTTTTAATAGCCGCCTTCAGGCTCTGAACGGCTATTATTTGGGCGCTCTCCTTTTAAAAAAAAATTCGCGATCTTTTCCGTTTGTGCCCCCTAGCTTAGTGGGTGCATAATATTTGCATCCCTCAGACGCACGTGCCATATTTTTACAAAGTGATTTACTATGTAATAGCACGTGCTATGTAATTGGGGAGCATAAGGTACGGGGGGGGGGCACAAACGGAAAAGATCCAAATTCGCTTTACCTTTTGATCACGTCTTTCGTTTTACTTGAGTCACGATTTTCACGTTTGACTTCTGACTTACCTCACTCACTGTTTCAACTGTATGGTTTTTAAATTCTTGTTTGTATTGAATTACGCAATGCAGTGAATGCGATCAAAGTAAAAAGAGCAAAATTGAAAGATCAAAAGAAACAGAATAAACATATAAAGTCATTAAGTCATGGTGCATTAGGTTATCAACGTTCATTAAAGCGAATGCTAGCTGGTGTTAATATTACGCTTAATAGCGTTCAGTTTAGAAGCCGAATTAAGTGTAATTTTAGAGTCTAACCGAATATGCGAAATTTACGCACAAAAAAAATTTTCACACTTGGAAAAATTCTATCTCTTATTGTATCTGTTTTTGTTTTCTTTTTCTGGTTCAATCTCAATGTGCGTCAAGCGGGTCAACGGTAGCTATTTTCCGGCTATGTTTAATTTTGTTGTGAAATTACATTCACACTTATAACACAAATAACTTAAAGTGGGCAATTGCCAATTGTTTTTGCTTAACTGTAGGATCTCATATGCCCGTTGTAATAAAGGAGGAAACTTTTAGCCTTAAAGCTCATTTTTCTTATGTTTTGAGAGAAATTGTAAAGCCTGAATTGCGTATAGTTCAACAATCAAAATCTTTACGTTTCGTTGATAACGAGGAAAAGTTCGTAAAAGCTATTTACATTATTTTAAATATATTACAATAAACCGCCGACATTTTTAACTATGTTTTATAAAACTTTGAAATTTAAATTATGTTAAGTCAAGATTTTTTCATAAATATTTGTCGGCCTTTTCTAGATCTATCTATTTATTTCAATGGATTTTCAAATGATATACTTACTGTTCAAATTTTAACATTCACTTTTCCCTAGGTTTCAATAGCAGTCTATAGCTAATCAGTTCAAGTCGATTGAGCCAAAAAATATTAATTGAGCTTGTCTTTGACTCTGTGTGATGACTCAGTATTTCACAACAAATGAGACTTCGAAATGATCCGCCTGAAATTTTAAATTAAGTGATGCAGCAATTTTTATTGAAAAGATCCTGATATTTTCGCCATCATAAGCCGACAGTTTCTCATGAATTTTTTATGACCTGATATATATCGACGAACTGCTGCTCATCCAAATATTGCCAAAACAGTTTTGTAAAATTTAAAACGTTTTTATTAGGAGCCTTTTTTTAAAGGTAGGTTGTCAGATTTTGAGCAAGTCATAAAGATTTTAGGCCGGTCGCCAGAACGTCTAAGTGTTACGCCTTTTTTCCGTCTTTCTATTTTAATCTACCTATCTTAATCCATAATCCTTAGATAACCAACCGTCGCCGTATACCTTGCAATAACTATATACGTATATCCTTAAGAATACTAAATACTCTTCTTTAAACCGTACGTGCTGTAGTAGCAATACATTGCAGAATATGAAGTAGTCTTTTCAGACAGAAATGTTGGAAACCGCGAATTATAAATAATGCAAAAGGTCATATTTGATGTTTTCATGCTTCGCTGAGCAATATTGCATAGATGTGGTATAAATAAGGCTATCGATCGAACGTGGATAAACTATGCGCAATCGCTTAGGAAGGTAATTTTATGACAGCAGAGCACGTAACGTGTTTATTTTTGGGAAAAGGACAATTGTGATGCCGCGTTAGTTTTTGCGGTTTATTTGTCTATATCTTATCTACTTTTGTTGTCTACTGGGCATAAAAATAACGAAAATTTGTAAAAAAAAATACATTGAAAAGTTGTTGCAAAATGTGAGAAATTATGGATGTACATTGATAAATGATGACTAATACACATCAATATAGCACTTGTTTTGGAACGGTTCTTTTGAAATACGCGGGCATTTTTTGTTTTTTTTTTTCTTCACCGTATATAACTAAGACGTCTCTTTTAGCCCCCTTCCCGAGTAAATAATTTGTTGACAAGTGGACATATGAACAATCTCTAGAATTTTTTATTTTGGTTACCATTTTCATGGGCATTGTAATCGGGCGTGTACTGAGATGTGTGAAGTATATAGCGAAGACTTTAAATTTTCTTCACTTTCGTATTTAACGGGTAACGGGAGGCAATTTCTAATTTCTGAATGGGAATGCGGTAAACGGTTCCTATATCTCATTTTGTACAGTTATGAATCCAGGATATTTTTCGTGTGGCGTTTCCTTCTCTCACAGAATAAATAGGGCCGAGAACATTAATTTTTTAAACTCCTATTATACTGTATATATCTTAATTGGCTAGTGCTATATCTCAGAAGGCTATGAGGGCTTTCATCGGTTTGAAAACTCATGTTTATAGAAACAAATGTTATGTTCACGGTGAACACAATTAGTTCTATTATATTTTAGGGCGTGAGTGACTTCTGCATGGAACCACATGACGTATTCTACAACCAAACGGATTTCAGTCGCACTGACATGGCATATTTCCTCAACTGTCCCCCGCACGTCATCCCAGGAGAGATCAGCCCAAACAACCCCTACTCATCTGTAAGAACCTCACCCTTTAAAAGCATAATTTCGACTTCAATTGAACCAATCAGATTATTAATTGCTCTCAAACAAGTTTTTAGCAATTATACCGAATGGCAAAAGTAAGCAAGCACCCATATTTTCGCGAAGTAAAAATTCAATGTTTGAGGCAATATTACGCCAACTTAAAATGACCTTTTGAAAACAATTTTTACACCATTGATCACCTACAGTAGTCCTCTAGCCTACCTATGAATTTCAGTTAAAATTCAACGTTCACTCACCAGAAATCGCTATGTAAAGTTGATGAACTTCATCCAAGTTTCAGTAAAAAGAATTTGTCACAAGATTTGATATGTTTTCAGGTTTGTCCAACTATAGCTAATATTGCACTTGTGTTTAACATTAGAAAAAGAAAGGATGTAAAAAAATTGATCTTGTGACAACTTTTTACTGTGAAATTTGGATGAGGTTTATCAACTTTACATTGTGATTTCTGGTAAGTGAATGTTGCATTTTAACTGAAATTCATAGGTAGGCTAGAGGACTACTGTAGGTGATCAATAGTGTATAAATTCTTTTCAAAATATCATTTTAAAGTTGGAGTGATAATGCCTCAAAAATTGAATTTTTGTTTTGTGAAAATAGGGGGTGATAACCTAATTTTGCCGCTCATTATATATTAGTACTGCTGTCTTTTTTATGCAATTTTTCGCTTGACCAATTTGTCATCTGACGCTTTCATCTTTTCGTCCTCGAAAACACGGGATAAACAGGTGAAACCCAGAGGGCATTAAGTGGCTGAGCGGGCTCTTTTCCGACTTACAAGTCTAACTATGCCTCTCACCGAAACTGTTTCGAGGAGACATAAATTTATGGTGTTAAGGGCGGTTTTACCCCCCTCCCTCCATCGACCACTCATCCCGTCCTCTCTCTCCTTAACCTGGCGATTTATACCCCCTTCTCCCGATCAGACCTCTCACCCAACCCCCCTATAATTGCTTAACCCTCCCCCTCCCCAAAATCCTAATTCTAACATCCCTAAGCACCAGTTGGCTACTGCCAAAACACACCGCTCGCAGTTCATTTGAGGGCAATTCGCCCGACGTTAGTCGGTTATGCTTTATACGTTGTCCAGTTGACTTCGATTGGTATTTTAAGAGACGATGCACCGTCTTGCAAGATTTTCTTCCAAAGTTATGCTGGAAAACAATCCAGTCTCGCCCAGAGTTGACCATTAGAGCTTAACAAGTGACGTTTTAGCAATATATTGGAACTTATATTTGTCCTTACAAGACGCCTCGTGCGAGTCCGTGCGTAGCACAGAATGCTCCTACGTGCCTTAGCGGATGCTTGCGAACGACTTATTTTTTTGGATTATCCTGAAGCAACTAGAACAAGTTTTCTTCTGGACCAATTTTGAGTACCATGCTCTAACTATGTACCTGAAAGAAATTCCAAATATCAACTTGATAAAATTGTAACAAAAGTGCTTTTCAAAAATAGAAAATGATTCCGATAAAACTCTGTGTTCAACAAGAGAAGCGAACCATCTCAAAAGCGTAAAACCAGTCAATCGTCAGTCAATTGGATCAGAAAAGATAAAACATCTACTCATACACTTCAACGTATAAAGTTCTTTGATTTTGAAAAGTACACAACGATAATGCGTTTTTGCGAGGAAGGAATAATTTTGGTGGGAAAGTTGGAATAACAGAAAAGTTTGAATTAGGTAAAATATACTTCTGGGGAAATCAGTTCTATTGAAAAAGTTTACTTTCGCATTTCAAAGGCATTATATCAATCTTAAAGAATGATTTTGGGTGAATCGAAAGAAAATGAACATTTTAACCCTAAGTGAAAACCTTTCAAGAAAATGTGTTAACGATTGTACTCGTGCTCAACATAAAAAGACCAGAATATGGTAATGTGGTAGATATGGGCAGCAATGCTGTGCTAAGTTGAATTTCTGGCATACATACACTTAACTAAACCAGAGAATATTTTTTTCAGAAAGATTGAATTCAGAAAAAAATTATTTCATTAAATACTGTGACTTTTTGCTTTCAAAATTTAGCCGTTTGTTTTCTACAAGAATCGGTTTGTTTAAATCTTATATTTCTATCTGATCTTTATGAAAGCTGGTAAACAAAAAATTTGAATTCGAATATTGATTTTAGAAATAACAAAACAGAAAATGTTTGAAAAATATTTGTTTTGTGATCGAATTTCGGGCAGTTTTCTGTACCTTGATATTTAGCAATTTTGTTTTTAAAGAACAGGAAAGAAGATGTTTTTAAAGAACAGGAAAAGGAGCTCAGAGAATAGAGGAGTTGATTAAATTTTACAATCTTTGTTTTTCAAGAAAAATTGTTGACCTTTCCATTTTTAAAATCTAATGAACCAAATTTGTCCATTTGTTACTCCTCGAATACTAGAAAAAAAATGTGAAAATCGATTTGAGTAAATGAAGACTTTAAAAGAGTTTTCATCTAAACATTTCGTATATCTCGTCAAAAACAATTTTGGTTCGGATTTTCAATTATATATTTTCTGATCAAACGAGAAATCGTTTATAAAACTGACGCTAGAAATTAGAAAAATGGAGTATTGTAAATTTTTCTCAAAATTCCGGGCTGTTTTAGTAGCTGAGGGGAGATATTAGTAGACTTCTTGATTTCCTTCGCCGTCAAGGTTTTTGTTACGATCTGTGAGATCACCTTCCCTTCAAATCAGCTTTTTATTCATTCGTGAAATTTTTTGACGATTTGTACCTGACGTCTTTTCTACTTTCATTGAGGTTTTGAGGCAAGTTTTTTGTTCATGCGCGTGATTTTTTGGGCATACAAGAGGATTTTTTTAGTTTGAGAAGTTAAAATCAAAAGATGTCTCACTCTAATTGAAGGTTATTTGAGGGCAACTTCTAAAAAAGTTATGTCTAAATCAAGTTGAGACATCATAGTTCTTTTCATTGTTTTTTAAGTCTTATTGCTTTCACAGGTGTTTTATGACTACATGTCTACGAAGTTATCGCAGCTATTTTCCCGCAATCTGCCAGCTACGTTTTCTAGATCCTATTCTCGACTATCTCAAAAGTTACCTACTATATTGATGAAGAATAGTTTGCGTTGATTGTAAGATCCAGAGAAAAAAAGATTGAGTTGAAAAACTTTTGGTTTTCCTTAAAATGTATCCTTCTATTTATATCTTTTAAATGAAAACGGTCGATGTCTGAATTTATTCGCGAACTAGATAGTTATTTTTCTTAGCGCATTGTTTACATTCAAGACAAGTCAGCCAGAGAAACGGGTGGCCTCACTTCAATGCTTTTTGAGAAACAATTTATTTTGCGGTCAGCAAATGGCAAAGTTCAATTGTACGTAGTAATGGAAATCGGTTGAATTAAATTCGAAAACCAAACTTTCGGTCTATATTCATTTTTACTTCTCAATTTTCCTTTTCGAAATTTTTGTGTTCTCCGTTTTCGAATTGTTAATAACTTGAAAAATTTTTATATCAGGCAAAACTAGACGACTCAAAGGAATACAAAATGATCTTTCTCCTTTTTTTCTCTGCGATGCTGCAACTAAAATTGAAAATTAGATTGAAGAAAAAACCGGCCTCGCATATATATTACCAGATTTTTCGAATATGGGAATAATCATGCGTTAAGTGTCTGATTAGGATGCTTTTCAACTTGTTACTAGTGCTTTAAGTGCTTTCGAGCGTTTATATCATTGATTCATTTTATCTCAATCTTAATTAAGCACCTTATTATCAATTATTCTATGATCTTTGTTGTCGAGTCGGGAGCCTTTAATTCAAGGTCAAGCTTATTTCACTATTCATTAAAAAAGCTGCGCTAGGCCTGCTTAGGGGTAATATACTATGATCATCACTTTCAAGTGAGTGTTCGGTTTCAGGATCTTCAGAAGGCATTTGAAAAGTACGACGAGAGCAACAAGACTCTGATTGAATTGAAGAAGCAAGCACAGGTTGAGCCAATTATACTCATGTTTGGTCTGGTTGAGCAGAATATGCGAGAAGTGAAAGCAAGTCTAGACGCTACAATGAGCAAAACAGAGTGTACAGTTGTACACAGGAATCTGGTGTCAGGGCTAAATGCAGTTTGCTACACGTTCCTGTTAGTCAATTTTTGATTGTAAATTATGGTCGTATCCACAATTTTTTTTGTAACAAATCGCGAATTGAGCTTGGTCGCCTTTATGTAGTTGCTCTCAACATAATGCAATAAAAAATGCGAATTACTCGTTCGAAACTCCTTCAAAAATTATTAACATTTGAGAAAAGTGTAACATGGAGCGAGGTAATTAAAACGGAACGCTTTTTTACTCACTGAGAAATCTTAATGCAGATCTCATGCATGAATAGTGTCATGTTTAAGGGAGGGAGTTGACTTTGTGTTTGGGGCTGGTCTGATCACGGCCATCTGTCTCTTCATACTCATCATCCTCTCAGCATGTACCTGGGGACAAATGGACAGACACGCGTTAGTATCAATTTACCAACGCTACACTACTGTCATCACTGCTAGTCTTATTACTTCTGAAAATAGAGTACATGTGCAAATATGGTCGACTTCGGCTAATGCACTAAATGGTATTGCGTCTGTACAATCGTTCTTTGTTCCTTGCCCGAAAATTTTTGGGCAATTATTAACATCGAAAGTCCTAGATTTGAACCCTTCCGTCGACAGATGTAATAGTTGAATGCTTTTGTCAGTAAATTTGAACTTCAATACTAAGAAGGAAAGGTTGATTGCTACTCTCATTTCTACTACTGTCTAGAAGCAATCGGTGTCAATGCATTATACCCCAGTGGAATAGTTGTTAGACTTGTCATATTTCTCTGTTTGCCCAGAACTATTTCGGTCAATTGGCAACATGATATTTCTCAGGTGCAAACCTGCACTGTTTGTACAACTCAAGACCCATTTATCATATTGAATGTAAATGTTAATTAAAATACAAAGTAGATGTTGAAATCTACTCTTTGAAAGAATTTCGACCTCCTGGATCGAAGTTTGTTTAACTTGTTAAACGGCTCCTGAACCGTGTTCATGTTCCAATTAGAATTTTTATTGTATGTTTCAGTGAATACTGTGCCGGTTCCTATGATCAGCTGGATGACCCCTACAGAAGAACAACCGGAATGAGGCATGACAATGGCAGATACGGCATGTATGCGGGGGGAAACTACCACAGACTGGGTCCTGCGGCAACCGCTGCTGGGTCCTCAAGAGAAGCCGGACATCCACCGCCACCCTCGGTAGGTGGGAACTTTATTTTGTCATTGCTGAAATCGTAACCTTTTCTCCCCCCCCCCCTCATGAACCAAGATTTTTTTTGCATAAAAATGCTTGAGCCATGTACTTGTTTGCACGTTATGGACAAATAGGCTAATATGATGGGCGATAAGTCATTTCAATCAAAATATAACGACATAGAATTGTCAATTTGTGCATTTTATATCGTCATATTCTAACCGAGGCAATTGCAACATCAGTAAAGTAAATTGGTAAAGTAGAAACCAGATTAAATTCAAGTTTTAAAGATCTTGTTTATTTCGGGCATTTGAAACGATGCGAAAAGTATTACAATTTCTAAAGTTATTTTAAGCTCTGCGAGGTGTCGTTATGTGTTTTGGAGAGGTCAAGATTGTGCTTTCAAGCAGATGGGTTTGTCTACGGATTTACGCGAATTTCTGTCAAATTGTTTTTTCGATTGACCGATTCGACTTGTCGAGAGAAACAGGATAAACTGGTGAAGCCAGATTTGAAGTCGCTGGATAGTTCTGTTAGTTTTACTCGTCTCCAAGTGTGAATTTTTTCTGTTGGTTTCCTCTATTTCCTTTCCAAACGAGCCCCTGCCCACCCACCATTTACTTTCACCTCCTCTCGCCTAGTAAAGTTTGGCTCCTTATGATAAAACCTACTCACTATCAAAGCTTCCTTCCGCTAATGGTTTGACGCGGGTCGTCTGAATGCTTGATAATTTATCACATTAAACTACTTTATTATAGCCACGAAGCTGTCAGCTGCACGAAGCTATATTGCGGTGCTCTTTTTGTAACGTCGTCTGACGCTTTTTGGTCAAATTGTTCACGCGCAAACCTCAAAAGAGTGGTTTGTTCATATGATCACGGTGCTGCTTTTGTGTACGTGACACCATAATTTGAAGTGAATTGCAATCTGAATTATGTGATAAGTTTTTGATCATAAATGACTTACCTCAGTCTCTAAATGACCTTTAAAAACTAACAAGGAGGCTCGGTAATGTGCGTTCGAACATAATATTCCGACCCCGCTCATCCACGTTTTGATTTAATTGTCTACCAAATGAGGAAGAGGTAGAAATTCACATATCATTCAACAGACAACTAAGTGAAAACAATAATACCGGATTAGAGGGCCGATGAAACTTGCTATTAATGAGAGTACTGGACAAGACAAAAAACAAAAACCAAATAATAGCAAACAATAATTACGATCTAAAGTCGATGTCTATATATAAAAAGCACTTAATAACAAATTGAAACTGGAATCAGATAAAACCCGAACTGTATAAATTAACCTGTACATCATAAGATCTTTATTTGATAAGATACGACACCTGTCAATAATGAAACTCGGTAACAGGCCGACAAAGAAGAGCAAAAAGGGGCAATTGTCAAAAATACGTTTCTATTTTTAAAAACCAATTTCAAATTGATTAAAACCAATCTATATCAACCCACCCTCATTAAGAAACTTAATTTATACATAATGTGAAGCAATTAGGATCTGTCTTTATCCATACTATGTCAGACGACTACAAAGAGAAAGGCAAAAACGAAAAAAAAAACAAATATGACAAGAAAGCGGTGAAGCAGCCTTTAAAAGCTATTGTGGAGAACATTGAATATCTTCAGTATCGCATTTTCTTCAACGTCAATTGAGCTACCCCATTTGTGTGAAACTGTTGCAAGGAAACAAACAACACAGAAATGGGCAAATATCTAAAAATCAGGCTTGTTGTGAAAATGCGTAGTATCATGGCCAAGAAACCAATAGTTAAAAAAAAATCAGTATAAAAATGGGATCTGGATTCACTATAAAAAGAATGCGACCTGTCATTACCAAGAAAATGATACAAAACTAAATGAAATAAAACAAAAGTGACGAAACTCAATAATCCACAGATTTATAGCAGCGCAGTGTAAGCTAAGCGGAGCAATATTGTGGCGATCTTGTTTTTTTTCGTCGTCTGACACTTTTTCGTTTTGCATTTGTTCACACAGCAAAGCTGAAAGAGTCAAATTTTCTAAATCACTTCTTCCTCTCATTAACGGCATTTGCGCGCTTGAAGTCATTTCTCACTATCTCCATCAAAAGTTTTTAGGTCCTTTGCGTGATTAGAGTTTGATCATACGTGACTTACCTCACTCAATAAAATAACATTTGCACTTTAAAACTTAAGTTCGTTTTGAATTAGTTTAAGGTCAAAAGAACTCATATGTGTAATAAGAGCCCAAATGAAATGGCGTCTGCAAAATTAGTTTCAGCAAGCTTTCTAAATTTGGCGCTGAATTTTTTTTCATAGTTTTTTGAGCGGCGTCGATAAATTTTTCAAATTATAACTGTATCTCTTTAATACGGCACGCAAGTCTATTTCTTTGCAGCTTTTCTGCCAATTTGCGGGCTATAATAACAAAATCTTTTCAAATTTTTAAACAAACCATAACGTTTCCACTTAAAACAAAAGCTTTTTTGACTGCTCTTGAAGCCAATTGTGCTTATTAGGGAGACCGAATCATAAGACGACGAAAAGCAACGATCTAACTCAAATTTGCACAAACTTTTTTTTTATCGAAACCACATTTTTGAAGTTAAAAGTTAAAACTATAAGACCTTGAAAACCATTAAAACTTCAAATTGACGAAATGGATTTCAGTTCTTTTGCTGGTTTTGATATTATCTGGGTCTTTTTTGTAAAGGGTATTTGTGGAAGACAAAAAAATCACTAATTTTGACCAGTATCGAAAAGTCACGAAGTTCTCATGAGAATAAGTTTGTACGCTCTATAGACGTCAGTCAAACTTAATGAGCCCTGTCAATAATGAGACTAGTTTACTTGTTGAAGACAATGGAAACGAAAATTGGAAATAAAATAGGTAAACCACTAGCCATAAACTGAAAGAAATTTGCGAGAGAACTTTTTCGCAGACGTTGGAACTATGGCTATTCATTTAAATCTTTAATTAATAGCCGCCCTCATCTCAGCCGGCTATTATTGCGCTCGTATTTTTTTTTTACTTCGTCAAACTTTTTTTCGCTTTACCATTTTGCCGCTTTTTCGACATTTTGCGTGAAATCTTTTTGACTTCTCTAGGCTAGTTTCTCTCTTCTCTCATTCTGCTAAAAGTGAACATCAGTTGCTAAGCAAAGCAATTCAAAATGAACAGAGTCGGTATAAAAAATTGAAGTCAGAAATAGAAACGGGATAAACCCATAAAGCCCAATTTTAGATGCCCGCTATTTGAACGTCGTTCCTATAAGTCTTAGTTACCACCTCTTATTCTTATTGGTGTTGATAGTAGCCCCTGTAGCCTCTCTCTTAAGAAACAGAAGTATGTTCAACTACGAAATGCCATCAAAATAAATCGGACTTAAAAAATATTTTTGTACAAAAATCTTTTTTTTTCAATATATTCTATTCGTTCAATCTCAATCATGCTTATTGGAATCAACGGCGGCTATTTTCCGGCAATCTGCCGGGTATGTTTGTTTTTTTAGCGTTCTTCCAATGCAAAGTGGAGTCGTGTTTAATGTGACGATTTGAAAAGTTAACAAATAACAACCCCAAATATAAGCAAAAATCGCAAAACTTGTTTGAAATTTCTTAGTAATAAAGGCAAGAAACCATAAGTTACATATATAAGCACTATAGAAAGTATTTTTCCTTGACATTGAGTAAGTTTTGCCCTGTATAAGTTGACTAAGCTACTTGGGGATAGAAAATGGATAAAAATTGGTAAACTCAAAACTCTACTGACATTCTATTTAAACAATTATATTCCATTTTATAAGAGGCATTAGATAACAACTGAAGGTATGGTGTAGGTTAAGGTAGTAGGCTATAGCTCCTAAGGAACCCAATTGGATCTATGATTAATAAGAAGAAGTTAGGAGGCTGCAAAAAGAGTGATAAATAAAGTCAAAACGAAATCAATTAATGTTTACGAAAACACATTCTCAAAGCCATAAAAACTATGAGCTTTTGTCTGAAGATATAATATACATTCTTTTGGCCTCACTTTGTTGTAAATAGAATCTTTCAATTGTAGGGATTTCATTTTAAAGAATTCACGTCACTAATCAACATAAACAAAACAAAAATGCCAAATGTTTCGAAAAAGACGCCACCAGTATAATCTGAATGTTTATTGATTGTAAGAATTCGAGATGAGTAGCCTTGATTTTGCTGTGCGTAAAAATTAATTTTTCCATATGTTTGCAGAATAGATAAGTTATGAAATGAAAAATTTCAATAAATCCAAAATTTTTATGATTGTTATTTTCAAAAATAACGGCAACATTTTAATTCCAGAAAACTCTATAGGAAGCGAAAGTACAACTATCCCTTATCGTAGTTTCGGAGATTGTGACAGCATATGTTACGTCTCTACTTGGCATATTTAAACTATTTAAATAAGTGGGATACAAAAGCGTTTTTGGGGAGCCATTTTTGATTTTAATAAGTCTGAAACTCGACAAATTGGGGAAACATATTAACCAAAAAAACTCGGATAAAACCAATCTACATGCATCCTCTGTCCTTAAAAATAAAACCAATAACACTGTTGTTAAAAGTTTTAAACTGTAGCAAAATTGACAACAATTTTTTAAACTAAGGAAAATTTTTTGTCAATTTCTATCTTTTTTTTTCTGTTTCAATCTCGATGTGGGTCTAGCGCTTCAACGGTGACTTTTTTCCGTCAATCTGCCGGCTATGTTTTGGTTTTCTAATCGAATTTTCTGATTCGTTTTTCCAAACCGTTCATAGTTCTAGATCTGGTTCTTTGTTTACTCAATGAAAAATCTTTGAATTGTCTTTGGACTTGTCCTGCTGTGTTTTTTAATTCCCTATTTTGATCGCGTTGTTCGTTTTACAGAAGTCACGTTTGACTGCTGACTTGGCTCTCTCACTTCTGCAATGCAGTGATTACGTTGAAGTTCAGAAGAAATGGGATAAACCGATAAAAACCGGTCATTGAGTCATAGTGCATCAGGTTATCAATTTCATTAGATCGGTTGTTAGCTGGCATTAGTCTTAAGCTTAAGAGCATTTAGTTTAGAAAATGAACTTAGTGTAATTTGGGATCTAACTGAAACTGCACACCAAATTAGAAAAGTTATTGACGCTTAGAAAAATTTTGTCGATTTCTAGCTCTTGCTTGATCTTTTCTGTTTCCATCCCGATTTGCGTCAAGTGGATCAACGGATTTTTTTTCCCAGCTATGTATTTTTTTGGCTTTGGGTTTTTTTTGTTAATATAGTGAATTTTGTTTAGATTTGCATATTAATAGCCGCACAACGATAGCCGGTGCTAATATTGGCCTTCTCTTGGTTTTTTATTTCGCGATTTTTGTTACGACCATATGGCGTCACAACCACTTAAAAACTACTTTTTGTTCATTCGGTCATGCAATTTCAACTGAATTGCGTGCGTGACTGCATTTTTCGCTCTTAGTGGAGCGAGTTTTTTTTGTTCATTCGCGTGGTTAAATTTTTGGTCACATTTGACTTACCTCACTCTCAAAAATGACTTCCTCACTTTGAAATTGACTTTTATTTACTTTAATTCAAAGAGATAAGGTCAAATGGGTATATGTCACTCTAAATTGAGGTTATTTGAGAGCAACTAATAGAGGCATCAAAATATAACATACCAGCCTTCAATGAAAAGACGACGAGTTTTTTTGGTCTGTCTTTTTAATATCCGCCCTCATCTTCTCAGCCGGCTATTATTGCGCTCGTATTTTTTTTTACTTCGTCAAACTTTTTTTCGCTTTACCATTTTGCCGCTTTTTCGACATTTTGCGTGAAATCTTTTTGACTTCTCTAGGCTAGTTTCTCTATTCTCTCATTCTGCTAAAAGTGAATTTGAACATCAGTTGAACATCCGCTATTTGAACTTCGTTCCTATAAGTCTTAGTTACCCCCTCTAATGCTTATTGGTGTTGATAGTAGCCCCTGTAGCCTCTCTCTAAGAAACAGAAGTATGTTCAACTACGAAATGCCATCAAAATAAATCGGACTTAAAAATATTTTTGTACAAAAATCTCTTTTTTTCAATATATTCTATTCGTTCAATCCCAATCATGCTTATTGGAATCAACGGCGGCTATTTTCCGGCAATCTGCCGGGTATGTTTTCACTTTTTTTTGAGAGTTTTGCGTGGTCTAAATTGGATTGGTTTACAATTTAAATCAGCTGAACTCAATTGGCGGCAGTTTACCACCGGAAGGCAAATTGAAAGTGCGCCAAAAATTTGTTTCATTCAACTCAAACTACCAGTGGTCTATAATAAGTTCTAATTGAAGTACCTGAGAAAATTAGTAGCCGCTGATTGTCTTTTGAGAGCCATTCATGCGACGTCAGTCGCTTATGTTCTTAACGCCTTTCTTCATATGAAACTAGCGCCCATTTTCGGTCTCAGAAAAGTTATGTTGAATGACCTCCAAACATTTTTATTTGGAAAGTTTATATACAGTGGTGTTAAATTATTAGCGCCACAAGTAGTTTTCCTATGTTTACTACTTTTGAGTCAAAACTATGTCGAAATAAATTTTATCAAGTACAAAGTTTATAAAAGTGGACAACTAATATTAAAATTAGGGTGCCCTGGAAAAGTACACGTAGGCGAATGGGTATTAAGTTATTGAACATACAAATCAAAGCAATACAAGGGACTACACGGACTAAAAGTTGCATTTCGTGGGTGCCTTAACCGCAAATAAGTTGAGCTCTGACTCATTAAGGAGATTGGAGTGAAAAAATTCTCCCTCCAAATGGACAAAATGATTTCTTTGGGTTCCAAATTTAATTTTTTTTGGCAAGTTCATCTCTGTTTTTCAATGTTCGCCAGAGCAAAAATACTTCAATTTAATTTGAGTGTTATCAAAAATTTCAAGTGATATTAACAAGAATTGGTTTGTGGTGTTATTTTTTGGGGTTTTCTTTCTCCTAATGTGTGCTGAATGCTCAGATATCGTTAGGCTATAATAACTGAGTGCGAAAAACTCTGTTATAAATTATGATCGATCGTACTCTTACTTATTTCGTGTGACCGTGTTCTCTAATTCAATTTTCTCTCCGGTTCCTTTTCAAGTACTTTGTACTCGTTACTTTTATCCATGTTCTCTTGTATTTGAGGAGACCAAGGATATATATAATGGAAGGCACTCTTAACAGTTAAGAATGAATAGAGGGAAAGATATATTTTGTGTATTCGTCCGCTTTCCTTTTCCATGCTGAAAATTAAGATTTTAAGGAAAAGTCTTCCTGTGTTTAAAGTTGGACAAATTAGCCGATATTTCGCTTGTCTCCAAACACTAATAATCATCGATATAAATATGTATCCTCTCTCTTCAAGGAACACGCATTTTTTGTTCCCTAGATTTTTAAAAACTTTCTGAGCTAAATATGTGAAGTTATTATGGTACCAAATTTAATTTCGGTTCTGTTAAAAATCTGTTAAGTGTGAGCTAGGTTTGTGTTGATTTCAGTGAAAGCATATTTATTGTTACTATGCTTTATTATTTTACGTAACTCTCACATGCTATGTAAGCAAAATAGCTGGATATATCTAGCCGCTTGCGCTGATATGGAATCGTGCTTTGTTTTAAAAAATAAGGCCAAATTTTCCGCCACACTGTTCATTTTTTCCTACTTTTCGGTTAATGCTGGAATTGCTTTTTGTTTTTCTCGCCAAATGAAGGGCTGGACTTATTCCATGTAGAATTTCATGCTTTTTCCTTGTCCTAACCTGGTGCATTTTGGTCATTATTAGGGTAATTTTGGGTTATTTATGGGAGGATTTTGTGGTAAAATGTGGGTTAGAATGTGGTACTTCGTTGAATGTGGGTGAAATTATTGACATCACCTTTGGGCCATAATTTTACATTTACCATTGTGGGTATTCGTTGCATAATTCCGACGTTCAATGAAGCAGAAATTACACAAAAAATGATTTAAAATTAAAGGTCGACAAACATCTTTAATATTGTCATCTTTTTAATGGCGTGAACAATTTAATTTGCTGACACTAGATTAGCCCAAGGTAAACAGTGTGAAATCTGGTGAATTAAGATAGATAATAAACTGAGTTATTATTAGTTATGAATTCTTTAATATTACCAGGAAACCTGAACCTTCGGGCTCCGATCACAACTTCAAAGAAGTTGCGTCTCTGTGTTTAATAGGAACATTTTTATGGTCTTGAAGAAAACAGAAAGAAGTTTTGGATGTTATTCTTACCATAATCTATAAATAAGCATAGGATAATTTTCGGTGAATACGCATTTGGGCGCAGTCAGCCGAAAGTATTGATCAACTGTGTTCTTAGAAATAGGTTGCATTAGATTAGAAGGTCGAGAACCCGAAGTACTTATTGGGAAATTCGGGTCGCTAATTTTTCAATCTTGGCCGACTTAGCAAAACGTTTCGCTGATGTTCGGAAATTGCGATTTTTCTTTGTTTCTTAAACGTAATTACTTTGCATTATTTGACCTAAAAAATAAGGATGTTCGCGTTTTTATCTTGTGCGTTTTGCTTAAAAAAAGAAAGCAGAGAATAAAAAATACGCTGCAAGAAAAATGGTAAGATTAAAAGCCCAAAGTTCTCCTAAGGGATTATTTGAAAGCATTTTTTCACGCTTAAGTAAAAAAAAATGTTTTTTGCCGTCTGAAAATTTGTAAACATTTTTCTGAATACAATGTAAACAATGCTATGTATGGGAACTGGGAAAAATAGGGCGTGTAATCAATTTAATTTCGAGCGGGGGGCATTCTGCCCTCGTTTTTCACAGCTCTACTGAAAAAGTATAACTTGATGCTTTGAGTTATGTTTAGTGCGTAAGAGATTTAAAGTAATTTTAGAATTAAACTGACACGGTTACAAGTAGAACTTGTTAAAGCAAATTTTCATGCATTGCTATTTACGAGGCCTCGAATGGGAATTTTATTTTGGGAACAGAAAAATTAATTGAAGCCTTGAGGGTTTTCTCGTGTCAGCTTTTCATAAAATGATGCCAACATAATGAGCTGATTGCTGGAAAAGTATGAGTAATGTAATATAATGGGAGTGAAATTTACGTATTTGAGAGGAAATTGAACGCTACTTTTTCGGTCGGTGACCTCTGTGAAGTAAATATGGATTCATAAAGATGTTTATTTTATAATTCGCTTTGATATGCAAATGCTTTATGGTATTGTTCTTGATAAGTTGTGTTGCCGGTTGTGCGATTACGTCATATGAAAAGCGCGTGAAATTTTAATGAGAAGTGTTTCCGAAATATATGTATGAGGTTTTTCTACTTTTGATGCCTATGAAATTATGAGTAGCTGCCGCAAAACTTACAAATTAACATTGCTTGAAGCATGTTAAAATTGCTAGTAAATTGGGCAATGAAACTTCCTGTCTTTCCTATTATGGCCCGCCCCACAAAATTAGACCCTTGTTTATACGGTAGATTTTTGGTAATGGGAGTTCTATGCGTTATATGCATTCTACTTAAGCTCTGCGTGTGTGTATGTGGCGCGCTTGTATGTATCAGCAGAAACAATCAATGCGTACTTCAAATCTTTGGCGTACCTCGTTGAGATTTTTTTCACTTGACGAGATTGTTTCATGTTACTGATACCCACAAATATTTCGTTGTCTTGAACGGAATCAGATTAACGTGTTGTGGAAAATCTCGAGCCCCTCGGTTCTTTTTGCTCGTCAACGAATTTTGAAGCTATTATAGTAGTAGTCTTTTTGAATGAAATTTTTGCTTGAATGATTTTTAATTTGGAGAATTTTTTATGACTATCTCCTCAAATTTTCTCTGGTTTTTTCCACCACGTATCATGTTTTTTCGAGAATTTTTAACGCAAGTTTTCAAATTTGGAAGATGAAAATGCAAATTTGAAAGATGAAAATCCGTATATTAAATATAAACAATATGGCTCGTGCGAGTGTGCGCGTAGCACAGTAAGTTACAGTATAAATCTCAGGGTTGCAAAAACAACGATTAACTTTTGTCAAAGTAACCGTAGGGAGTATCCGAAAGCAACTTATATAGATTGGCAAAAAAAAATACTTGTACTGACATTTTTACACCCACACAAGAGCACGCACGCACACACAAATACACAGCAACCCCGACACAAAAATATTTTTGACAAATAATCTTTACCCATGGTCTGCATCGCACATTCATGTCTTGTTTTTATCTGGGATGAGATTCTTGAGTCAAATCTATGGTTAATTGTAAATCTGACTTTAAAATTTGAAAAGATTTTGGAAGAAATTTCAATTGTCATTTTTAAAATTCTAGAGCTTAATGGTCCCATTCGATTTTTTTGAAAATCTGGCATATCCAGCTAGATTTAATAAACACAATTTTGGTTTTGAACTTATTTAAAACCAAAATGTGCAGCAAATTTTTTAAGTAATTTTTTTAATGGATTTCTGACAGTTTTTGCACTCTTGCATCTAGATGTGTCTACCATGAGAGGGAACGTTTAAGGATGTACTTAAAAACTCTTATTCAGTAGCATTGGAAAAATGGTTAACAGTGGGTTTCAATGTGAACTGAAAATGATTTTTTCATCTTTCAAAAACACCCCCTTTTTTACCAGGACTTTTCAAAATCAATTAAAATAATCACTTTTAAATAAAAACAGAAACACGCACAGTCTGGAAAAGATCATTTCGAAGAGCAATTTCAGAATACAGAAATGAAAAATACTTTTCTTAAATTCAAAAAAATGAAATCGAACATTTTCTCAACTGGTGATCAATAAACTCTTCAACTCAAATGTTTTTGTTATGGGTTATGCTAATGGAGGTTAGTTCGAAAAATCTGCTCTGTCGGCATAAGTTTTACAAATAATAAAAGATAAAAAAAGATTTCCTTCTTTACTTTCTAATAATGAATTTGGTTGAATTGCTGTTCGTTGCATAAAACTGGTTTTTTTTACGTCTCCTCGGTTCTGAAAAATTTAAATGGTGGGTTTTGACGAAATAAGAAGAATTGTTTGTAAAAACGACTCTAGAGTTTGGAAAAGAATGCATTTTTCTGCTTTTAGTTTTGCTATTCTGAGAGCTCGAAATTGCCTGAGGTCTTCCTTTTTCCAAAAAAAATATAAAAATATATTTGATACAGAGAAATCGTGGTTCTGAGTATAATTTTCAGCCAGCAGAAAGCATGACGGAAAAGAAATGTTTACAAAATTTGATAGCGAACAATTTTGATTTTCAAAGTTTTTGGTCAGTTCTCCTTTTCGATTTTCTCTTCGAATTATTAAAATGTTCCCCCTCTTTCAAATTTCTGACATTTTTTATATTAAGCAATACTAGATACCGAGGACTACAAAATGGTTATTTTCTTTTCCCTCTACGATGCACAAACAGTAAGTGAAAATTTGACTGAATAAAAAAGGCAGCCCCCATATATATTCGCCCATGTTGAAAAGTGTTGGAACAATTAAGCGTTTAGTTTTTAGTTTTAATGTTCATTTTGAGCGTTTCTTCTTTTTTCAGCACCTTGCTGAAATATTGTATAGAGTAAAAAATGTCTCAATCATTTGGGTCCTGTTGTCTTTGTAAAGCATTTTCCATGATCATTTTTAATAGTCGCGAAGCGATAGCTGATGCTATTATTGGCCTTCTCTTATTACAATTCAAAGAATTTGAATTTGAATTGTATTGGGTCGCTGTCTTTTTTTAACATCTGTTCACGCATTTGCATGATTTTTGAAGTCAAATTCGAGTAGTGATTTTGGTCTCGCCGAAACAGGAAGTGGAGCGAAAGAGCGAGTGGTTTTGGGGCGTGAAAATTTTTCGCTCTAATTTTTAAGCAGAATGAGAAAACGGTGTTTGAACAAAAGTTCGCTCTCTCGCTAGTGGTTTTTGTTCTCGCTAAGAGCATTTGGACATTGATTTTCTGATTTTTTTAGAAATGGTATTCCTAATTCACTCATAGTCCGTTCTAGGTCTAGTTTTTTGTTTAGTCAATGAAAATTCTTTGAATTGTACGTCAGGACATGGACATGCCTTGCTATGTTTTTTTATTCGATCATTCAATTTCAACTGAGTTGCGTGCTTAACGTCATTTTTCACTATTGGTGTAGCGAGTTTTTGTTTTTTCGAGTGATTAAGTTTTTGGTCACTCGTGACTTACCTCACTCTCAAAAATGACTTCGTCACTCTCAAATTGATTTCTCTTTACTTTAATTCAATTAATTCAATTCTCTTTACTCTAATTAAAGGTTATTCAAGAGCAGCTAATAGAAGCATCAATCAGCTATACAGATTCTTAATCAAAATATAACATCCCATCCCCTAATGAAAAGTAACTTTCTTTTTAGGTCTTTCTTACTGTTTTTGAGACTGCAGATCTGTCGCGGCTATTTTCTCGAAATCTGGCAGCTATGTTTTGCCTTTTCATTTTGCTCAAGCTTCCAGCTGGCAAACTTCGAGGGCGTTGAGTCTCTGTTCAGTGCTCTTAGATCTATTAGTCACTGAAAATATGTTTCATCAAAACTGCTCACCAGGAATAATTTCACGATTTAGAGGTCATTTTGGGAAATTTGGACCCCCGCCTCGACCTCTCCACCCACTTAGTGCGGCAAGCTCCCCCTTAAACTGAAACTACTACCAAAGCCAACCCCTCTCCGATCGGTTATGTTTTAACTTTGACACTTGAACTTTTTGAACTTTTTTTAACCAACTTTGATTTTACTCAAAAAATTTAAGGTTAGTATGTTTTCTTCCTTCCTTTTAAAATCGAGTTTTGTCCGAGTATGTGTCTTTGTTATAGCTGCGAAGCTGTAAGCTGAGCGTAGCTATATTGCGGTGCTCTTGGTTTTTTACGACTCGAAGAGGAGTATTGGTTTTCTCTCGGTTTTTTTTACAGGAAGTAGATTTGTTCACGCGGCATTTTGACCTAAAAGCGAAAGTGAGTACGACTCGAAGAGGAGTATTGGTTTTCTCTCGGTTTTTTTTTACAGGAAGTAGATTTGTTCACGCGGCATTTTGACCTAAAAGCGAAAGTGAGAAAAGCTGTCTTGGTGAACAGATTTTTGCTAAGCGAGAGAAGTTTTTTGATCATGCGCTGCGTTTAGTGAATGACTTTTTGACTTTGAAAAGTAGTTTTTGACTGAATTGCACATATAGATGACCGTTTTTAGCCGTTTTTTCGTCTAAGTGGCCCAATTTTTTTGCTTTTAATTTGGTTTCTTGTAGAAATAAATTTTATTCGATACTATATTGAAATGTCAACCTCGGAAATTGATACCACAGTGTTTTGCAGAGCCTGAAAATGCGTTTCAAGTTGAAAATTGGCACATAATTCTTGATTTTTTTAGTTAATTTTTGGCTTTTATAGTATTAATTTCTTCATTTTTGGATCTTTTAACCGTCTTTTTGTCAAAAATCAGTTAATATGGCAACTTCTTTTTGATAATTCTTATGCTCAACGCCTCTTTCTTTCTCGATGTAATTTTGTTTCATAAAATTGTACATATGCTAATACGATTTTGGTAGTTTTTTTTCCGATTTTCGTCAATTTTTCTTTTGTATTTTGGTTGTAATTGCTAGAAATAGTTTTTTGTGCAACATGAGGGACTTTAATTTCGTTTCAATAAAAATTCAATCATTTGTTGGCGTTAAGTTTTGGAAAAAACATTTAAAACTTTTTCATATATGCAGTCTTAAAATTTTTTTGACCATTTTTTTGCAGAATGTTTCAATTTTCCGTATTTATGAATTCTGCTTTTTCCTATTTTCTCTTCTCTTCAGGAGAATAGATCTTTGTACTGGATGGCTAGTTATCTTTTCTATGTCTTGAATGCTGAACAATGAAATGTATTCGTTTTTCTTGAATTTTTTAAATTGATTTTCAACTTTCAAAAATTAAGAGTGTCTTTTTGTTACGGTGCTCCTTACATTGTGCCCATATTTACACTTTAGTTAGTATGATTTTAGTTTTTTCCTGGCACCTACATTTATTTTCGGTATGTTGTTTTTTTCAGTTGTAGAAAATAAATGATTTCAGCTTTTTCTTAGATTTTTGTCATTTCTTTGGTTTGCATTTGATTTCGTTCAACATAAGGCAGTACTGAGAGTTTGATAGCAAGCTTTTTCCAAAATGTCCACTTATGACTAATTACTACAGCTTTCTTCAGGCCTTGGTATTAATTAAAACGATTTTTTGCCTTTGAAAATTCTGCGGCTTATGTCTTTTCTATGATCAATTTTATTTTTGATTTAGTATGAAATCATGTTGTCTAGCTTATGTAAAAGAAGGAACAGGTGTGTGTTGTTTTTTGTCTTAATCGCAGCGATTAGAAGTGTAGTTAAAGGTGTTTTCTGATTCTTAAAATTGAGCTTTCTTTTTTGAAAAGATTTAACTTAGTTTCTAAGATTATTATCTGCCGTCTGCTTTCGCGATCTTTTTCAGATTAGAATCATGAATTATTTGAGGGCTGTTGATAACCTTGTCAGCTTTTTCAGACTATCTGTTTTTTACCACCTTAATTGTTTTGGATTGTTTTAACTTTACCAAACGTTTCAATAATATAAAATTTTGCTGCATTTTGTTTCTCTTGTTGACAGTGTTTTAAGTTTCACCAATTTTTAGAGCAGACCTGGGGACGTAGTGAGTTAATGGTTTAATACAAAAGGTAGTGGCTTCCGTTGCAATTACGGTTTTGTTAGTGAAGTTCTGACGCTTCGAGTCGCTTCCGGAATTCTTCCGGCTATGTTTTTTTGTTTCGTCGTCTGACGCTTCATTTTCGTTTTACAATTGTTCTAGAACATTCTGTCTCGTCACTGCTTAAATGGTTTTTTCGCGCTTGATTTCACGCTTTCTGCGTGACCTAAATTGCGGTTATTCAGAAACAGAATCTGTTCCTAAAACAAACTTGATTGTAAGAAAAGAGATTGTATGGTCCGACAGCCGAGTGGTTAAGGCGACAGGCTGTTAATCCGGAGATCGCCGGTTCGAGACGCGACAGGGAAAATATTTTTGCACCCAAAAACAATCTCCTTTGAAAATAAACTTGTAAGTTTTATAGGCGGCGGCGATGACTATTATCAACTCACTTCTGTATCTTTTTCCATCTGTATTTTACGGCACGCAAGTCTATTTCGCAGCTATTCCGGCAATCTGCCGGCTATGTTTTTCAAATCAAATTTTTATGCTTTGACATGTGACCGAGAGAAGTGGTTTCGGAGTAGCGGTCTTGGTTTTTGTAGAAAATTTCATCAGTTATATTTTAATTGAACTGTTATTTTCGAACAATAATTGTAGTGAATCTTTTTTTCTCCCTTGCTTCTGAGTTTTCGACTTTTTTGCATTGAAAGAACTGTCAGTTCGATTGTGGAAAGTAAATTTTTGAGAACGAGAAACCTGTTTTTTTCAAAGTAAGCGGCTTTGTCGTGTCAGACTTGAGAGGTACGTACGAACATACTGTGCCTCGTAAAGACTGGCAAAAATCTTCTTTTTCTCGTTATTCGCTTATTCTGCCGTTGTCTAACGGATTCCGTCACTGCAAATTCTGCTCATAAAAACGCGCACCAAAAGTTTGAATTTCAATGCTCGCAAAGGAAGTGTAGATTTCAAATTATATAATTGTAAGTCTAAACCCCCTAAGTCTATGAACTTATTTTAAATAAAAAATTTGGGCACAAAAGGTTTTTTAAAAAATGTTTATACTGCCAGCAGCTTCTATTCAGTTCACTTTTGTTGTTACAGTACCACATCTAAATTGGACGGAACCCTGAAATTAATTAATGTCCAATTTCAAATTCGCCCATTGAAATGTAAGTACCGCCGAATGATGGATGCTGCGGCTGCAGCGATAGAAAGTAGATAGAAAGTGATCACGCGTGGTTTGGTTTATGTTTATATGTATGCCTTTGTTTGTTCACTCACATCAACCTTCTATGAGCCGACACAAAACAAAGCCGAAAATAATTTTATTCGTCGACCACAATTATTGAGAATTGCCGTCCAAAAAATTTGTTGCAAATCTAAGCAGAAACGCTGAGTCGTCGTTAGAAAATTTAGGTGCCAGAAATAATTGATAGGGTAGGCGAAATTTGGGCGAATGAATTGATTGAAAGATCTTCAAAAGTAAATTTGTTACGTGATGAAAATGGATATTGGCCATTATATTATACATTATTGTGCTAAAAAATGCTTGCACACATATTGCAACTAAGTGTTAACGAATAGTGATGTTATTTTTACATGATAGACGCTGTTTTGTGTGGGCTCATAGCTTGCTACCTGAAACTCCCAGTACATTTCATAGCATGATGATTAGTTTTAATGGCTTTGGGCTTTCGTTCATTTAAAACCAAAATGAGGCATGACATGTCTGATGCTTGCACTCAGTTGTCGGACAAGTTTTAACTACGATTGCCCAAGTTTTCTGGGAGGCCAGCAAAGTCATCTTGGTGGTCAAGTTTTACCCTGAAAACTTTTCGTTAGTTCTGTCACATATCGGTGATGTTTTTTGAAGTCTGATTTTCTCCGTCTGAATTTTCTTGCAAACTTATCTATGTTTGGCTTAGCAATACCATAGATTGCTCAATTAGAGAAACAAAGAGTGGTAATGATACAATGAACGGCCGTCAAATTTGTAACGTGCGCTCGCTGTAATTGTTTGGTTTGAAGAGCAATAAACAAACAATAACTTCACTTAAAATGTCGCCGGTCCGCTCTGATGATTTAGCGTAGGTTGTTTTCATCAATATATTTAAATGGCTACCGATGCCATCAAAAACCAAATTTATTTACATGTAGCTTATTTTCCGTCATGCAAAGGTAGAACTCGATTTTTACATGTAGAATGGTAAGGTACACAAAAACGCCTAACAATCGACCCATAGTTCAATTTAACTAATTAGAAATATTTGCATAACAATTGTCAATTAGTTCAAAGCACGCAAGGTACATCTAGTCTTTGTAGGCAAATGACGTCTGAATTTAAAGTTAAATTTGTTCACGATGACTTCGGTTGTTTTCACTATTTATAGTCTGATATTTATCAAGACGTCAAAATGCTGAAGAACCGCAAATTTACATGAAGTTATATTACATTGTAATTCTGATGCAAGTTATGAAACGAGTTAAGAATTAGTTCACCGCGTATTAAGATATAACGTGATGATCTTTGATTATAAGTTGTTTGACCTAAAATTGCGCAAGAGCTTCTAATAAATATAAAAGGCATAATGTCTATAACATGTGTTTCATAAACATGCGGTTTGTTACATTGCGACACAGTAGATTAGAGCAGATTTTAAACAATACATTTTATTTTTCCATTCCGACATATTTTATCGACGAATTAAGTTGCCATCTGCGCGTAATACTGCAGCGATTAGTTAAGCCATTTTTCAAAGCATAATGCGGTTGCATTTAAATTGGGATACTAACTTA
This sequence comes from Convolutriloba macropyga, assembly GCF_964194025.1. NCBI lineage: Eukaryota > Metazoa > Xenacoelomorpha > Acoela > Convolutidae > Convolutriloba > Convolutriloba macropyga. Next base: position 45,669,141 of record NC_134479.1, read on the forward strand.
GATTCTAATATTTTTTTTTCTACGGGAACCGTTACGGTATATGTAGCTTAATTGCAGGCTTCCCATTTTTTTATGATAATCACTATTAGATAAAAAAGATTAGCACTATTGGATGCGGAGCTAGTTTTTTTGTTAGAACTTTTTACTGATCTTGGATTGGCTGGAATGGAGCCACTGAGTTTTGTCCCTCTATCTTATAACAAGATTGCATCGATTCTTGTTTTATGACTTCTAGAACGATTTTTTGGTTCTGTGTCCATATTTATTGAACATTATTTGTGTACATTTGTCTCAACCCCACAAGTTGTGAAAAGGTTTGTGTTGTTTTGCTGCTATAATATGGCTAAAATTTTTGTCGGCCTTGTCATAAATAACAAATAAAGCGGTAATAGAATCTTTTATCGCACCTTGCGTTTCTTTAACTAAACTTGACTTCATTTAGTGTGAGGCTTTTGTCATGTTTGCATGCCCTTGTTTGATTGACTTTCAATGACTGATTCTGTCAATTTTTCTTATTTCTCAATGGCTGCAAATGAGAAGCTAACGCGTAACAAAAACTATAACTCTCAAGCAATAACAAGACTATAAATGATCCCATCTTAGTTTGTGCTTTCAAACAAGTTTGTAGCAATAATTCATGTCCTGCTAGTGTTCTCGCCAGGCCAATTTGAGAGCTTTTCAAAAATGGAGCATCAGTAATGTGAGTTCGGACAGTGTTTGAACCCTGCTCATCGATATTTTGGCCTCCACATTAAGAAGAGAGGAAACTTTCAAGAATTAATAAAAGTTTTAAAAATGGTGTATGAGTTTTAAAAAATCATATATTGAAGCAACACTAAATGAAATAAATAATTTCCTTTGAGGGCTGATACGATCTGTCATCAATGAGACTACGAGAAAAGACAAACAACAACACAAAATTAATTATTGCAAAAAGTGAACACTTTTTCATCTTTTATGAACACTTAGTAACAACGGCAAAATAACACTTGCGAGAAAATGTCGAAGCTAATAAAAGAGCCAATAGTTATCAACTGAAGCCAATATATGGTTTCAATGATACATCTTTAGATAGCGTGTTGGACTTTTGATTAATGAGACTCGGTCATAAGACTGCAATGAGAACAACAATTGCACGCAAATCTCAAGAATTCATCAAGTTTACGAAAATATTGTGTGAGCCCATATATATTTAAATCATGAGCTTTTCTCGGAGATCGTAATAATTATTCGTTGGGTCTCATTTGAACGTCATTGAGATCTATCATTGATTGAACCTCTCTTTGAAAATTGAGTTGTCTGTAATTGGAGTAAAAAAAAACAAAATGATTTTTTAAAAAGACGGCGCCCCAAGAATTGTTTTGACTAATAATCCAGAATGTGACCAGATTTAGTCTTCCATTTTTTTCTGTCTCTTGTAGAGATGCAATTGCTGCATATTATAGCCTAAAACATCATTTAATTGAAAAAAAACTTAAATATTGATTTTCCGATAAATATCGCTCTAGATAACGAAACAAATTTAGCGAAAGACGGAAAATTTAATCCGAGAAATTTCCCAGGAAGTAAAATTAGTCCTCAATTGAGTAAAGGAAGATTGAGACAACAGTTCTGAAGTCTTTAATTTCGGCCATTTTGGACTAAGTGGGCTAAAGAAGCATAATTGTGCAATTTTGATGACAAAATGCATATTTTTCAACAATTTAGCCAAATTTTTCCTCAACAATTGGACCAAACTGTTCAACTACCGTCCAATAAAATGTAAAACAAATATTATTTTGGTTATTAATTCTGACATTTTTCAGCAAAATTGATGAAATTGTGAGCACTAACACTCGTAAATCACCCGAATATTCACATAAACCTCAATAATTCCTCGAAAAAACCAAGTCTTTTTTAATTAATAGCCGCCCTCATCTTTTCAGCCGGCTATTATAGCGCTCCTATTACAATCCAAGAAATGGATTGTATTGGTGCTCTGTCTTTTTTTTAATTTTTGTAAGATGTTTTCACACCTGTTTCACACTTTGAGCTTTCAAAACGGGATAAACAGGTAAAGCTCAGCGGGAATCAAGTTTCATTAGAGGCCCGCGTTTAGTAGTCCCTCAAGTACTCAGAATGAAGGCCGTAATTCAAGGTTAAAAGGTCATTTTGGATTTTTTGAGCCTAAAATAATGAAATTTTTAGCACTTTTTCATTTTTTTTTGGATTTTTTGTTAGACCAGTCTGAAATTGAGGTTTATTAAAGTTTATAAAGGTCCTCTGCAAGACGTAATTGCTTTTTACGGCCACTTTAAGCGCTATATCTTTTGCTACTCCAAACATAAACACGGTAATTTATACTAATTTGTTTCAAATTGTTTAAAATAATATGTCATTTTTTGAGTTGTTTCAGACTTTGATGTCAAAAAAGCTCCTCTGGGGTTTAATAATAGGTTATTGCATAGTTTCTAGTGATAATGAAGTGGTTTTAAGCATTTTAACTTCATGAATTTTACCATTTTTTTTTAAGCAAACTTGGTTTTTTTTTGAATTTTGATATTTTTTTGTCACTATTCAAGTTTTCCAGCCCCAGGGGGCAAGAAGTCTCATCTAGGGTTTGATAACAGTTTACTGAAAATATTTTTTGACCATGGAATGGTATTCAACATTTTAATATCTTTTACCAATTTTTTGATAAAGTTGCAATTTTTTTCTTTAAATTTTTGAAATTTTTATTCAGTGGCCAGGGAACCTCCTATAGGGTTTGCTAGTATGTTACTACATAGTTTCTAGGGGCAATAAATTGGTTTCCAATTTTTTAGTTTTGCAATTGTTGGGAATTTTTGAAATAAAGCTTGTAATTTAAAATTTTCGATTGTTTCAAAATTTTCGATTTTTTGTCATTCTCTGAGTTTAACTATCTTTACTGGCCAACGAAACTTTTAAAATCTTGTAGACGGTTTACAAAACAGAACTACAGAGTCAAAAAAGATGTTTTGACCTTTTTTATAGCCCTATTTGTGGAAATTTTCTTTAAATTTTCTATTCTCAGTTTCTTGATGCATTTGTCATATTTGTCAAGTTTATCTACTTTTAGTGGCAGATTCATCTCTTTCAATGTTTTTGCGTGAGTTAATGAGTATTTTGAAATGAGCCATGTATGGCCTTCAACAACTTTTGAGATTTTGTCTTGTTGGCTGGGAGTGTTCAATTGAACTGCTGATCAGGTTCATTAGGTCTGTCTTTCATTCAATTACTTGGATTGTATTTCAGGATTTGTCCTGCTATGTTTTTTTTTACTTCATCGAATAAAAAAATGTTTCGCTTTACCTCATTTTGCCGCTTTTTCAACATTTTGCGTGATATCTTTTTGACTTCTCTAGGCTAGTTTCTCTCTTCTCTCATTCTGTTCAAAGTGATTATGAACATCAGTTGCTCAGCAAAGCAATTCAAAATGAACAGAGTCAGTATAAAAAATTGAAGTCAGAATCAGAAACGGGATAAACCCATAAAGCCCAATTTTAGATGCCCGCTATTTGAACGTCGTTCCTATAAGTCTTAGTTACCATCTCTAATGCTTATTGGTATTGATAGTAGCCCCTGTAGCCTCTCTCTAAGAACCAGAAGTACTTTATGTTCAACTACGAAATGCCATTAAAATAAATCGGACTTGAAAAATGTTTTTGTACAAAAATCTTTTTTTTTTCAATATCTTCTATTCTTTCAATCCCAATCATGCTTATTGGAATCAACGGCAGCTATTTTTAGGCAATCTGCCGGGTCTGTTTTAATATTCTACGCTTGACAGACTTTCTAATGAAACCACTCACATCTCTGTACGGGTAATATATCGATAGACCAAAATTGACTAAAAAACACTAAGTTGTGGTCGGAACAATACCAATCGTCCCTGACTTTTTAATTGCTCTTGAACGAAGTTCATAGCAATTATTGTAAACGTGTGTGTCTTTTTTACGACTCGAAGAGGAGTGTTGAGATTCTGCAGGTTTTTTAGCAGAAAGCAGGTTTGTTCATGACTTGCGTTTTGACTTCTTTCTGTTCGAGCTTTAACTGAACTGAAAAAATGTTAACGCTTTTTATGTTATATTGGTCTACTATTTTTGTTATTTCTAGTGTTTTCGATATTCTGATTTTGTCCAAGTTAGGGTATTCTACCGGCTGTTTTTTATGCAAAATTGTCGCTGACAATTTCGACTTTTCGAGTGACTTTTACGCCCCTGACTTTTTGCGTTTCGCGTGATCTAAAATTCTCTCTCAATCACAATTTCAAGCAACTGAACTCAATTGGCGGCAATTTAATACTAAAAGTCAAACGAAAAGTGCACCGAAAGTGGTTCCATTTTTTACTTTAAAACTTAATAGTGGTATATGTTAACCTCTAATGTGGTTGTTTGAAGCCCACTATTGAGCTTCTTAGTCCCATTTAGGCTCCCCCTCCCTTCCTCCCTCCCTCCCTCCCTCCCTCCCTCCCTCCCTGCCTTCCTCCCTCCCTCCCCCCCGCCCCCCGACTGAAGCAGGCTGCAATTGATTAGAGCTCCCTCTAGTCGTTCGAGAGCAATTCTTCCGACGTTTAGTCGGTTATGTTTACTTCTCTGAACTTCTGCCATTCACAGCTAGAAAAATTTATACTTTATACTCACTATCTCTGGTTGTCTTGTCAAATTTGTGCAAAACCATTAAAAGTGGATCATTTGTATAGTTGCTAACAAAAGTAGGATGTATTCTGTAATCAGCCCCCTCTCTCCCCGGTGGTTTATACGACCCCCAGTTACAAAAGTTGTTTTTTGTACGGCACCCTACTGTTCAAAAATATCACATGCACTTGGGCCATGAAATTTTTATGCTCATTAAGCTGGAGGGCCCAAACAGAATAGATGCCAACAGTAAGCATTAGATATACATATCAATTTCCTTTTTCGTAGTGTAGTAAATCAGGTTAGGCTCTTTTCATAATCTTAATGCATACTCGTGTGACTTCAAAATCCATTCCAATTCAGAAAAATTGGCCATTCTCATGAAACTCAGAGCTCAAACTTACAGGCGGACGTTTATCATGTTTCTAATAAGCTGCACTTAAAGTTAAATCTTGATCAGGTCAAAAATCTTTCAGGCGTAATTTTGATATTGAGAATAATAAAATGAACCAATTCCACTGCATTCAAGTTTGCATTAGGTGGGGGGTCGAGATTTGACCCCAGCCTTCCGCTTGGTTAATTTAGGCTATAATGTCTAGTCGAGAGGTCACTGTTTGTATTTGCTTCAATTTATTTTCGATTTTGCTCGGAAGCTTTGAGTTTCCGAAGACAAGAAAATAACGCCTTTAAAAAATTAAATTTCACTTTTGATTTCTGCTAAATTACAAATTGCTTTTCGTTCATCAAGAAGAAATTTTGTGAAATAGGGAGGGGAGGCACACTAGAAATTTTTAAAAATGTAAGCGAATTAGTGGAAGAAACATTGCAGCTGTAAAATATGCTCGGACTTTTTATGATTTTTCTCAATTTCACTTCTTCAAGTATCTGAAAACGCAACTGTGGAAAATTACAAGCAAGCGAAACTTTTTTGTCCACGTGCGGCTTTTAAAAGCAGTTTTTTGCAACTTTTGATGGTTGAGGTTTGAATTTGACATTGTATTAGTTTTAGGCATTTGACATTGTATGTGTTTTGATAGGAATTGAAGGGTTCAAGTAGTTAGTTTGAGTTAAATGCTAATTTGGAGGATATTGATCAGTTTTGCTGATTTTTAGACGAAGTTTAATGATTTTTTGCGTTTTTTTGCTTTAAGGCTTCAAGTGGGATTTGGATAAAAGGTTGTTACTTAAGGAAATTAAGATACCAATTGACTAAAGTTTCCTTGGTATAAATCATTTTTTTTCTTAGGAAAGTTGACGGAAAAATTTTGAAACCATTTCTTATTTTTTTGCTGTTTTTCTTTAAAATTTAGACAAGTTTCTTAGCCTAATATGACTTGCCCATTGTTTTGTGAGCTTTTATTGCTCTAATTGCAAAGGAACTTCATTCGGCTTTATGTTTCCTTGTACTATTAAAAAAACTCATTAATTTTTTGTAGTTTTTTTGTTCAATTTGTTTTTGAATGCCGTTTCTATTCTTCCTTAAATTTTTTATGGCATTTGTGGAGGTTCAGGGTTCAAAATAGTTGTTTAGCCATAAGTTAATATAGTCATAAGTCATATATTAAATATATTTTCTCCTTCGAGTCGTTTCCGGAATTCTTCCGGCTATGTTTTTTAAGATCTGTTCACACATTTTCATGATTTTTGAAGTCAAATTGGAGTAATGATTTTAGTCACGTCGAAATAGGAAGTGGAGCGAAAAAGCGTGTGATTTTGCGGTGTGAAATTTTTTCGCTCTAATTTTAAAGTAGAGTGAGAAAACGGTGTTGAAACAAAAATTCTCTAGTGGTTTTTTTGTTCACATGCTATAATTTCATTTTGATTTTTACTGTTTTTTTCGGTTTTTTGGATTGGATTTTTTTCTAAATGGTTTTCCCAATCCTTTCATCGTTCATTCTAGGCCTATTTTTTGTTAAAACCAAATTTCAATTTATCGCTATTGGTTTTTCACATGCGGCATTTTGACATTGATTTTCTGATTTTTTCGTTTTTTCGATCTGATTTTTTAGAAATGGTTTTTCTAATTCACTCATAGTCCATTCCAGGTCAAATTTTTTGTGTAGTCAATGAAACTTTTTTGAATTGTACGTCAGGACTTGTTTTTTAGTTTGTTTTACCTTTTGATCACGTTTTTTGTTTCACGTTTGACTTCTGTCTTACCTCACTCACTGTTTCAACTAAATATTCTTTAAATCCATTTCACTCAATGAGTTACGCAAGATGGTGAATACAGTCAAGGTCAAAAGAGCAAAATCAAAAGAGACTGGGTAAACCGATAAAGCCCGGTCATTAAGTCATTAAGAATTAGGTTATCAAAGTTCATTAGAGTGTATGCTAGCTGAAATCGGTATTAAGCTTATTAGCTTTTAGTTTAAAAGCTGAATTAAGTATAGTTTTAGAATCCGAACGAAACTGCACGCCGAATTAGAAAACTTTTTGACACTCGAAAAAATAGAAAATTTTGTCAGTTTATATCTTTTCTCTTTTTCTGTTTCAATCCCGATGTGCATCAAGCGTGTCAACGTCGGCTATTTTCCTGGCTATTTTTTGGGGGCTATTCTGATGGTTTGAGCTTAATTTTTGCGACCTTAGCTGGTTGTTTGTTTTCTTAACCGAAAGCGTTTGTAATTCTTATCGGGAATAAATGGAGGCTGTTTTGTTTTGCTTGATTTATCTTATGAGTTGCGTTTGGTTGTGCTGATTTCACAGCAACAATTATTTGGAGCTGTTGGTCTTTTTTTATGCGCTGCTCTTTGTCTAAATGATGAATTCGATCGTGTAACTTCTCATGATTGACAAGGCTCTCCTTCAGATTTATAAGGAGCCTAACCTAAATCCGCTTGCTAGATATCAGCATTTCTAAATGGTCACTAATGAACTAATGTTTCCTTTATTGGGCGTATTTTAAGTTGTATACGTTGAGAGAATTTTGTCCGAAGTGAATAGTTGAAAGATCCACGAATTGACGTGGAGAGGCCTTTTTTGGCAAAATGACCTCCTTTCTTTTGATATTATTTTTTCTCCAAATTTTTGCATTTTCAAAAATAGGAGCAATTTTTGAAGGCCATTTCCTAGAGCAGTGGGCAAGTAACAAAGTAACCATGTGAAATTCCCCACTGTTGACTTTTGAAATTTTTCGTCAACTAAATGATGAAATTTTTTGCAATTTTTTCATCAAATCAACACCAGAAGTTGTGATGTAAAATAATAAGTAGTGGCTGATTTTCCTTTTGATTGATAGAGTTGAATGAACGGCGACGGTTTTGTCGAAAACAAAAGAGCATGCATGTAATTATAAACGCTTAATTTTCAAATTTTGAGTGAGAGTTATCACGCAATTGTTGTTTCAGTACGTGCAATCAGTTAGGAATTCAGCCGTCTCAGAACTATAACACGACTGTGAATCACCACCTTGTCAGCAGTACCCAATAATAACAATCACAATAACAAACAACAGTATTGAACAGATATTTCGTCACTGACCCCTCGACCTTTCGACTTTCATTTCCACTCGTCAGCGTTCGGATAACCTTTTAACCCTTAAAACAGTGGTATCGTCTCAATTCAATTCATTGCTGCCGAAGAACTATGGCCATATTTGGTCTAATAACCATCAGAACTAAACCACAAAAGCTTTCCACGTGAAAACATTACTATTACAAGCTGAAGAAATTATCTAGCAGAGTTTCGAAACACAACACTGGCACTGCAACTGCACTTAAGCACGCGAAATATGGATCTGCAAAAACTCGAGTTATTTCAGTAACAAAAAGAAAACTTTAACTTAAATTAGAACTGATTTTGTATTTGAATGATCTAAAGAATTGATATTGGCTTCATGTAAAACAACTGCCCTTCATTATTTAAAAGATCAAGACTCGTTTTAAGATCAACTGTCCCTCTTTTTTGTAGATTAATCATTATACTGTACTACTAATCATGTTTGAATTACGCTGAAGACTTCTAACTGAGATTATTTTTCTAATCGTTGCTAGTTAAAATTTGATCGGTAAAAATTAGTATAAACTTTCAATTGTCCATTCGTTCATATGGTTGTCCTGAAAAAACATTTTCGATGCTATAGAGTAATTTTCAAAACCGTTATTATAAGCAACAATTTTGTTGCAAATTGCATGCGTTTAGATTACTACATTGATAAGAAGCAGAGCTTCGTAATAACTCGATATCAGGTCATAATACAAGAAAATTATAATCCAGATAGTTATAACTAGGTTGAACGCGAGTGTATATGACCTGATGTTCTGAGTCTGAAACAAATAAAGCGAGTTAAATTTGTACTTGTGATTATTAGATCTATCTTGATGTGTAGAAACAAATCCCAATTGTTGAATAAATCTTTCGTTTTTATCTAAAGTCAGAATTAAATATTGTTGACCGATACTTTTTCTGTCAGCTGCTCAAGTTGCTCTTTTAACTTCGCGCGAGTAGTTAGAAACCTAAAGGAGTCGGAAGTCGTAACTCATTGTTGATGCAAACGACGTGTGCAGGTTCTCTATGGTTTGGATGGAAATTGGGGCCAAAGAATTTGGGGCGCTGTCTTTTTTATGACTTGAATAGGAGTAATAAAGTAGTGCGTCTTTGCGCTTGGAACAGGCTATATTCTTGCCTGCAGCTAAATAACGGCGAAGCGGTATCTAGTCTATTATTGGACTCTGCCTAGGTTTTTATAACTGCAAAGCTGTAAGCTGAGCGGAGCTATATTGTGGTGCTCTTGGTTTTTTACAATTCAAACAATTTGAGTTCTATTGGGGTGGTTTCTTTCTTGTATTGGGGCGGAGGAGTATTGGAGAAGCCTTTTTACAATTCAAAGAATTTGAATTGTATTGGGGCGCTGTCTTTTAAGATCTGTTCACACCTTTTTATGATTTTTGAAGCCAAATTTTAGTAGTGATTTTGGTCACGCCGAAACAGGAAGTGGAGCGAAAAAGCGAGTGGTTTTGCGGCGTGAATTGTTTTCGCTCTAATTTGAAAGTAGAGTGAGAAAACGGTTTTGTTCTCCCTAGCGGCATTTCGACATTGATTTTCTGTTTTTTTTTGTTTTTTTTATCTGATTCTTTTAGAAATGGTTTTTCCAATCGTCTCATAGTCCGTTCTAGGTCTAGTTTTTAATTTAATCAATGAAAATTCTTTGAATTGTACGTCAGGACTTGTGCTGCTATGTTTTTTTATTCGCTTTACCTTTCGATCACGTTTTTCGTTTTACATAAGGCACGATTTTTACGTTTGACTTCTGACTTACTTCACTCACTGTTTCAACTGAATAGGTTTTAAATTCTTTCACGCGTTAATTTACGTAATTTAGTTAATACGGTCCATGTCAAAAGAGCAAAATCAAAAGAAAGAGTTATAAATTTAGAGTGAGAAAACGGTGTTTGAATAAAAATTCGCCTTCTCGCTAGTGGTTTTTTGTTCACATGCGTCATTTGGCATTCGATTTTTTTAGAAATGGTTTTCCAGATTCAAAGTCCGTTCTAGGTTTATTTATTTGTTCAGTCAATGAAATTTCTTTGAAATGTACGTTAGGACTTGTCCTGCTATGTTTTTTTGTTTCGTCGTCTGACAATCTTTTTCGTTTTACATCTATGCACACATCAAAGCTGAAAAAAATCAAATTTTCTGAATGAACTTTTCCTCTCACTAACAGCGTTTACGCGCGTGACACCACTTCTCTATCTCTCTCTCTTCTCTCTCTCTCTCTCTCTCTCTCTCTCTCTCTCTCTCTCTCTCTCTCTCTCTAGAAAAAGTATTTAAGGCATTTGCGTGATGAGATTTTGATCATACGTGAATTGCCCCACTCAATAAAGTGGCTTTTGCACTTTAAAACTTATGGGCAGTAAAGGTCCCTAATAAAAGGCTTCTGCGGAATGAATTTCAAAAAACTTTATTAAGTTATCGCTGAATGTTTTTTACTAGCTTTTTGAGCGGCGTCGATTTTTGTTTTTCAATTTAGATCTGCGTCTGTTTCTATCTGTTTTATGCGGCACGCAAATTTATTCAATGCTATTCCGGCAATCTGCCGGCTATGTTTGTAATATTTAAATAGTATCTAACTTATGTAACTATTTAACAACGCCTTTGCTTGACTTTATAGTTATTTTCTAACACCTCTGTGATTTTTTGAATTCTGCTTGTTTTGTCATCACTTAGTGTCATTACTAATAGCCGCCCCGCATGTCAGCCGGTCATAATAGCGGCTCTATTTTGCAATCAAGCATTTGGATTGTATTGGGTTGCTGATTCTTGCGACTCGAAGAGGAGTATTAGTTGAGCAATTTTTTGTGATAGAAAGCGTTGTTGGACTGTATTTAATACGGAAAATATATGTAAAAATTAACTGTTTAGGATGAATTGCCGAACAAAAATCAAAATCAGGGCGAAGATAGAATTTTGTTCGTGCGGCATATTTGATAGAGAGAGAGTACACCAGGGGGGGGGGGGGGGGGGGGTGAAATAGTTGGCTAAGCGGGAGAAAAGTTTGTGTTTACTAAGAGGCGCCTTTTTTGAAGCAGTTTTTAGTTTAATTGTCAGTTTTTTTATTGTTCCAAAGTGGTAGTCCGGTATCAAATAACAAGTTACCGTAGGCTGAAATTTTCTAACCTTTTCGGAATATAGTTGGCTTATAAATCCAATTTTGAGCTCTTTAACTTATTTTGACTTGGACGCTTTTTAAGCTAATTTCGGGCAGGTATTTAACAATCTGATAGGAATTTTTCGGTGGGTACTAGATTTTTCGGCAGTTTTTTAGACCTTATGATTCGACTTGTATCATTTTTTTTTCTTAATGCTTTTCACAAGTTTTGCTATTGTTGCACCTAATAAGAGCAGACACGGAAGTTTTGATGGGGTGTTGTTTTATGAAGTAGGTGGTTTATTTTTTTCTTTTTGAGTCTCAATGCATTTTTATATGCTATATGTCCTCTAGCTGAGGTCGCAACATAGAAATGTTATTAAATCAAAATGTAAAATATGACTACACAAAAGTGACACACATCTTTCTTTTGGATCTTACTGTTGTCTCTTATGTCATTATTCTTCTTTTAAATGGTCGATTAAGTTGGATTCGTGTGGAATTGCATATTAGGAAAAAGTTATTTAAAAATTAATTTAAAAGGTTTTGTTTTATTATGTACTTTATTTCGCTGCATTTGTTTTGCTAAGTAACGAGCATTAATGTGCTTTTTGAGGCTAGTTGGTTGTTTGTGGATGTCAAAATTAAGGTCTGTTGAATCCGGGTTCTAGCAGTTAATCCTTTTAAATCTGTAAGCACCTTTCCAGTTTTTCTTGTCAATGACTAGTCAAATTAAAGTGATGATTTTATAGCCCTGTTTTAGTAAAGGGAGCTAGATGCAAGTGTTCTTAAAGTGAAAACCTTTCCAAGCTGCTTTCGAAATGGAGTGAGAAATTGGTGTTTAGAAAATTTTCCTGTGTTTGAATAAATTTTCTTTGAGTTTTCAAATGCTTCGTTTTGACTGTTGTTTTCACTTTTTGTAGTAGATTTGTAAATGCTGGTATGCTAGTGGTCGTGCTAGTTTTGTTACTTTCTGGTGTTTGATTTAAATGACTGTCGAATTACGGCTGGTTCTCATCTTGACTGTTTGGCATTGTTAGTTCACTGGTACCCTGTTATAGTATAAATTTTTTTGCAGCTGTATGCATTTGAGTTATTGTGTAATTATTAGTTGGTTTTGTGCGGTTATTGTTTAGAATGTGGCTTAAGTTTGTTTTGGAGTTCAAGGTGATTGTTTTCTGACGTTCAAATGACATTGTCTAAAACACACTGTTGAACTTCATTAATTCGTGCATTAGTTTGTTTGATATTGTAAGTATCCTGATTGGTTGTTGTCGTTTACTTAACGCTACATACTAACATATGAACTCATGTTGCTCTAGATTTACGCCTATTAAGTTGTTTGACTTTTTCGTTCCTTTAATAAACTACTGCCGGGCTCTAAATTACTCTGTCATTAGTGGATTAAACACATTGTGTTGATTCCCCATTGTGTTGGTATTAGTAGATTAGACCCATAATGATTAAACCCCATTGTGTTGGTTCTGAAGCCACGGCTAGTTTCATTGATTCAGTTTATAGCTGTGGTCTGTTAGCATATTTCTTCCCGCCTCCTCAGTTTTTGCTTGTTCGTTTCCCGCCCGTTCCATTCAGGCTTCTTGTTTTGCTGCACGTTACTCGCTCAGCAACTCCATTTGATCAGCCCTGGTTTTCCCGCTGCGTCGTGCAACGTTTAATTGACGTTTTCGGTCCTTTTCGTTTTTTTTTCGTTCCGTCGTGCGTTGTTCGACTGGTGTTGACATCCAGTGCTCAACATTATCTGTTTTGTCATGTGTCGTATTTCCGTTGTCTCATTCCCATCCATTTCGTGTTGCATTTTGGTCGTTTCCGTTTCTTTTCCCAATTTTTCACCATGCGTCTGTTTCGGTTCCATTTTTGTCGCATAGTGTTCACCGGGTCCTTCCTCGCTAACTGCCTGTCGCTCTGTTTAGTGCTGTGCTACTCGGGATCCTGTTTTTTGCCGGCTTGAATATCGAGTCATCATTTGGGTCCGGTATAACCTTCACTCTGCGTGCTTCTTTGGAAGTTTCTTTACTTTGTAATGTCGGCCAATTCAAGATTGTGCCCAAACTGCACGAAAATTTGAAAGTTTTTTATCCAAGACCAAATCTGGAGTACTATTCACCTAACAAAGACATCGCCGACATCCTAGAATGGCAAAGCAAGAGAGTTAAAGTTAAACGCCTAATTTCTAAGTTAAAGGATATTTTCAGTAAGCTGGTGCAGAAGAATGAGGAATTTTCTGACTTGGCCAGTAAAACTGAGAAACCTGATTCGATTTATGCTGTTCTTAAGCAGCGGTTAGATGATGTAACAAGGAACAATAATGTCTTTTTGAATGCGCCTATATCTTTTTTAATGCAGTTCACGACCAAGGTCCGCGAGGTGTTAACCCTCAAGGTCATTCGAAAACTAGTTTGCTCTTAACGATGTCAATCACGTCTAGACAACTTAAACCTGGCAGTTTGATGGTAAAAACCGAGAAGCGAGGAGACTGAAAATCCAGAGCACCCTGTCTTGTGCCTCGTTAAAGACAAACATCAAATTGCTAACTAAACTGCCGGTATTAATCTACTAGAACAACAGCAATCCGATACTCAAACAAATAGTCAAACTACATGGTTGTCTGCAGAATTGAATGCTGTCAATGCTTTCCGTCAGAGCAAAAATTATGGTGTACAGACAAAAAGTTTAGGTAATTTTGCCGATAAATTAAACCACCCTGAAATGCTATCTCAGTTGTTACTTCCAGTAGTTGCAATTTGTCAACTGCGGCAATCTAACAACGACAAAAGGATGGAACAGGCAAATGTTCAATCATTTAGTGGTGTTGAAGTTCAAACAGCCGTGCATAATGTCCAATGTTCACGACTTTGCTCACCTATGCAACGCCATCAGTCACCGACCATTGTAATTGAACCTTCAAACCACAACATTTTTGTACCTGAATTTTTAACAAATCTACTGAAAGATAAATCCGCAAACAAATTTGCTGTTGACTTGAATCCGAAACGTTCTAGAGTGTGGCGAGTAGCATCTGCCGAATGTTCATGATTAACAACAACATAACTTATCCAAATAGAATTTTCCAATCGAAACACTACTTCTAACACCCATGACACCCATAACGTCCCTCCAACTGCGAACCCATGAGTGGACCAGCAGCTCTCATCAACTAACCAATCCTCGACTTTCCGTAGTTCCAGCCGCTAGCCCACTAACGTAGCAACACAAGTACCCATTTTTCAGAACTCCAGCGAAATATTTTCCGTTTTGCTGCATACCAAAGTTTGCAGTGCCGCAACGCACCAAAGGTCTCAAGTGGCCTTCATCCTGAGTTCCAATTTTTAAAAATTGTTTTTTACCATGTTGTTCCTGAAAAAACCTACCAATCGTCAATCAGTGAAATTATGCAGCCGTTTTTAACATGACCCAACAGGCACTGACTTTGCCATCAGCCATGTCATTTGGCAATCGTTTGCAACAATAAACGTAAATCGTAACCCTGCAGCAACCTGTAGAATACAATTAAACCCCTTCATGGCGGCAACTAACAACGCTCCTCCTTTTGTCTTCGGCGGCAGCAGTCGAAAAAGCGAACCTTATGAAGGCACTGGCTGACACCATAACGAACAAGAGAAATGATTGGCTGCACAAATGGAAGTTTAGCCTGGTACAATGGGCTTCCGTTAAACTGATAAGTGGTAGGAATGGCAATCCGTAAGAGCAATTGGCCATCAATCTCCAACTGATCATGTAAAATTGACATACCTTAGGACATTCGTAACTGGCAAAGCTCGAAGCAGCTATCAATGAATTGGCCTACTGCGGCGCAATGTACAAAACGCACTGAGAACCAGAGAACCAAAAAACAAAAACTTCGCCGACCACATAAGGTTGTGTGTTCCCAATTGGATAAACTTTGCAGTTTTCCTGCACCAGGGCACTAAAAGTGCTCGATAGTTTCATAATATTTATCTAAGTGGCGTGCTTTTAAAGTCTCGTGAGATTTTAATTCAGTTCCATATGAATTCGATTTAAGTTGTGGTACACTTATCAAACCTGCCGTACACAAATTACCACTCAAAGTGAAAAGGTATTTGTCACTCTCCACTGTCAAAAAGCAACGGGTGATTTGTTTTGTCTGGATTGGAACGAATGTATACAGAAGGCCAAAGCGCGTGATTTATTGAAGATTACAACTGCCAAAACAGGAATTGAGGGTACCACCAACTCAAACTATTTGCTGTAATTATGCAGCAGAAGAGCAATCAGAAACCGCACCAGATTTTTTCAACATCATTTGCTATCTGTATTGTCTGCAAAGCCAGCTATTGGTTGTGGTGAAGCCGCGTCTTTACCGAAAAGACTCTTACTCACCGAGTAAAGTTTATGCATGTGGTAGAAGTTCAATTCTTTTGTTTGCGTGATAAACACGAGTTCAAGCAGTGCAAATGTCCCGTAAATGTAGAAAATCTGGCTGTAACAGCTCCCCTAACAACTTAATTCACGGAGCTGAAATGGTTGTTTCCTGCTAAAACCTCAACAAACATCGAAATCAATAAATGGAAGCCAAATTTTGCTAGTATTAAACCATTTGCCGGTCAACAGCAACCAAACTGTCACGGACTTCACATGCTTTCGCGATACCGCTTGCAGCAACTCTTGGTTGTCCGATAGTACCGAACTGGACTTGGTTTGCTGTTGACCACATTTCAACTGACGTCAAAGGTATAAAGACGGAAGAAGTTATTGTGAAAAAATGGCTTGAATTGACTCTGACACCTCATAAAGATCAACACTTTGAAGTTTTCACTGCGCGTTCTTATATGAGGGAAACACTAAACTTAGATTCGGGCAGCATTGACTTTGTGTCCAAGAAAAAAGCTTAACCGAATCTAACTGTCCTAAATCCAGTAAGATACAGCTGTTTGGATTTTGAGGTAACACTTGGAAAAGATGTCTACCATACAATCTGTCCCTTAAATTAGTTCGCATCGGATAAAAAGTGCTGTTCGTTTGTCAGTTTTGGTTTTTAATTTGAGATTTAAGCCTCCTATTAGGTCTCAACGTGTATCAAAGCCAATGTTGAACAGGGTTTTGAACTGGTTTGTCAAGTTAAGTCTTGGTATGTATGGAATGGTAGGACACGAACAAGCAAGTTGACCAACGATTCGCAGCGGATGTTCATGTGCATGTAATACTTACAACAACGAGCATTCTTAATGGTCATAAATAGAATACCGAGATGTTATGGGCTGAAGAAAACATCCAGCACCTTTTTTGTCACTCTCTCAGCTCAAACCTCTCGAGAAGTGGCTTTCGAGAGGCGCAAAAATGAAAAAGAATAGGCATAGGCAGTCATTGAAAACCTTGTAAAATTTTACGTTTTAACCGTCCCTGGCACTAACAAATTCGAACAGTGGTCAGATATAAAGTGATCCCTACTACATCAAATCATAATTTTTTCCAACAAGCCGGGGAATTTGCAGGATTTTAAATGGTGCAGCAAAGTTCCATGGTACTTCCTCAAACAAATCTCTAATTTAACCCCGCTTGTTCCAAAACCTAATCATTGTGCTACCTAGGTTCCATCAACATCAATTTGCCGTTTCCGCAAATATCGATGGTATGTTCCTCCAGATTGCTATCAAGCATAGTTGACTAACGATTTGCAGCGGATGCTCGTGTGCATGTAACATTTGAAACACCGAGGATTCTTAATGGTCCAAGATACAATGCCAGTTTAATATGGGCCGATGAGAACATCCAGTTCCCTATTTTTTGTTACTGTCTCTGCTCGAATTTTGCAGATGTGACTCTCGAGATACGAAAATTGAAGGAAAATATGCAAAGGCCATTGTTTAAACTCTTGAAAAATTGTACGTAATAACCGTCCCTGACACTCACATGGTTGACCAGTGGTCAGATTAAGAGTTGTCCCTTCCACATCAAACTGCAATTTTTTCGATGATACCGGGGAAGTTTGAAGGATACTAAGTGGTGCAGCAAAATTTCATGGTACTTTTTTGAACAAATCTCTTTCACTTCACCCCGCTTGTTCCAAAACCCAATCCATGAGCTACTTAGGTTCCGTCAACATCAGCTTGCCGTTTCCGCAAATAACGAAGATATGTTCGTCCAGTTTGGTATCCCTGACTCTGAGCAGCCGTAGCTGCAGTTTTTGTGAAGTCAGGACCCCAAAGCCAATTGTGTGGTGTATCAACACATGCGCAACAAAACTGGGTTAAATAAATGCCCACATGCGCTAACAGCAGTGCCACGAGCAGCCTGTGTCAATGTTAGTGAGTACCCCGAAGCAATGAAAGCCATACTAAAAGATTTCACATGGGCGTTTAATTGGATTCAGTGGAGTCCCCAGAGAGGGTTCTCATTTGACTGAAGGAATTGTTGCTTCTTCTCCATGTAGATGTGTTCCAGCGTACTAGTTTTGTAACCGATGTACCAAATCTGGTTGATCCAATTAAGGTCAACTCAAAATATGCTTCAGCTGCGAGTCGATTTATCTCAAGTACGATAGTTTAGTCAATAATCAAATTCTTGTTACTAAGCTAAGTTGCGTGTTCAATTTTTTCGGTCCCATTGGCACCCTTTACCTTTTAAGCTCAATTGCTAATAAAGGACATCTGATGTGTCAACGGCCAGCACTGGGACAAAAACGTGTCAGAAGACACTATTGAAAGGTTCCTCGGGTGGAGTGTGGAACTACCCAAGGTGGTCAAAATCAGATTACAGAGGAATGAGATTTTGGAAACCGTCGCACACGTGGAACTACCCATGTCTCGCGATAGTTCGCCTGAAGATTTAAGTGCTTTTGCGTTTCTCCAAGCTCCATTGATTTCTTCAGGTGGGCTCCAAGCAGTGCTTGCCTTTACCGTGGTTAAAGCCTGCGTGGCACAATTAAAAGTAATGACAGTTTCGAAGCGGGAACCACAGCAAGATGCGCCATCGCCCGCTCCGTTGAAACGAGATTTCTCTCAACCTTTTACTGAGAGTACCAACAAGGTTTCCTTGTGGACCAACAGCACTATTTTTTTGGAATGGCTTAGCTGTACATGCAAGAGTCCAATTTTTCACGCCAAGTGTTTGAGATTTTAGAGCACGCTACCTTAGGCACATTAACTGAAAAAATAACCCGACAGACGCCGATACTTGTGGTATGTCAGCTGAAGTTTTGCAGTCAGGTAGTTAGTCGAGTGGTCTAGTATTCTTAGGTACGAACCAAATCCCACTAATATGGGCAAAACTAACTTTTTACTGGCCGCATATGTAACTGACTCGCTAAGAAACCTCCACCACAAAGAGTCCCCGTCAAAACGTTCAGCTCTTAAAAAAATTGCCGTACAAAATGTCGCACGCACTCAGTTTGTTACCTTTTCTTAAACGCTACCGTAATGCCGATTGAGAGCTATCGTAGATTTCACGTACTTTGATAAAGCCTAACGTCGTCTCCATTATATTGTGCAATTTAAGTCTTTTTATGCAGAAAGAAAAAAAATTCTTAAAAAAACAAATCCGTTAGACAGAGGAGCCGTGCTGCTCCGTTTTCTCTCTTTGTCCGACCAATTGGTTTAATCCAATCGGCGGGCCATATCAAGCGCTCAATCGAAGTTGACAATGATGGAAACAATCTTTTTTGTAGATGCACGTTATGTCTTTATTGAACTTTGTCTTTGGCATACCCAGGTAAAAAATCACCATCAAGGCCTTGGCTATATGTGTTCTGGCGTCCAGGAACGTTACGCCGTTCTTAAATTACGTTCCTCACGACGTTCAATTAAACCGACCTGTGTTTTGTACCGGAGGTTCCTCGCGGTAACCGTGTAAACGATCATGGCCAAATTCCATGAGGAGAGACTTGCGTTCACGTCTCCTTCATTTACCGGGTTGGTTACCTTGGCCCATTTTACGTCAACGTTCAGTAAACAACCGAGAACAGGTGTGGGTTCCTCTTCATTTGTATGAAGAAATCGAGCAGTCAATAAAAAAATAGTGCCCTCCATGGACGCTAGTCCTTGCGCAAAGGGAGTGGAGTGGTTCTTTGATAGCCGAGAACGCCTAGTATGACTCCATCTGAAAAAGACATTAACTTCGTCGGAGCGGAGAAAGCGATTTGAAAATTGAACACGGCCGACATTACCGCGCCGTGGAGCTTGAACACAGCATTATGTGGTAGTTCGGTTCACCCAGCTGGCCACGCCCAGGTGGGACCCAGGAAAGGTGGGTTCGTAGTATTGAGCAAATACTTTACAACAGCCTCGGTAACCACCGCCTCAGACGAATTTCTGAATATTTCACTTTGTCTCGATGAACACCCACTTAATGCACGCCCGTTAACGCCTCTGAGCGGCAATAACACCTAATCATTTTTAATTGGCAACCAAGTCACTGCAACTCCGTCATTGGTTGGCGTAGGCGAGTTCAATCATCGCAAGCGTTACGCCCACCCACAGTTTTACGCTATCACCGTTGGGTCAGGTCGGATGAAGGAGTACGTCCGGGAGATGAATCGACGTTCTAAGCGGCAGACGCCTGCCGAGCGGCATCTAAAGACCGGTGATTGGTTTGGGTTGTTAACGAGACCAACCCCAGAGGTTACTGCCCTACTGCTCGAATCACTGAACTGCGTTACGTATCCAACAGCGTCGCACGCTCCGCCGTCTTGCGCGCATCAAGCGGTCAACTCGTTCATCCAGTTGTAAAGTTAGCTCCTATTCTCCCAACAGCTTCTGGGCCACAGGATGTTAATAAGTAAATGAATGTAAAAGAAGTATTTCAAAATTTGTCATTTGTCTTAGCCAAGCACGATCGATTGTTTAAAGGACCCTTAAATACGTTCTAGATTACTTAGACAGCTCCAAAAAATTAAAATATGTGTAGTTGTAGGAAACCTGATATATAAGCTTATCGAATTAGGCGCGTTTGGATTTAACAATTTTGGGGTTTTGCTCAGTTTTGTACAGTTTGGTGACCGGCTTCGATCTCAAGTATCAAAAGCAAACTGATACCTGTTAAGAGAGCATGAAAAAATTTTGCGGTGTATTTCACTTGTTGCTATCATCAGACCAGTACAATAGCGCCGATGTAAGCTTAATACATTACTTTTTTGTCGTTTTGTTCTGAACATGTTGCTATTTTGAAAGTTACGAATTTGAGTCGCATCAGAAGAGTGTATTACACCTTTATTACAGTTGCTTTTTTTCTGAAAAAATTTTTTAAAAGTTTTCTCAGAAACTGGAAAGCGGATTGCATTGTTTTCCTCTTTGTTTTTGTGAGGCTTCAGTGAATTAAAAAGAAGAAGTTTTCCTCTTAAAAAGAACAGCTTTCTTAAATTTTTCCAGTCACTTATCATTCTCATTAATATTTGTTAATTGTATCGTCTCTAACTGTCTACCTTCCCACGAACGTCATTGAATGTAGATGTTCACTCGCTTCATTATGCTACATAGATCTGCTGTTTTTAACAGCATGCTGTCATGAGAGGTACCGTGATTGTTTTTGCGTCCCAGTGTTTCATATTTTGTAGGTTTTGCAACATTTTTTTTATCGGCTTTTGTTATCCGCGAGTTGAAATAAAACACAACTGCTACTTAGAATGGTGCTGAATTAAAACTGAGCTGAAGGCTTCCAACTCTAATTAATGATATTCAATCCCATCATTTTTTGCGCACCCTCATTTGGCCATTAATTTAAAGAGGGGTTGGCAATACCCAGGTTGAGGTCGCGCTCCAAATCGCCTCTGATCAGACCGTCCCAGACAAGTGGGACCTCTGATCAGACCATCCCAGACAAGTGGGACCTCTGATCAGACCGTCCCAGACAAGTGGGACCTCTGATCAGACCGTCCCAGACAAGTGGGACCTCTGATCAGACCGTCCCAGACAAGTGGGACCTCTGATCAGACCGTCCCAGACAAGTGGGACCTCTGATCAGACCGTCCCAGACAAGTGGGACCTCTGATCAGACCGTCCCAGACAAGTGGGACCTCTGATCAGATCGTCCCAGACAAGTGGGACCTCTGATCAGACCGTCCCAGACAAGTGGGACCTCTGATCAGACCGTCCCAGACAAGTGGGACCTCTGATCAGACCGTCCCAGACAAGTGGGACCTCTGATCAGACCGTCCCAGACAAGTGGGTCTGATCACACCGTCCCAGACAAGTGGGACCTCTGATCAGACCGTCCCAGACAAGTGGGACCTCTGATCAGACCGTCCCAGACAAGTGGGACCTCTGATCAGACCGTCCCAGACAAGTGGGACCTCTGATCAGACCGTCCCAGACAAGTGGGACCTCTGATCAGACCGTCCCAGACAAGTGGGACCTCTGATCAGACCGTCCCAGACAAGTGGGACCTCTGATCAGACCGTCCCAGACAAGTGGGACCTCTGATCAGACCGTCCCAGACAAGTGGGACCTCTGATCAGACCGTCCCAGACCGAAGTGACCTCTGATCCGACGAGAATGCGCTCGAAGATCATTGTGCGCTCGAAGAGCGCTCGAAGCCGCCTCTGATCAGGCGAGTTCCAGACCGAAGTGAACCCTGATCAGACCGTCCCAGAACAAAGTGGCCTCTGATCAGGCAAGTTCCAGACCATTGTCCAGACAAAAGTGCGCTCGAAGCCTTTTCCAAACCATGTAATTCGAGCACACCGGGAACATGTGTGCGCTCGAAACTCGTCTGATCAGGGATCACTTCGGTCTGGCCACCTCGACCTGGGTAATTAGATCCAACAATGAGAGTGCCTGATACTGAGAGCACGGATACTATACATAACGTCCCTAAATTGTGCCCAGACTTCCCCAAAATTTCTTCAAATTATTTCTATTTTTCCTAATTTTTGGCAAAATTCATAAAAAGAGCAGCATTCCCAAGAAAGTCTTCAACATTATGATAAGCAAAACTTTCGTTCATTTAAATTGTTTTTTTTGTCGTACTACTTTTGCGTTGCTTCTATTTGTGTAGTAAAATGACTGAAGGCTTCCAACTCTAAAAAGTCGTTTTCACATATGTGTTTTATTTTGCTCGATATATTGAGTTTAACACAGACACTATAAAAAGTAAGAAAATTGTAAAACTTGAGTAGTGAGTTTTGCAGAATTATGGTGCCTGAAACTTGACTTGGTTAAATTAACAGTCGTTGTCGGATATCACTCATACACGATGGAAAACAAATCTTGAAATTTTTATAGTAAATCGTCTTTTTTTGGAAATAAATTTTGTCTAACATAAGAACTGAATGAGAAAGAGTTGTGCACAATAAAGTTGATCACTTGTCAGGCATCGTTTTTTTCCCAATTAATTGAGTCTAACCACTCGGGGTAATTTATTATGATGAATAAATACGTTTTCGAGGGGAACGAAATTGGGTTCGAGTCTAAAGTTTATAAGCTTGGACTGTCTTGATTCTATGGAGAGCACCAACAGCAATGCTCTTTCCATATTCTCAAATAACTTTGCAAATCTCTGCAGTTCCTTCGATAACACGCATAAAGCACCGGGTGTATAAAAGCAACAGCCGCATAAATAAATTTCATACCCCAAACAACATAAAATGAATAGTCGTCAAGAATCATCATCACGCCATAAGTTTTAGGTAGGCTGAAAATGGTCGATATCAAAGTTGTCGAAAAAGCAACCGATATAAACAACACTACATCCAGATATATCAATTTGAATGGCATTCGGTGTAATCTTGGACCTTTTAGCTTAGCATAGGCCCTCCTAATGGATTCAATTTTCTCCACAGATATACAAGAGGGAGAGGCAAAAGACGTATTGGTTCCCGAAGAAATCATTTGGGGATTATCTTTGCCATCAGAATTGATATCTGCGGTACCTGGTTCATTACCAAGCGTTGTCTCTTTCATCGTAGCGAAAAAAGGCAGAATGAGTTAATGCGAAATAAAAAAAATTTACAAAGATAATTCGTCAAAGCTGCATGGATAATATACTATGGGCCTAGACTTCTATGCGGTGATATTGTTTAGAGACCTGTGGTATAGATGTACATTTAATGAAATTAATTTGCGGCGCCAAATTCATTAATCTTATTTAATTTTAATTTAGTTCATTTTCTAGTTCATTTCCATTGTTAAATTTATTCATCCCAATTTTGAAGATCAATTCTCGTTGTTCACGCTTTTTCAATTTGTTTAGTTAGAGTTATGATATATTGTCTGTTCATATCATCTACCAATATTTTTTACCGCCAATTTCCTTTTGTAGTTGTAAAGGTTGAATGATCAATTTGATGATCAAATTTAAGTTAAACTAAATTACAGTTTTCAGTTGAATCTCTTTCCTCCGAATTTCGCTTCGCAAAACGCTCAATCTAATCGAGCTATTTAGATTTGATATTCTCTAAGCGAATCACTAGTCTAAAAGTAAAATCTGTATTCGCAGAACGAATACCATCGAAAACTGGTACGCGAATAGAATTAATTCCGCTATCGAAAATAAGTGTGAATTCGCGTCACGATTGCACAAGAAAGTTGGAACAAGCAGTTTTCACAAATCGCTTAGCAAATCATCAAGCTAGTATAGAATACGAATTCTGTACGACATGGCGCAGTCATATCGCGATTCTCGCAAGACTCCACTTTAATCGAACTTTTTTGGGAACGAGCTACATCAGACCCACCAATACGCTGGGAGAAATGGTGAATCCAGGTGAAGTTAGCAATTCTTGCAAGAGAAAACATAACGCTAGATACCTTGCTAAAAACGAAGCCGACTCACGTTCGACTGCCACCCAAACCAAAATACGAAATGGCTCTTGCGGACGGAAACAAACATACAGAGCGAGATCGTCAAATTCGTAATAATCAGTTGAAACTTCAATGGTAATTGAAATGTCAGAAAATTACGGAAGCAGGCACCCTATTTGGTGAAAAACCGTGGACACTGTGTGACCAGAAGTGTGTCTCACTTCCCTACCTCAGCACTGGTACAGAAGGACGACGTCTTTTGACACAGAACGTTCGACATGACAATATTAACGATCTTTTAACTCTAAAACTCTGGGAAATGATGGAAATAGCCTTTATTCAACATAGAAACAAAACTTTTGATCGCTATGTTTTTTTCAAGAAAACACAAAAAGGGCGAGACATTGGAGCAATTTTACAGTGTCCTCAAAGAGCTGGTAGAAAACTGTGATTTCAAAAACCGCGAGGAGGTGATCATTAGGGACATTTTCATCATCAACAAGCTTGATAACGATATACAACGCAAATTCTCAGAGACACAGTAGAACCC
Organism: Convolutriloba macropyga; assembly: GCF_964194025.1. Taxonomy (NCBI): domain Eukaryota; kingdom Metazoa; phylum Xenacoelomorpha; order Acoela; family Convolutidae; genus Convolutriloba; species Convolutriloba macropyga. The sequence goes on from NC_134479.1 coordinate 45,693,648, forward strand.
GCAAGAGCCCTAAGTATTGCAGTCAACATAGAGATGGGACATCAAAACCAGCAACGAATATCATCCAACAGCAACAACAGCAACGAAATTAAAGCAGTACAACAATTCAGAAGATTTCGCGACGCAAATGCTCGAATGAACCAGTCAAGCAGAAATACATTCAATCGCGCAGCAACTGGCCTATGTAGAGGCTGTGGACAAAATTGGACATCAACACATTGCCAGGATTTCCCTGCATTGGTTAAGGAATGTAATCATTGTGGCCTTCTCAATCATTTTGCAAAAGTATGACAGAAAAAAACTTAATAATTCTAAAATTTCTCAACAAAGTAAACGCATCAATAAAATAGAAAACTCAGAAACTACGGAACAATCAGAGAGTCAAAACATGATTTTCATGAACTATAACGAACAGAAAAATTCTGATTACGATTCGTCAGATGATAATTATGTTGCAATGTCTGAACCTAATAATTCAACCCAATCGCTCAGCAAAACATGACAATAACAACTGGAACCACAGACTGTCATTTGCTTCTCGATTCCGTCAAAAATTGTACCATTATAAATATGTCACTTGCCAAGCAAAAATTGCTCATATGCATACAAGCACAATAGTCAGCGAAAAAACCACTCGAACTCAAATCTTTTCACAATGATATAGTGGAAAAATTAGGAGCTTTGAAGACCCCAGTAAGTTGTAATGATTGAAAAATCCCAAAAAGCAAAAATAACAGTGGTTGCGACCGGTTTTCGACCTATAATAGGACGTGATTTAGTCATCCAGCTTGGAATAACAATCTCACAAAAGCCTTGCCCAAAAATTGAAGTGAAACAATTGAAACACCTTGTGTGATAAAACAATCGCTAGCGAAAAATTTCCAGTAAAAAACAAAAACCCCGAACTCAAAAAATTGTTAAATGAAGGACATATTGAAAAATTGTCAACTTGCTCAAGATCAATTTTTAATCTCCTCAATTGTTATTGCGGTCATGAAAGACCTTTCAATCAAAATAGCTTTGGACTCAAAAATCCGAAATCAAGCAATTCACAAGAAAAAATCTCAAATGCCTAATATAGATTCACTAAATCAAACTATCTCTCAAACACTGTCAAATGCGTTGCAAAAAACGGCTTATTTCACAGACTTTGACTTGCAGTACGCATACAGCCAAATTAACTTTCATACTGATGCGGCCCGCAAATGCAATTTCAATATTGTCAGCTGCGATATGACAGGCACTTATCGTTTCAAAACAGGCTTCTGCGGGCTAACGGATATACCGCCAGAACGTCAGAAAGCTATAGGTTGCACGCTAGCCGGTCTGAATAATATATTGTGTTTTCTGGACGATATATTAATAGTTAGTTGAGGTAGAATTGAAGATCATCTTGATCTTGTGAGAATATGTTCAATTAAACTTGATCACAAAAATCTTCGCATAAATTTGACTAAATGTCAGTTCTCAAAAGATCAAATTGATCATTTCGCAAAAGTCTGGCGTAATTACATTATCAAATAAAACTGGTGCAATTCAACAACTACCATCACCAACTAATGCGCTCTCTTATGGGATCTGTTCATCATTTAGGTAAACTCATACCAAATTTACCACAACATTGCCACCCTCTTCGACCATTAATAAAGAAAAGTAATAAATTTGTTTGAATGATGAGCTTGAACAACACTTTAATATAATTAAAGCGAAAATTGCAGAACCAACAGAAAATAAACATTCCAATCCCGACCTTGAAACCAGGATAAAATGCGACGCATCTCGGAAAGGCTTAGGTTGCGCATTAGAACAGCGAACTCCATATGGCTGGCATACAGTGGCTTTCACTTCGCGTTTCTTTAATTCTGTCGAAGAACGTTATAGTATTATTGAAACTGAGCTATTGGGGGTAGTTTGGTCTATTGAACATTTCAAATAATACCTCTACGGTAAACCTTTTATTGTTATAACTGATCAAAGAGCATTACTGTCTATAATGAGCGAGAATAGGGCTAATAAATCTTATAATAGTCGCCTTACACTTTGGGTTGATCACCTATTACCTTTTCGATCGATCATCTTCCTGGTTCAAAAAAAGGTTTGGTAGATTATATTTCTCGTGAACAACAGCAAAAAGCTGTTAATATCTCAACTTATGACGAACAATTTATAGTTGCTAAATTAGACGCCATTAAACGCCGTTCGAAACGTTTTTTACTAATGGTGGAAAATTAAACTGATTTCGCGGCGCCAAATCCGCTTGTAAAATCGGACGCAAATACTTCAAATTCCAGCTACAAATTATGCAGTAATTTTGCACCCCAAAATGGCGAATACTCGGAAATTACAAATAATGACAACACTATGAGCGAATTAACACCAAATAACTCTTATTTTTCTACCATAAACGAGACTAACCACATACCTCAATCGCTTTTTGCCTTTAATCGCCCTACCAATCAGTTGCACAAACATTCTTCGAGTTTAAAGGGAATTGCTAGCTCCTTCCAAACAGTCCTAATGATGTCACAATCAAATGAGAAACGCTCTCCCAAATCAAACAGGCAACACTGTCAAAATTTCGCCTCGCAGATGAAGTGGGACTCTCCACATCTCCATCCACGACAGTCACACCCTCAACACCGGGAACAGACACAACAAACGTAACAACAACATCCAGTGATGATTTGAACACAGATACATTTTACTTTGCCCTATCAAAGATATTTTCAAGCACGCTCATGGCCAGCCTGACATAAAAAAATGCAATACTTAAAGAGGTGAGAGATTGTGTCAACAACGGGAACGAGGACAGCTGCCGTCAAATTAGCCCATACTACACAGATACTGGAAGGACTTTCATGTGAAAAATGGCGGTGTATGTGTGGATGATCGAATTGCCATCCCCAACTCCTTCAAGGACGCGTATGTTGAAGCAATCCAGGTGACACATCCAGGGAGTTGGGGATGACAGACATGGCGGTGCACGCATGGTGGCCGTTCATGCATCGGGATCTCCTTTCCAAAACGGCCCAGTGTAATCCCTGCATCAAGATTGGTAAAAATTTAAAGTCTATCATACCTTATAGTAAATGGGCACCACAAACTGTAAAGTACCAAATGAAGAAATTCAAAAAGACTTCAGTGGACCAACATTTAATGAGAAAAATCAAAAGTTTATTTTCTTGTATGTATAGACCGTTTCTCTAATTTTCCAACGGCAGAAGTATGGAAATTTGCAAAAATAAATCGTCAAAGTTGCACGGATAATATACTATGGGCCTAGACTTCTATGCGGTGATATTGTTTAGAGACCAGTGACGATAATTCATTTTTTATACGGAATCTCAAAATTTTTGGTTGGAAGTCACGCAGTAGCCCTTAAATTTTAAAAATGAAAAATGATACGCAAACTTATGTTTCGAATATGTCACCAAAATGTGCCGAATTTTTTGCGGAAATATTTTATGAATGAGACTAAAATCGGATCTATCCTAAACGCCCCCATATAACTTTAACGTCCACAGACGCACGTCCAATATTTTTAATTAAACCTGCTATATAACAACTAGTAAAGTCTTCAGAATGCAGATTAAATCTTTTAATGGTTTCTCCAATTAACTCAGCTAACCAATCCTGTTGCAATTTGTAGTCGTCACTACAGTTGCTGCTTTCCTGTTCTTGAGCTCATGTTCAACTGATTTTAGAGTTACTTGTTTCTTGCAACAGAATGACCAGACATCGACTTCGAACTTCTTTGAAATTAAGAGACAAACGCAAACCCCAAAAAGCGAATCTACAACAACTAATGCAAATTGTGCTTGGGGCCAGAAATAGAAAAATTTTGTCGTTATGTCAATCGTATCTGAATTTGATTCTGGGATATTTTGCGTTTCTGTCCAATTCAAACCCCCAAGTTTGTTATAAATTTTATGCCCCAGCCCCCCCCCCCCCCCCACCGCCCGCACCCACTGTACACCTCATTACTTAGACATAATAATTTATGTAAAATTACGACATGCATGCTTGGGAGTTGCAAATAATATGTAACCATTAAGCATATGGTTGGGGGCATAAGTTTGGAGCAGACCAAAGTTTGTAACAATTTTTGTAATTGTTTTAAACGAT
>NC_134479.1:45702972-45885896 GCF_964194025.1 Convolutriloba macropyga
CTTGTGTGAAGTGGGCTGTTTCCGGCTTAAACCCGGTGTGAAGTGGGCTGTCGCCGGCTTGAACCGGTGTGAAGTGGGCTGTTTTCGGCTTGGACTTGGTGTGAAGTGGGCTGTCGCCGGCTTGAGCCGGGGTGAAGTGGGCTGTTTTTGGCTTGGACTTGGTGTGAAGTGGGCTGTCTTCGGCTTGAACCGTGGTGAAGTGGGCTATTTTTGGCTTGCACGCGGGCTTACTCCGATCAAAGTTGACATAGAATCAAACAAAGCCGGTTGCTTTATTGGAGTCGTTAGAAAACGAAAATCTCTAAACGTGAACAATCCATTATAATATTCTACCAAATTAATTAATTATAGTTGTATTTTATGTAAATTAAATCGATTATAATGCTTTTATGATTCGTTTTATTCAAATTTAATTCAGCAATTTTATTTGAATTTAATCTATTATTAATTGATTTTATTTGAGAGAATGGCAAATTTATTTTCGCTTTAAACAAATTTAAAAATTAATGAAAACCAGATAAAATCGATTAATTAAATCACATCTTCAATACGGGTAGCTAGTATAAGACCATTAATTGGAGGACTATTAGAGAGCAAAGCAAAGAAAACGAATCAAGCTTGTAAGTAAATTTTTCCTGTCGAAATTGTCCGCAGCAATAACACTGAACTCTGGCTGCTCAAATCAACGTTGATTTTGTCTATAATCGATGCTAGTTGACTAGATAATAAAGGTTCATTTGCCTAGACTTTAAGCAAATGTCATCCGACATTCAGTACCTTTTGCCACGTTAAACGTCATTTATTGTAGAAAAGGTCACAAGTTGTCACAAAAATTGGAACCAAATTCTGTCATTCCAATTTTATTACCTTATTGATTCGTATATTCTCGGTACTACTGCATACTCAGGTCGAAGTTTTTGTTCAAAATTACTTATGATTAGGCCATTGAAAACTCATTGGGGTAGGGGGAGAGGATGGGGAGTGAATGAATGATTCTGAAGAAGACAAGATTTGATAGTAAATAAAACGGAACAAGTTTTAGGAAATTGGGTTGTTGAATAACTTCAATGAAAATCAGCTCTCAAAGATATTAGCAAGCGTCCAACAGTATCGAAATCAATAATCTCCTATAACAAATGTTTCAATGCTTGCATTTTTGGTTTGATGCTTCGACAATGAAAAAAGTATCTTCCCAATAGTCAATTTCTAACTGCTAAATCGCACGAAATAGGGTGGAACACTTTCTGTTCTACAATTTCGGATGCGCATATTTTTTTATTAAGATCAAAATAATCAGATTGTGATGTTGAATTCTTTTGAAAGAATATTTCCATTAAATATTAAACCTTGGTATGGCAACATAAAATTAAACAAAAAGGCTGGCTCGCATGATTCTGTGCGTGGCACAGAATGTTCTCACATTTGCATTTGAAAACGTACAACATGCATCATATCATCATATCTGAAATGAAATTGAGGAACTGTACGCCGAACCTTCTCCGATTGTGCCCCATGACACACTAGATTACCCCCCCCCCCTCCAAGTTAGAGAGCATAGTAGACAATTCTGTAACAATATGACTGCGCCTGGCGCGTGCTCTTTGGGGGCGGGAGGGGGAGGGTGGGTGCAAATAATATAAGAGGGTGTCATAGCCTATTAAATTTTAGCACTTTTTCGCAAAAAGCAATTAATGAATAACTCAAGTTTGAAAAAAGAGGGGGAAAGAGAAGGATAGGGTGTTCATAGGAAATAAAACTCCAGAAAAAAATCTTCAATTGCAAATTTTTTGTTAAAACTACTAACGAAATATATCTGCTATGATACCAACGCAAACCAGTTGTCCCAATTGTTTTGTGTAATTGACTGATTTGTTTTATTAGTTCATCCATTTTTGCATATAATTTTAACAAAAACGGATGAACTAGTACTTCGAAACTTTAGTACTTCGACAGTTTTGTTTTCTTTTTGATTGAGTCCCAATTCACCATTAATTTATGAGTACTAGCTGTTTTTCAAATGCAGATAGTTGTAATAGAAAAAAATCAATTATAGAAAATTCAGAACTTTTATAACAGTTTTTGATTTTCCATGCTTTTTCTTGATAATCAAAACGCAAAAAAAATTCTTCAAAAGTACACCGCAGAAAGAAGCTTGTTTCACGCTCTCTCCATTCAATGAAAGTTTTTCAGAATGGCCACGAGATTTCGTTTTTATTTTTAGCCACGACATTTTGTTTCTCAAACGCTGCATTATTATTATACACTAAAACAAACTGATTTTGTGTCATTTGTCCAAACTGGTCTAATTGTGGCTGTATACTCAGCCAGAAAAACAGTACAGCGTTCTGCCATTTTGTTTCTGTGCAAAGTCTGCTTAGATGCATTTCCAAAAAAGAACAAGTAAATGAAACTAGCATTTAGAAATCAAATTGACTTCAAGTAATGAGATTAAAAACTGACAAGCAGAGGTATCACAAAAAGATCTCTTTGTTGAAGAAAAACACTACGCTACAGGTCCATCCTTGCATTTTAAAGAGTTGAAAAAAACTTGTTGACAGAATTCCTGGCTCAATTTAATTCAAGAGAATTTTTTTATTGTTTATTAAAAAAAACCAAACAATTAGGTTAAACACATAAAGCGAAGTGATATCCTGTTTAGCGAAATCAAAACAAAGCGAAGCAAATTATTATCAATAAAACTGATTTGAGGAAGAGTTAAATATGGCTGCTTAAGCTACTGATTTTCGTTGAAGCAAATGAAAAGTAGGAAAATCTCATACAAAAACATTCCTGTCTTAGGGCCCTCGTTGCGCCAAATTGAAATAGAAAAACAAGTAGGGATAATGATCAAACTTAAGCACCTGTCAAAAAGTTTTGAATACTAGTAATGATAGAATAACTCTTATGACAGAATAACCGCGAAAAATAGCAAATTCTGGAAGAGATTTGAAATTACTTGGAACAATTTTTTAAAAACTAAGTTGCACTTTAGAATAACTAAACTTTAACAATTTTAAAGCAAAGGAACTTGTTGCGCACTCTATTTTTAGATAAGGTGATAAATGAGGATGGGAACGCAGCAAAAAAATTTCAATTTCTTTTTATAATTACGTATGTAAATTCCGTAGGCCATTGAGCTGAAAAAATGAAGTCTTGGGACCTCAAAATGAAAGAGAAAAAATGAAGGGATCTTTTCCGCTTGTGCCCCCCAGTACGTTTTTTGCCCGCCCCCATCAGATCCAGAGCACTTGTCATTACATAATAAATCAGCATGTAAAAATGTGGCACGTGAGTCTGGGGGGGGGGGGGTGCAAATAATATGCGCGCACTAAGCTGAGGGGGCACAAACGATAAAGATCCAAATAATGAAGTGTGAAATAATAAAAATTAAAAAAGAAACTGCGAAGAAAATTGCAATGAGTAATCACAAAATAAAAGAACTGACATCATTGTGGGGAGTGGACCGTAATCTGGAGAACCGCATATCAGGAAAAAATCCAAAAGTATATAAAAAGTTTGAAAGGACAAATTTCATCCTAAGAAATTAGAAGCCCCAGCTGTTCAAATAAAGCTATAAACAGATTAGGTGTGGCTTCATCATAAAAAAAGATAAGATATCCTTTTATTATTAAAACCAGTGGAACTCACCCGAAGGATATTAATCGGAATACAACTTGCATGTATGCATATTTTGATCAGTCCGCTTAAGACAAAAAAAATAGTCCGCCTAAATTTTTTCTGCTGAGCTGTCTGGATTTTTGGTGCTTATTTGAAAAATTATAGGAAAAAAGTTTAGTTTGTAATAAGTTTTTAAAAAGTATTCGTTTATATTGTTTTCATCCAATAGATGTCATTTTAAAACATTTTTCTTTGCAATCAGCAGCGTATTGTGTTAAAATATATGAAAAATAATTGTTTTGTTCGGAAAGATTAGCTTTAGTTTTCTTCGATTTCTTTTCTTTATAATTTTTAGGTTTCAAAAAACTATGAGCATACGTGTCTTATTGAATTCTCAGGCTATACTGGCGCAGACGTTAGTCAATAGTTTTAAATTTTCAACTTGTCGTTTTAAAATCTAAAATAGTGCATCTCGAAAAATTTTTGAATGAATTTCAAACAACTAAAAAAAATTTTTTACATTTAAAGAAGTTTTAATTTCGTTTCTATAATTTCTAATTTTTGGTAGTTCTCAGTAAAATGATTTTCATTACGATAATTAGATAAAAAATTTCAAAAATTCGAAAGTTCAAAATAATCACGCGAATAAGTGAAGACAAATTTCAAGGATAGGACAGACCAATATTGTATTGATAACAGCAGCAAAACTGCTTCGGGGGTTAAATTTTAGTGTTCTTTAAATGTATTGATAAAATTGTGTTTTCATATCGTACCACACTTGTTTTGTGAGCAACTATTTGTTTCGTTAACCAGCCAGCTGAACATATACCTCTAAATTGAAACAAAACGCTTAAGAAACGTTAAAGTTAAAACACAGAAGTATAGTATTCCTTAAATCCACTTCAGGACATCATTTGAAAACTTTCAACATGCTCAGTTCCATATTTCGAGAACTTTTGCGTATTCCCTTCCTGTATTTCTGGTTTTGAATACATTGAGTTTTTCACCCCGTACTTTAGGATTATTAGAAAAAACCCAGCTTCTGCGATTTATGTTGCTTGCAATAATCAATAAGATTAAATACAGCGACGGTTTGATAGGAAAAGTTTTTCTCAAAATAAATATGCCGTTTTTCTCAAAATTCTTTCCAATCACAAACTTTAGAAAGCAGGAGAGCGAGGACCGGCTGATAAATAGTGTGTCTGACTTCACCGTATTTTTTGAGAGCGGTTTCTTTTTGTCAGTTACTAATGTTTCAGTCGATATATTTAGAGCTAATTTTAGGAACAAAGTTCAACGGTCTTAGTGAACCCATTTTCTCTTCTTTGAACTTTCAAGTGTTTTTGCACCTCTTTAAATTGCACAATAGTCGTACTGTTTCAATTATTTTCCAGTATTGTGGGAAATAAAATTCTATTGAATAAACTCTGTTTATTTGTATTCGATTGAACGGAGTGCCGGACTGTGTTGGATGCACACTATGGTAACAAAAAACTACGTATAGCTCATTCTGTGCTATTCAATCGTGTAGAATTTTGTATTTAGGACAGGTTAATAGTCGGGGAAACACTATCACCCGAAATACTAACACGACAGCTTTTTTTGGTAGAAAGGTTTTCTTCAAAGATTACTCACATTGCCCTGATTTTGCTCTGTCCCTGGCTTGGAATCAACTAAATTTCTCAATTGTTGATTGAGATAAATCACTGGAAAAGGTAAACAATTCAGGAATGAATCAGGCAGATTTTAGGCACTGAATTGTAATTCAATTTAATCAATCAGTTTCGAATTTATTGAAAGATCATAAAATCTCAACTGAATCAATCAATTAAAGATTTCTCTCTAATATCAACGTCAGAAATCTGTCGTTCTTGGCTCTCGGTGCTCTATCTTCCATCTCATGAATGACCCACTTCACTTCACAATAAATTCAGTCCTCTCTGGCTTCGTTACGCTAATTTGAACTCCCCTATTCTATCTGAGTTATTCTAAGCCTTCTAAAACAAAGATACCACATAACAACCGTGGCGTGTTGTTCTCTCCTGGCAACTATCGGAATCAGAGCGTAAAAAAGCTCGCAATCAATGAAATCTGTTCAAAAGGCTGCTATGAACTACGACAATAACTCCCCTCTTATGGAATGTTTGTTTCGACTTCAAATGACCAATCAAATGACCTGAACGCTTTCTTCATCCTTTGTTGAATTCTATTAAAGCTATTCATACTTGAACAAAAGCAGTATCAGACTTCTGACGCTACAAAATAATCAATCGTTCGATTAGTGAACTTGAGTTGTTCCAATTCGTTTCAGCGTTTTCCTTTGAACTAGTTTCTCAGCTCCCCTCTCTAACATTTTCTGTATCACAAGGAAACTTGGAACATTAACTCTATCAATTGTTCTCTGAAACCTGGCATATCAAAGTTTGGGAAAAAGGAGAACTATCTTTTTTTGTGTCAATTTAGTGGTACAAATGCCAATCTAGAAATTGAAAATCACTTTTTCAATATTCTTCAATCTGTTTTGTTGCCCAAAACGTTTGATTTGCTTCAAGGCGTGAACAAACGTGAGCAATTTGTAAGCGTAGCACGGGTTTTACTCCGTTTTCTCCGCTAACACAGAAAAAAGCCGTAAAACTGCTTTGTTTTTCTCACTGTGCTCCTCACTGTTGCAATGCTGAATGACCAATTTTTATAGTAGAAAAACAAAAGCATCTTGGCTCAAGATTAGTAGCAGATTAGGAGCATGCATACAAACTATAGCAGAAATGATACATGATCAAGGCATTTCCGTGGAAGGAATTGTTCGAATTCTTCGGAGAAAGGGAGCAAGATTTCTTGCCAAAAAACAGAAAATCGGAGTTTGGACAAGCACTATTTTTTCTTTCGATATGGAATACAATCAGAATAGTGATATACAGACACTGTTGGTTGGAAGATCAAACAAGCTAAAATCTGTAGCTTACTTTGAAATTTTGAAAACTTACGAAAAAAGCGTTTTCAAAACAATTTTTTTCAACAAGGTGATGCTTCTGTACATAAAACAAAGATTGGCATTAAAATCTTCTAAGAAAAGTAGCGGGAGCTACTGAAACGGTCAGCATATAGTAGCAATTTGAATCCAATGCAGACTTTATGTGCAATTGCGAAATAATTGTGAACAAAAAATGTCAGAAATTTGGATCAAAAGCCGTTAGAAAGTTTCGTTAACACTTTACAAACTGTTTACTAGATATTACAAAACTGAAAGGTTAATTACCTTTTAATAGAGAACTGATTTGAACCCAAAATAGTGTACTACTTGATGTTTTTGGCGCTTTATTGAAAAATTCTCTTGGTGTACGTTAATTTTTGGTATCATAGTGTATAAATTTTTTCGCAAGATTTGTCTCGACTTTTTCACTGATTATGAAGGAGTTGTAAAAAAATTAAGAAGAAAATCAGGTTGTTTTTAAAATAATTTGTCTGTTAATATAATTCATTGAGTAATATTCTGCTATGAAATTGTAAAAGTGTGATGCTCTTGATGTTACATTTTCCAGAAATGTGCGACTAGCAAACTAAAAAATTCTTCATCTCTTTAATTGATATCTGTTAAATTGTTTTGGCGTTTATTTTAATGGAAAAAATTTATTGTTAGCTCTCTTAGCAATCAGAAACTAATCAATTTAATGAAACAATCATCATTTGGATCTTTTCTGTTTTTGCCCCCTCCCCCAGTTGGTTAAGCACCCCCCATAACAGTGCACGTGTCATTAAATGGTAAAATATTGTGTAAAAATATAGCATGTGCGTCTGGTGTTTGCAAATATTTTGTACCCACTAAGCGGGGGGGGGGGGTCACAAACGGAAAGGATCCCATCATTTTATATCAAAAGATTAGCTTCTTTGTTCTCTGCTCACTATTTTGATGAAGTGGAACGTTAAATAAAACGAGACCACTTTACCTATTGCTTTTTGCAATAAATGGCTGAATAGAACCCATGTCGAGGTTTGGCAGTGAATTTTTGTAAGAAATGCGGTGAAAAAAATTGTTTTCACCGTGTTCTCAGTATTCTTACAAAAAAGAAGCTTCCGTATACGGGTTCGAAATTCTTACCTACTGCATGCCTTCAACTTTTTATTCCCCTGCTCCAACTGTCATGTACTTCTACGATATTTCTTTAGAATTTAAATCAGGTTCAGTGAACGTTGGAGAGCAAATGCGCACTTTTTTGTAAGAAGTGCGGTGAATATCGCGGTGAATTTTTATAAGAAGTGCAGTGAAATGTTTTTTTTTTCAACGCATTCACCGCAATCACCGCTTTTCTTACAAAAATTCACCCAAATCCTCGAGCCGGGAAGCCAAAACTGGTCTCAACAGATACTTTTCCATATTGCAAGATTTTACAAGATATCCTTGCAGTCCTGTTTAGGGCTCTTTGCTCATTTGAGACTTGAAAAGTTTGTTGGTACTATTATATAAACATTATTACTCGGCCTCTGATCAAATTGTTTGTAAGGCAATTTGTAAGATAATCTACAGCTGAAATAGGAATTTTGGATCTTTTCTGTCAATGACCCCCCCCCCCCCCATTAACCAAAATACCCACACACCTGGATACATATGCAACTACTTACAAATTAAGTGATAGCATTTTTTGTTAGTACCCATTGCTCAAGACAGGTTAACAGAAAAGACCAAAAAATTGCCAATTTCAGTCGAAATTTTTATTATTTAAATTTTTTGGTGATTTCTCGAAGAGTTAGGAACTTCAACACTTTCGAATCTAGCAGTTCGTTTTGCTGTTCTCGAGTTGGTGTCATTTTAGCTCTCAAATACGACGCGTATCTGTAAAAGTTCCAGCTGAAATCAGCTATTTCCATAGCTGTTAGAAGTTTGAATTGTTTCTCGAGCCATCGATGCATTTTGGGTTCCCACGCATTTAGAGAGAACAGTTCGTCAGACGCTTCTTCATCGGAATCGCTGAAAGGATTTTTCCAGGAATCAGTTATTATTCTGCTTTTCCTATCTTAATTTTATTTGCGATGTTTATTGCGAAATTTAAATGATCGTTTTTCTGTTTTAATAACAATAAAAAAACCAGGCCGCCACCCTGTCTAAACATGCAAGGCCACTGATCTTTGATTTTCCAATAAAGTTTGAGGTTGAGCAATGTTGAGAAGTTCTTTTTTAATAAAACACAGCAAAAATTTTTTTGGGGGGCTATCTAATTTGTGCGGTGGCGGACCCTGGTCATGACGTAATGATTGCGCAATAGTCTTTTCATGCGTCCAGCTAGAATCTTTTCATAGCCAATTTCGGTCGAGCACCTGTCTTTTGTAACTGGCCGACCTCTCAATTAGGTCGATTACTTTGACCTATTATTGAAACAGTTTTTTTTTCTTTTTGAACCAATTTTCAGCTTTTGTGGAACCGATTTTCAAAGTTAAATTTTAAAAAGTGATTCCTGGTAGTCGGCTTAGTGAACAACATCTTGCTGATGTCAGTCACGCTATCCACTTCCATATATAGAAGCAACTTCCTTATCTGGTCATCGTTAAAGTTGATGTTGAGCAACTTTAGCCGATGAAGCACAGAGCTTATTTTCAGCTTATCCAATTCATCTAACTCAACTTTGTTTATCGATGACGGAACCATTAATTTCGATGGTTTCTGGAAGTACAGATCCAGCGGTGGAATTTCGTTCACGTTCATGTAATTTACGAGTTTGTCAATAATAGCCATAACGTGTGAACTAATGTCACGTCCATTGCCGTAAATTATGATGAATCGATCATTATCGGTTTGGAGTTCGGCTATCGTTTTCATCATTTCGTTTGAAATTCGGATGTTTTCGATGCTGAGGACTTTAATTGTCATGTTTTTGTTGAGGACTTTCTTGAGCAGCCAGACGATTCCGTCATCACCAACCTAAAAATTATCAAAAACATTCAGATTTTTATCCTCAGAGAATTACTATATTTACTTTCCATAACCTATAAAAGACACAATATAAATAGGTGCATTCTATAACTAAATATCCAGTTTTTGTACGTATAAGATACAAAAAGTTGCAAATTACAGAAGAGATAACCAAAAAGGAATTCAAATCACACAAATCACTCTTTTCATATTCATTAGTAAATTGATTTCATTGAAATGTTGGGTTTCGAATCCCAAATTGACCTTGGCAGAATAAGTTAAAAAATGGCCGAGAAAATCTTCTAAAAGTTCCCAGGAGAAAATTGTATGTTAACCTGATTTCCACCTAATCGCAGGTATTCTAGTGTTGTATTCTTAGTCAGAGCCAGTGAGAACTTCTTAATAGCCAGCATTGTCAACCTGTTCTCACTGACATCCAGCATTTTGATTCCTCCTTGTTTCTTCCACTGTTTGAAGGTCAGACTGAAAAACCTGTCCCCTGTTCCATTTTTGGCAAAATTGAATATTTCCAAAGTGTTGTTCGCTCTCAACATTTTAGCCAGAAGTCTCCACACTTTGTCACCTGTGAAATACAAAAGGACATTTGTTCACATCAATACTCAATACCCAATCAAACAAATATCAGTTTCGACTGGTCGCTGGGTATTTTTAATCACAGCTCAATTTAATAATAGTAAATCCTTATTCGAATTCTCAAACTGTCATCACACATTCTCTTAATTTCCAATTCTGCGATGCCTTTATTTTTTCCATATCTTTTTTTTACTATTTTTTTTGTTATTATTGTTATTTTTTTACAACAGATTGCTCCTGTTATTAGTGAAAAAAATTTAACTTATCTTTTTTTCAACCGTTTTTATTGAGTGACAATTTACAAGAAATTTAAAAGAGTGAGTTAAAATTTGTGACCTATATGGGAATTGTACTTTTCTTTCATGTCTCTAACCTTGAATCCGATTCCATGCTAAGTTCAGATCAAAAACAGACAAATTTTGCATCAACGCCTCAATAATCAACAAGGCACTTTGGGACTCGAGTAGGTTCTCTGAAACGTCCAGAACTTGCAGTCCATTGTTGAGCTTCAACGCCTTGCAGAATTCTTTCATTCCTGTTCGTGTGAGACCGTTATTACGTAATACGAGAGCCTGCAAATTGTCGTGTCGTTCAAGTGCTCTGTAGAAGGGATATACACCATCGTTTCCGAGTTTGTTTTGAGCTTAAATAGTTCTGTGTTTCTTCTTTTTATGATTTTCTACAATTTTTTTTTATTTATGAACAGAAGCAGAAGAAAGTTTTTAAAAATTCCGAATAGCAAAAAAAACTTATGAAAAGACTTTTGCCTACCCCATGAAAAGACCACAATCGACCCAAAATGCCTATGAAAAGGTTTTTTCTCGACCCGTGAAAAGAAATAGCCTCGATTTTAATTAGGGTCTAATTTAATTTATTATTTACACCCCGACCAGCAATTGATAGGTTTTCCATAATTCCAGGTCTAGACTAGAGGACTTTCTAAATTTGGCGTAGAAAAACTGACCACATCAATTAAGAAGCAATATTCTATCATATTTTGAGATTTTCACATAGAAAACTTAGAAGTCATTTAAGAAAAAGAAACACATCCCTAAATTCAGTCGAAGTATGAACTTATTCTTGACCGCCATCTCCGCAAATGCCCGACCTCCTGTGGTCCCGATTCCGTTGTCAACAAGGTCCAGTTCTTCTGTCATTGTGTTGTGTTTCAAGCCATTAGCCAGACAAATGGCCTCCTTGTCGTTCATATAATGATGTCGCATAGTCACACATCTGTCAGTCAATCGTTCTATTATGTATGATATCGGGACTACGCCTTCAGTTTTGCATGAGGCTTCGTATATTGTTCGGCCAGTACCTTTTAAGAAACTGAGGAAAATAATTTAATTTAAAGGCTGAAAAACTCAAACAGAAACATTCTTTTTAAATGTTTAAATTATCTACAGTATTTAACTGTATTAAATTGGCCCTGAGGTAAATCGCTATAAAATGCAAGCTAATCGATCATTTAAATGCTTCAAGTTTCGTAATAATTTTCATAAGCAATTTCTTTATTAAACTGTTGATCTGCTGTTTTGATAAACATAGCCATGGCAACCAAGTTAATTGTTAATTTATAAAATTTTTAAAAATAAAAACTGCCTCTAAAAAATTCTTCAGTTTCGATTTTTATAAATAGAATAGTCAAATAAAAAAACACATTTCTCATAAAATGCAAAATCAAATTTCACGGATCTTTTATACGTTGGATCTATACATACATGCAAATAATTCAAGAATTTACTAAAAAATATTATCAAACCAATCATTCGCACGACTGAGGTGGGTTTTTCTAATTCTTTTAAATAGCTAAGTTTCATCTTTTGTATTTCTCCCTTGTTTATTTGTTTATTTATTTGAAATTGTTTATTTATTGTCACCATTATCCCTACCTTCATATATATTCTGGATTCCTTTTTCCAGTTTTGCATGTACGTCTTCCAGTTCCAAATCTGTGTCGTAATCACTGTCGGTGCCTGGAAGGACAGCCTCGGCTGCTGTTATGAATTTGGGCACAAAAGACAGTTGGGTTCCGGAGTCTACCCGAAGTTGCTCTATTCGTTCACGGGTGGATCCTCGCGGGGCGAATGTGCTGCTGGCTGATTCGTCCCAATTTTCATAATCACCTTTGGAAAAGAATTATTCGAAACAATTCACTTTTCACTTCATAAGATGTCATCTCTTGGTATTTTTTTTTTAATTTTTAAAACAAGAAGCTGACCATTTAATATTTTTGAATTATATTTACCAATAATTTGATGACTAATTACTAAAGTTACCTAATATTAATTAAGTTTAATAATTTTAAGTTTGAAATAAAATGAAAGCAATATTGAATAATTTGATATAATGGAGATGTTGTTGACGGGAATTCCAAATCGCATGGTTCACAATCTGCAAAATACCTTTGCGTCACATAAAATTCCTGACAACATTTTTTGCTGCTATTTACAAACTCCGATCAAAAAGTTGAAATAAATTTAAAGTTTTACCACCTTTGAACAAAATTACATACGTACCGAATTGCTTTTCCATAGCATCTCAATCATATTTTTTTTCAAGGCCATCTTACTGGATTCAGATAAAAAACTCTTACTGTCAAATTCATCAGCTCCACTTTCTCCGCTTTCTTCTTCGTCCTCACTGAACTGCAGAATTCTATCCTTCAAACTTCTCCCATCTTTCCCTCTCCGACTCCCACCGCTGACGTCACCAAGGTCGGACGCTGGTTGCTGAAACAATTAATCGAGGAAAGTGATTGAATGTTTTCAGCTTTTAACATCTGGGCAACTCTTGTCTACATCTCGTCTCTCAAAAATATCCAACTTGTAATGGGAACGATGTCCTGTGTAGTACTGGTTTAAGACCAGAATTTGGGTTGACTCAGAAATTAAATTTGGATTAAAGTTTGAATGACCCACGAGACGACTTCGGCTCCAATCTTGAAGGAAAGCTGAGTTGAATTTAAATAAATTTGAGTCTCGACCATCTAATACAAGTCAGTATTTATCCCCACTTTTTGCTCTTAGTCCTAGACTTCTTATGTCTTTTCAGGCGAGGCATCGTCTAGTGTCTCAAATATCAAAATATCATTTAGAAATTTTTGACAAAAACATATAGTTACATAACGCGCTGCTTACTTGACTTCCCTCCCTTGAAACAATTTTTCCATCTCTTGATTTACTCTGAACAGATCCAGGCTTCGAAGACTGCTTTGAACTAACTCTGGATTGTGGCTTCGAAACAGTTCTTGCACTTTTAACTCTGCTAGACGCAACTCGCGAACTTTTTGAACTTCTTTGACCCGGATGAACACTTGATTGCACTCTCGTCACGTCACCAGACGTTCTAGAATGTTCTGCGACATGATCGTCATTTTCAGCCAAGGACATTGAAACAGTTCGTTGAAGAGGTTGTTCATGATCCTCGTTTTTGATTGGCTGATTTTCGGGGATAATTTCTCCATCGGGCTCTTGTTGGATAATGCTAAGGTTCTGAATTTCGCCATCTTCTGGAAAACCTTCAGCGGTTGTTGACCCCGGTTGTGGCGTTCGAATGTATCTATCAAACACATAGTGTGATTTTTTAGACTTTTGAGCCATTATAAAACTTAGCGATCGCTAAAATTTTTGTCTATAGTTTCATAGTTATAACCAGATTGTAAATCTCAAGCGATAAAGCAGTAACAAATGCACGTGTTTATCGGTTGTGTACAATTTTACGCGATAGTAATTAAAATTTTCATTGAGAACGCTTTTTTTTCAATTCAAGAAACTTTAACTGCGAGAATTTTCAATAGGTGTGGTTTTTTTATATTCGCGGTCTCTTATTGATGCTGGCGATATGTTGTAAAATAGCTCGGTTCTTGAAATTCAGCGGTGAAGAACTTCTCAAATTGAGGTCCCCGAACAAGTTAAGCAACGGTCTTTGTTCGCAAATATGAGATTTTTAGAGCTCAGAGTTGAAAAGTCTGTCCAAGTTTCAAACACCTATTAAGTAGTATTTGCAGAATGGAGAATGCATGGATCTTCACCTTTTGTGCCCCCCTTCCCACCTTACTGCCGTACCCCCAAATGCACGTGCCATATTTTTTCATAAATGTACTAGAATAGATCCTAACAATCCTAATAGATTTCCGATCTTGTTTTATTTATCAAAAATAATTATTACAGGGCAATATTTAAATTGTTTTGATTATTTTGAATTATTCTGCGTATCTTTTTGATTTAGTGAAAAAATTACAATGCATTTGCCAGTATGCAAAATCAATCACCACTTCACATTTAAGACTTGCACACACTCAATGTGAAAGACTGTTTTGTTGTCAAAGAAGATTTTTTGTCTAAATATGGCAACTTGAGCGTCAAAATCAAAATTTTCATCATAATATCGTAATATGATTTTTCTTGCGAAGAGTTTGAAAAAAGCATAATATTTTGTTTGAATTCCGTGTCGTCAGTCAAATAGCTCAGCACAAAGTAAACAAGACGAGAGTCAACCACTTTTTTTCAATTATTTTTTGTCATCAGAGAGAAACGCTGTTTAGTTATTGCTGAGATTTCTTTTGTCGAAGTACAGTACAGTACTCAAATTGTCAAAATCAAATCAGCCAATCCAAAGTGCCAGCCTACGAAAAATTCTGAAGGATAGCTTTTTGCAGCATTTTTCTCTGTTAACGTTATTGTCTGTTGACTTTCATACATTTTTTTGTATTTTACAATATGATGACGAGTGCATATTAACCAACTTTCCAGAGTCGAACCAGCTTTCCAAAGTCTGGGAGCAGTTTTCAATATATCCATAAATAGTTGTTATTTGCACTCACATGTTCTGTTTTCGATAATATTAGAGGAAGGAAAACTTTTTGCTGTAGTCAATGCTAAACCAATATTTTTTACTGTCTGGTAATTAAACGTGCAGAAAAATTGTTTTTTTTTCTGAGATGGGGTACATAGGCGCTGAATATTTGCGAAAATGGCTTGTTTCTCAATAGGTCAAAATTTCCGAAGCATGTACAGGGGTTGCACAAAAATATGATAATGCATGCTTTGTTTTTAATGGAGAAAATTAAATCTCCGGTAGTTTTCTATTAGTCTTTCAAACTTGTAATTCCAAAGAACATTTATTAACCGGAGAATTATTTAAAGTGTGTCGATTACAATAAGTTGTTTTGCATTTCGATAGATTACAAAAAATCAGCACAGAGATGAGAAAGAACCACTACTTCTTTGTCTCTATTATTGTTGTGATATCAGAAAAAGAAGGCAAAAACTTCGACAGGATGGCGTTTCGTAGCCCGCTAAGAGAAAAGATGAAAGACAACCTTTCTCAGCACTTTTTTCTGACAATTGTTTTGCTAATTTGTCAGTAAGATTTTCACTTACAGTAATACAAGTATTAACTTCATCAATTTAAGTCTTCAGAGTATCGATGGCAGTTTTTTTCTCAAAAACACTTGTAAATGTAAGGGTTACCATTTACACTTTGCTCTTATTCAGAACAAAAAATGAAACACTACATTCTTTTGCTGCGCAAATTTCGGTAACACCACTTAGGAACACAGTTTGGCTATCGCAGTGGTTTTTTGCTAGAATTGCTGTTTTCAAAGCTTTAAGATCATATTAGATAACACTTCATTGTGCCGCCAAACAAAGAAAATGAGAAAGGTAGCCTGTTTGGGCGTTTTTTCTGTCAATATTTTTTGGTTAAATTTACTACAATTTTTGCTAACAAACATATAGTGACGATTACATTTGACTTTTATCAATTCGAGACCTCATCATCTTACTGGGATCAGTTTTCTCAAAGAAGTAACTAAAATTAACTGTTGATTGTTTTTCATTTTTTTTAATATAGGAAAACAATACGTACTCATAATTTGACAAAAAATATTAAGTACTCATAATTTGATATTTTGATTTCTGGAGATTAAGCATGCCAAAAAAGTGTCATTTGGAATTCAAGGGAAGAAAAACTGAATTTCGAGATCAATGTACTATTTTTTTTGTCTCGGTTTGAAAATTTGTACTGGGGTTGCACAAAATTGCCTTAAATGTCAATGAAACAATTTATAACAGTGTTTTTACAGTTGAAATATTGAAAGCATGTAATAGTTTTAATGTTTGTTCTATGTCAAGAATGTATCCCTCGCGTAGTTTCAGACTAATCTTTAAAATTGACGTTCCGGTAATTTTTCTAGCTAAATTTAGTTATTCTAGAAATGTGTTTCGAATATAAAAAGTTGTGTTGCATGACATAGTGTTGCACATTTTGGCTGACATGGTGCCATTGACAGAAGGGAGGAAAGAGAAGGGAGAAGGCGGGTCAAATTCATCACTGGAGCAACTTTTCAATTGAGACTCAAAGCGCCCCGGCATAGTAACAGTTGACGACGGCATGTGTCTAAGCAACAAGCTTAAAAGTATTCCACCAGATTATGAAGTTAACTTCAAAGTATTAAACCCAGTATCACAGACCGAAAGTTGTACGTCATCAGTTACAACAGCAATCAATTTAATAATTGAAGCGGAGAAGTATTTTGTCATAAAGAAAGCAAATTAGAAAATTTGATAGCAAATTCAGAAGTCACCAATGAAGCTCCGATGCTGGATACACTCAAATTTAGACCGCCGGCATAAAATCATTAATTTTGAATGAAATTTGGCTCAAGGAAACCAATTTTTTCCATCTACACTATCAAATTTTACAATAAATTTGACGCACTCGTGGCACAAAACTTTTCTGCCCGGGTCGAGAAAAAAATGCAAAAATATGTAAGATAAGCGGTGAAAAGTTAGTTTTTTCACCGCAAATTTCGTACATAATTTTGCGGTGAAATGCGGTGAATGCGGTGAAATTATGTAAGTTCACCACTAAGTTGAGCGGTGAATTTATGTAATTTCACCGCATTCACCGCTTATCTTACAAAATTTGGGCACTTTTTTCGAAGCAGTGAATTTATGTAATTTCACCGCTAAATTCAGCGGTTAAATTATGTAACTTCAGCGCTACCAGGCGATAAAGTTTTTTTTCACCGCATTCACCGCCTAATTTATTTAATTTCACCGCATTCACCGCTTATCTTACAAAAATTTCCGCATTAACCGCTTATCTTACATAATTTTGCGTTGAATGGCGGTGACACCTCGACCCGGGTGCGTAAACTTAGATTTCAAAAACTTTTGTATCGGAGATTTTTTCATACTGGTCTTCTGTAGTGATTTTGTCAGAATGTCTTCTGTATTTCTTTGTCAATTTTCAAGAACATCAAATCAAACTGCGCTCACTTGGTCATCTCCTAATTTAAAATTACCACAGAAGGTGTGAGAGAGGCAAACGGATCCTCAGCTTACATAGCACGCAAACTTTGCATTCTGACATCGATTGGCGAACAAATTGTTAAATATCATCTTCTTGCCACAGTCAAACTCAACATTATTTAAGATAATGGGATGCTATTTTTATAATAGCGAAATAATTTTTCCTCAGTTGAAGGACTTCTATATCTGCCTAATTAAACTTGTTTAATGCCCCCTACCAAAAAAACTGAGACAGCCAAAAAAACTTATGTTGACAAACAAATTATGAGTATCTATTTCAGTGAATCAGCAGCATCTTTCATCGTTCGATTCACAAAACGAAAATAGAGTTCTGGAAAGTGAAATTGGACTAATTGAGCCGTCAACAAAACTTGATTTTAAAACGACTCTGCTTCTTTGCTATTTTGCATCATATAGTAAATCTGGAAACCGTCTGAAGAAAAGAAAGTTCGGGTTTATCAATCTATATCTTCACAGAACAACAAAACTGCAAACACACGAGATTAAATTTTAATGATTCTCACATCAAAGCCAGCATTATTCAAGACTCCAGTTGACTCTTCGCTACTGAACAAAGCAGTTTCTAAAAACTCAACAATATACAGAAAGAACTACAGGAAAAAACCAAATTCATTGATGATAACGCTACACTGATGGTGTTCTGCGCGCCACTCTCGAGCCACAATGTTTTCTGGTGCACAAAAAAACAAATGTCGTACCAAAATTGATTTCAGAAAAATGAAGTTACTCGATCCAACTTAAGACAGAACAGCAGATTCAAATTTCTCAACAAGTTTAAGTGAGCCTCAATTTTCAACAAACTCGATCTATGAAAAACAAACGAAAAATAAAAAATCTTCTGCTAAACTGTCTCAAATTTTGCCCGGAATAGTATAGGTTTGCAAAAGTGTAGATTGCTTAATTAATTATTATTGTAGAGCATGATAGAATAATTTCAAATCCGAATGCAACAACAGTTATTCGCCTAAAAGAAGAACCTATCGCCAAATTACGCAAAGTCAACAACAGTTTTTTTTGTTATTTTTATATATGCAAAAAGTTGAAATACTAACAGCCTCAGCTTTCGAAAATTCCTGGATCAATTTTTGCGCAATGTAAGCCAACTGATGACTGCCATTGACGATTTAGGCAGCGGTGCTTTTGAATGAAGAAACCTAAAACAAAATTTAGATCATTTGTTGCCTTCGTTCAAACATTGGACCTTTAACTGTCTATTGCTAAATCTAAATTTTGTGTTCGAAACACTGATTTTTAGACTGATAAACAAACTGAGTTTTTCGTTGCCCGCAGAAAAAAACGTGGACAATTTATTACATTTTTTTAAAGACTAAAGCATTGAATAAAGCGCGTGGAATATTTGGTTGTATGCTATATTTCTCAATATTTATCGCTAACTTAAATGTGATTCTCCAGAATTTCGTCGAATTAATGAGTAAAGAATCTGTTTCATTCCCTACTCAAGAATACTTCAAAAAATGCCGGAAGTTTTATATTTCGCTTGGTGGCAGAATGCATTTCATCTCTGAAAGTGAAAAAAACAGATGTTAAACCGAAAGAGTCAGTGATGCAAACTACTACGCAGCAGGCTATACGTTTTTGTTGAATAATGTTAGATTTAACGAGCTAAAAGGCCATATTATGCTAAACCGATAAAAGAAACGATAAAAACATCTTGAGGTGAAACATTGGCATAAAAGTCCTGGTTTTTGACATCGAATTATATTGTCTTAGCGATATCTATGCAATTTTTTCTACATTTTCAGAACCTATTGCACTACATAGTAATCTGGAAATTTCATTTCTTTCAGCTTCGTCATGAACAAAAAATTTGCTTTGTTTTTTCAAAAAAATGTTAGTTATTACCATCATGGCCATTGGTAGGATGATAACCGAAAGCAGGGTTAGGTTTTCTCAACGAGTTAAAAAATGTTTTCTAGCTATCAAGAGAGCCAACAGTGCCACCATCATCTTCATATAGGATCCATGGTTCTTTATGGCAAATTTTCTAACCATTCAAGCATTAAGGTTCTCAAATATGAACTTATAGTCGTTTGCCAAGTTGTTTTGGATGGTCCTTGACAACTCGATAGTTGAGTTCATTTGCATGGCTCTGAGTGTTTTTTCACTTCAGACAGCAGGAATGTTTTGTTGTCAACTTTAACAGTTTAAAAAAGCACCACCCGTTGTTTCTTCAATAAGAATTCGAAAAGCATTAATATGTTATCTTGTTGCCATGTATTTATCACAAATTTTTTAATAATCAACAGATCGCTTCTCTTTTTTGTAGTCACACGTTCTATTATAGTTGTGCTTAAAGAAACAGGGAGTTTATGTCTCACTTTGTCCACTGGTCTAACAGTCTAGCAAGGTTTTTGTTCTTTGATGCGTTATCCGCTCTCCGTCGTGCAAAAATGAGATGAAGCATCAACTTTAAAATGAATTGAGGTGGTAGACAGGATTCCAACAAGCTGTAGGTGAACTTTAAGCCTTCAGCGCTCAGCGCTTTCTGAGCTTAGAATCTCATGATGCTCTTGCATAGCGCTATGTTCGTTCTACTTAACGTGCCGATGAGGATCAGGAGTAATGTCAAAGATCCCCTCCCCTCAAATAGTTTTAACATTTGGAACAGTGTGTCTGATCGGACCTTGGGTTGTACATAAAAGACGAAGCTGTTATTACTCTCAAAAAGTATAATAATTTCACGAGTGAAGAGTTCAAACATACTGGTTAAATAACTAGCAAACATGTTGTTACAATATAAAAAAGGGGCCTTTCCCATTATAGTCCGCTCCCCAAGTAATTCAAGCCCTCCTGCTTTGGTTTATTTATGGTATTTGGGGCTATATGTAAACTGACTACTAAGCTAGGGTTTGCAGTTATGGGAAAAAGCCAAAAAATTTATAGCATCGTTACGATTAAAAAACAAATTGAAAGACAATCAAGCATGAGACGACGTAAAAAACCAAATAATTGCTCATATCCTTGAAGAACAGAATGTAAACACAATAAAATTTATAGCAAAGGTCATTGATCTAAGCTGAATCAAATAGCTACTGATTAAGTCTAGCTACTAAATGATTCAAATAGATACTTATAACGGGAGGTACTCAAAAATAAAAGGAAGAAAACATAAAATTAGAGAAGCGTGCCTTTGAACAGTGCAGCCCTCCTTCTTCAACAATTGCAGACGCCAAAAATTGGCTACTTTGTAGGACTTCTTGCGGGCTCTACATCCCCTTAGACGTAGGAGACGGCTTCGCATGAGTGCAAAACTTACCTTGTTTGGGATTAAGTTTATTGTGTCTGAATATTGCTCTTTTTTGGTTTTTTTGGCTAACTTTTACTAGATTTTGGTAGCTGAGGGGCCAGCACCATCAGCGCAGGAAAAAGTTAGGGGATTAAGAGAACTGTTTTCAACTTCGAGAATGCTGTTCTCATATTTTTGGTTTTAAGCTGTTCGTGATATGAGTAGGCATTTTTGATGGTTTTTGGGAATGAAGATGCAAGGTGTTTGAAAATATTGATATCAAAAATACTTCCAGAAAATTGAGTTTCCCAGAATCCATTCGCTTTCATGTCCAATCGAGCGTCGTCATCAGTGCTTGTGGACCAGACCCTCGTTACAGAAGATGTTTATGCTCGAAAAAATTGCCCAGTGATTTAAAAAGTCACTTGCATTTGCGTCGTAATCATTCAAACAAGCAATTACATTTAATTTGAGTAAACTGCTGAGAAGAACGAATTGTCCATTAAAAAAATTGATTTGAAAAAAACGAACGTCTTCAAACATTGCGCTCATCGTCAGGTTTAACTTTGGAATAAAATCATTAAAAATTACAAACACAAGTCTTTGACTCTATTTTTAATTTCTGAGAAATGAGTTAATATAACAGCAATTTTTTGATTTAAGTTACATTTAAAATCACATTTACATTATTTTATCTTTTTTACACTAAATACATTTCATTCTTCATTAAAAGTTTATGAAATTCCCGGGTATTTTGTTTCCTCTTTCTAATAAATTGTTTTCATTTTTTTAGCTGTTGCCGTCCTCTATTTGTTGGGGTCTAAAAATTTTCAAGTTAACGATTAGCATGTAATGAAATAAATTTTGATTTTCAAATGTCATATCGTTTGCAATTAGACTAATACTTCAATGTCAATTCCCGTCTCAAGTACTCGTCACGCGTGTTTAGTTGCGGTTACAGTATTTCAAAATACTTTGCTTTTTTTGTCAGTAGTCTTTCGACCACGACATGCATCTAGAACCTTCCTTTCAATATTATGCGCTGTACTACAATTCACAAGGTGTTGTCCCACAGGAGAACCGTTCTTTTGATGCTCCAGAATTTATGTGGTACCATATTGGCTGGTTTGGCAAAAATAGAGTGAAGTGCTTTCATAGCATCTAAATTTATATGTCACATACGATTTCAGAGTTTTATCAAAAGATCATTTGAGTTTAGACAAGCAGGATCCTAAGTTTCTGGTGATAGTGATTCGTGACTATTTTGTCCAATGTCTCAATAAGAATACCGGATGGCCGATCAGTTGGAAACTGATTTGCAGTCCACATCTGATTTTCTAAGAGCTACACATCAGAAGATTGCCTGTCACTGGTTCCATTGAAAATCCTATGTATAGTTTAAATGAAAAACATTTTTTTCATGCGTTGTGACGGTGCACTACTAGGGAACTTTAAGATTATGGTTGTTTAGGATTATATTTAAATTGTGTCATTTTTTATTCTGTCCTTTTGATCTGGTCGGGTCTCTACGTTTAGCACTGTTGAATAAGTGTATCTTCGCATTTGTCTGCTTAGGGTCCAGGTACTGCGTCCGCGATGCTCCTATGATTAGTCTCCTTGAGAAGCTACGAATTCTCCTTGTCTTGAAGCACGGAATCAATATTCACTAAGAAAACCTATGGCATATACAATGATGGAAACATTAAATGGATGCATAATTATTTAAGTTATTTTATAAACTATATACAAGTTTTTTTTATAATTATGCAACAAACTCTTTTTTTCAAAAAAAAACCTAAACTAAGATAAGCTCCTCCCCAACTCTTATTGGTTATTGGCTGGACGGGGCCCTCCTAGCAATAGGTCATCAAAGACCAGTTTGAAGTGTTTAAATTTATCAAAAAGATAATAATAAATACAAACATCAGCTGAGAAAGTAAAACAAAAGACAGACAGCATTAGAAAAAATCCCACTAACGACAAAAACAGATTAGTCAAATTAACAGCACCCTTCTTCAAACACAGCTCCCAATTAAGCATCAAAATTTTTGCGCCACCCAGGCGTCCTTGACCCAGAAATGCACAGGATGGAACTCCTTAAGAGGGCAAAGCTGATGTTTGTCCTCAGATTTATGATAAAAGCGTAGCTGTCCTTTTTTGCGAAGAGAACTTTGCGCTGATGCGTTTTGTTTTAGCGCTTTTGAACCTAGAGGGCCAGCTCCATCAGTGCATGCGAAGACAAGCGGATAAAATGTTGCATTCTCAAACTCAGTTATTCTTTGTTCATGTTAGTTCTTTTTAAGAGATTCATGATATTTGCAGACTTTGCAGGTGCTTTCAGGGCAACTTTTTAGCAGTGGGTTTAAATTTTTCTCATCAAAACAGTTTTGTTGTACCTTGATTCCCAAAATCCGTTCGTCTTGATATCTAATCTGAGCAAAATTCTTCCCTTGCATCGGATGAGGATGAGGTTCACTCACGACATCAAGACAAACATTACTTAACAAGATCGCAGAGAAGTCACAAATTTTTTTATCTTCATTAGGTGGTTGTATCTTCTTTTCGGACAGTGGAGGGCATGTGCCACAGTAATGTTTTCATTGCATGCGCATAGTGAAGGCATCTTTACTGGCTGCCAGCCATAACCCAGGGCAATGCAATCACAGAATATTTGTTAGGTCAAAGTGATATCTTTCCAATGGCATAAGGTTCAAGCAGCTCGATGCTACCTTTTCACTAGCTAAGTCAAATGAACGAATCTCACTTGTTCAATTCGCTCTTAATTGACGTCTTTTTTGATTTTATTGTAACTTTTTTCTCCTTTTCATGTATGATTTTTTATGCTTTAGTTCGGCTTCAGGCACAGATAAGGACAAAAGACAGGACATTTGAACTAATTGTTCATGGTCCTTATAAAGGTCTTCAGGGTTAAGAATGTTCAGGCCAGTCTCCTTTATCAGCAACAAAAATGTATTCCTGTGAGTGTCACACGTATAGAAAAAAGATGTACTAAAAACTTTGGGTTTCAAGGTTGAAGATTTAGTTAAAAGATTTTTTTATTGATTTATGGCTGACACAAGGTTGATAGATGTCAGAAAAGAAGATAGACCTGTGATTAGACAAAGCTCGGGCTTCGAGCAAAATCAGCGAAACTGACATATTTTTTTAGACTTGTTTAATTTACCACGATGATAGAACCGATATTGGGTACCGACCAAAGCGAGGATTAAATTCATTCAATGAACACCAAAGTTACCATCAGAGCTAACCACTCTATTAATTCTTAGTCTATTTAAACCAACTTTTCTTCACCATAATCTACTGGACAATTTAACTTCTAACTTTGCATAGTGCCACGCTCAATTAGTCAAAGACATAGAATATTGCGCACAGGGGGCTACTATAGTTGCCACAGAGATTAAAAGTAAATAGAAAACCACCACCCTATTATATTGAGCGCTTTACTGATTTCTAAAAGAAATCTATTTTTCTTTGTTTGAAAATCAACTTTCGACACGAGTCTGACGTCTTAACATCACGAACCGAAAGCGGAATTTTGAACTGGTGTCGGGATTCGACGTGGAACACTGCCATCTTCGAATTTTCAAGTGAGTACTCCCTAAAATTTCGATTATCTTAAATCGTTTTGTACATGCTTTCTCGATAATAAAATAGCATTCAAAATCAAGCGATTTTGAATTCGACATAATTTGACTTAAAATACACCAATAAACTTAAATTACACCAATAAACTTCAATAAACTTCAAATAAAATTCAAGACAAAATATACAATGCCAATAAGATTCAAAAGCTGCTGAGTTAGAGTGTCAATAAAAGCTCGGGTTTCGATCACAACTATTGAAATAATTTGATAAACAGCAGCTTTTAAATAAAACACTGATGGCGCGGCACTCCTCAAGAACGCTGTTACTGCAGAGTTTTACGGGTTCGAAAGATTTTGAAAGTTATGTTACACACTTTGAGTTCTTGTCAGAACTTGAGAAGTGGCAAAGAAGCGAAACAATAAACGACGCCGAAACCGAAATTGATAAACGGCCGCATTATTTTGCGTCAACTCTACAAAATTCGGCTATTTATTTCTATCGTACATTTTTGGCTGACACTAGAAAGAGCTATGAAGAAGAGACCGTAAAAGCTTTCAGAAAACATTATTTTGAGAAACCTGTAGTTTTCTGTGGGAGGCTAGCTAGGAGAGTCCAGCAGCCGGGTGAAAAATTAACAGACTTTCTTGGTGATTTGCAAACTTTGGCCTTGAAAGCATACCCTCAGGAGTCTAATGAGATAAGAGAACATCTCATTTTGAGGGGATTCCTCGAAGGCATAGAAAAAAGTCAGGTGCGACTCGAACTGAGAAAGAACCTGGGCGACGCAGTTATGACTTTAGAGAAAGCTTCAGAAAGAGCACTAAATACTGAGGCAGTCACGAGAATTGAGGAGGAGGATAATGAGCCGCGGGTTTCTGCCTTCCAGCCGAATAAAAACACTCAACTAGTTAATTCAATTAAAAATCTATTGCAAACACTGCAGATTAACCAATCTAACAGGCAAGATAATCAAATGTTTTAGTCGC
Organism: Convolutriloba macropyga; assembly: GCF_964194025.1. Lineage (NCBI taxonomy): Eukaryota > Metazoa > Xenacoelomorpha > Acoela > Convolutidae > Convolutriloba > Convolutriloba macropyga. The sequence continues at coordinate 45,728,266 of NC_134479.1, forward strand.
AAGGAGCGAGGCCAAAAGATTTTCTGCGCGGAAGTGAGCATAGTTCAAGAGAAGATAGAAATAGAAACTATAATAGCTATAACAGAAGCAGCGCTGATAATAGACGAACCAATTGCAACAGTAGAGCGCAATCGCCAACACCAGGAGGCGAGAACAGAAGCCGAGATTGGTCGGACGAGAGTCGTGCTGAGCAGTCAAAGACAGCGGTGAGTTTTGAAAGTGAAAAATGTTGCCGTTGCGGTCAGCGAAATCATGCATCTAAGGAATGCAAGTATTGTTTTGAATCTGGGAGTCTAAAGCATTTCAAACAAAATTGCCCGTAATTAAACGAGAATTAGCTGTAGATGGCAGGGCTTCATTTTCAGCTAGCTACGTAAAAACTTTGCGTGGCGGAAACAGCCCAGTGGCGGCCTTGTTTGCCAAAAAATGATAAAAGACAAACTGATAATGGCCTTAATTGATAGTGGAAGTTGTGTTAATCTTTTAAGCGACACACTCTACCAGCTAGTGGGAGAACCGAGCCAGATCAGAGTGTGCAATAAAAAATAATAGCTGTCAACAATGGAAAAAAGCCTGTAAAAGGGTCAACAGCTATTCAGGTCCAACTTCAAAATTTACATCTGAGATAACAATTGAGTTTCTAGTGACCAAAATTGAGATAACGCCTTGTTTATTGGGCATGGAATTCTTATATAATTTTGACTATATTTTGAACCTCAGAAAGAACGAACTCTTTTGCGGGACAGTTGGGAAAACCTTACAATTGTCCCCATCACAACGATGTAATAAGAATCTGTTTTAAATTGCTGCTGAGGATCATGAATTACCTCGTCGCTGCAAAGGTTTCATTAAATGCAAAATTATTGATGAAGAAGGTAACATAACACAGCAAACAGAAATTATAGTCGAACCCATGAAAGAGTTTGAAAACAAATTACAGTTTTTGATAGCCAGATCGCTGAATGACATGGTTGATGATGTCAAATGGGTTCTGGTTCTGAAACCTACATTAGAACCAAAGAAAGTTTACAAAAATGCGAGAATCTCATATGCAGAAAACATTGAAAAAATTTCAAGAAATCAACAAAACAACCCTGCCAATAAAACAAAACATAGAGATGAATTTGATTTAGAGAAGCATGTGAACTCAAATTCAATGAGCTTGTCTTGTGATGAAATGAAAAAAGTGAGTTCACTTTGCACAACATATGAAGTAATATTTTCGCAAAACTCAACTGATATGAGATTTTGCGACCAAATTTGTCATTAAAAAATTGAAACGATGCTGTGCCATTCAGACGTACATACGGCAGCATGAGCTTTGAGAAAAGAAAAGCCATAAAAAATTTGTTGAAGACTTGGAACGAGACTTAAGGAACCCACACAATCTGACTGGGCAGCACCATCATTACTTGTACCAAAAAAATGGAACCTATCGCTTGTTTGTAGACTATCGCAGTCTGAATAAACAAATAGAAAAAACATGCTAGCCTTTACCAAGAAGTTTTGAGGTTAATGATTAACTAGGGGGAAAATATGCACTTCTCGATCGTAGTCTCTTGTCGGGATATTTTCAGGTGGCGATCGAGGAAGAGAGGCAGAATATAACAGCTTTTATAACGCCTCTAGGCCTGTGTTAGTGGAAAAGACTCCCTATGGGACTAGCGACTGCTCCGGGTGCTTTTCAAAATCTAAGGGAGTTAATTACCGGAGCCTTTTACGGGTTCGAAAGATTTTGAAAGTTATGTTACACACTTTGAGTTCTTGTCAGAACTTGAGAAGTGGCAAGAAGCGAAACAATAAACAACGCCGAAACCGAAATTGATAAACGGCCGCATTATTTTGTTTTAAGGCTACAAAAGTCGGCTATTTATTTCTATCGTACATTTTTGGCTGACACTAGGAAGAGCTATGAGGAAGAGACCGTAAAAGCTTTCAGAAAACATTATTTTGTGAAACCTGTAGTGTTCTGTGGGAGGCTAGCTAGGAGAATCCAGCAGCCGGGTGAAAAATTAACAGATTTTCTTCATGATTTGCAAACTTCGGCCTTGAAAGCATACCCTCAGGAGTCTAATGAGATAAGAGAACATCTCATTTTGAGGGGATTCCTCGAAGGCATAGAAAAAAGTCAGGTGCGACTCGAACTGAGAAAGAACCTGGGTGACGCGGTTATGACTTTAGAGAAAGCTTCAGAAAGAGCACTAAATACTGAGGCAGTCACGAGAATTGAGGAGGAGGATAATGAGCCGCGGGTTTCTGCCTTCCAGCCGAATAAAAACACTCAACTAGTTAATTCAATTAAAAATCTATTGCAAACACTGCAGATTAACCAATCTAACAGGCAAGATAATCAAATGTTTTAGTCGCAAGGAGCGAGGCCAAAAGATTTTCTGCGCGGAAGTGAGCATAGTTCAAGAGAAGATAGAAATAGAAACTATAATAGCTATAACAGAAGCAGCGCTGATAATAGACGAACCAATTGCAACAGTAGAGCGCAATCGCCAACACCAGGAGGCGAGAACAGAAGCCGAGATTGGTCGGACGAGAGTCGTGCTGAGCAGTCAAAGACAGCGGTGAGTTTTGAAAGTGAAAAATGTTGCCGTTGCGGTCAGCGAAATCATGCATCTAAGGAATGCAAGTATTGTTTTGAATCTGGGAGTCTAAAGCATTTCAAACAAAATTGCCCGTAATTAAACGAGAATTAGCTGTAGATGGCAGGGCTTCATTTTCAGCTAGCTACGTAAAAACTTTGCGTGGCGGAAATAGCCCAGTGGCGGCCTTGTTTGCCAAAAAATGATAAAAGACAAACTGATAATGGCCTTAATTGATAGTGGAAGTTGTGTTAATCTTTTAAGCGACACACTCTACCAGCTAGTGGGAGAACCGAGCCAGATCAGAGTGTGCAATAAAAAATAATAGCTGTCAACAATGGAAAAATGCCTGTAAAAGGGTCAACAGCTATTCAGGTCCAACTTCAAAATTTACATCTGAGATAACAATTGAGTTTCTAGTGACCAAAATTGAGATAACGCCTTGTTTATTGGGCATGGAATTCTTATATAATTTTGACTGTATTTTGAACCTCAGAAAGAACGAACTCTTTTGCGGGACAGTTGGGAAAACCTCACAATTGTCCCATCACAACGATGTAATAAGAATCTGTTTTAAATTGCTGCTGAGGATCATGAATTACCTCGTCGCTGCAAAGGTTTCATTAAATGCAAATTTATTGATGAAGAAGGTAACATAACACAGCAAACATAAATTATTGTCGAACCCATGAAAGAGTTTGAAAACAAATTACAGTTTTTGATAGCCAGATCGTCTTGTGATGAAATGGAAAAAGTGAGTTCACTTTGCACAACATATGAAGTAATATTTTTGCAAAACTCAACTGATATGAGATTTTGCGACCAAATTTGTCATAAAAAAATTGAAAGGATGCTGTGCCATTCAGACGTACATACGGCAGCATGAGCTTTGAGAAAAGAGAAGCCATAAAAAAAATTGTTGGAGACTTGGAACGAGACTTAAGGAACCCACACAATCCGACTGGGCAGCATCATCATAACTTGTACCAAAATAATGGAACCTATCGCTTGTTTGTAGACTATCGTGGTCTGAACAAACAAATAGAAAAAACATGCTGGCCATTACCAAGAAATATTGAGGTTAATGATTCACTAGAGGGGAAATATGGACTTCTCGATCGTAGATCTCTTGTCGGGATACTTTCAGATGGCGATCGAGGAAGAGAGTCAGAATATAGCAGCTTTTATAACGCCTCTAGGCCTGTATAAGTGGAAAAGACTCCCTATGGGACTAGCGTCTGCTCCGGGTGCTTTTTAAAACCTATTGGATTTAATTTTTGCTGGCCTCTCTTACGAAATGGCTCTAGTGTATCTAGATGACGTTATCGTTTTCGGAGAATATTTCGACGAACGTCTGAAGCAATTAGAACTGTTTTTCCAACGTTTAGCGGAGAATGGATTAAAGATTAAGTGATCAAAATGCAGTTTTTTCCAAAAACGGGTCAGCTTCTTGGGGCACATTATATCCGAGATCGGAGTCGAGGTCGACCCAGAGAAAGTAGGAGCGGTAGAAAGAATGAAAAAACCATCATCCCTGAAGGACGTCAGGGCCTTTCTAGGCCTTGTGGTCTATTATCGGAAATTTATTCTGGGTTTCGGAAAAACAGCAGAACCTCTTTACAGTTTATTGAATAAGTCAAACAAATTTGAATGGAATACAGAGTGCAAAAATGTAGTAACTGAGATAAAAAAGAAGCTTTCGACGTCCCAGTTTTAGGATATCCAAACGATAGGGATCAGTATACATTAACTATGGATGCTTCGTTGACAGAAACTGGAGCAATTCTTACCCAAAAGCAAGGAACTGATCATAGAGTTATTGCATGTGCTAGCAAAATTCTGAGTAAAAGTCAGCGAAATTATTCGGCCACTAAGCGGGAATTATTTGCAATCGTTCATTTTACTCATCGTTTTGAAAACTTTTTACTTGGTTAGCACTTTTTAATAATGATGGACCACCGGGTTTTTGTCTGGATCTATAGTTTTAAAGAACCAGACAGTAAGTTTGCAAGATGGATAGAGAAACTTTGGCAATTTAACTTTGACATCAAGCATAGAGCAGGCATAAAAAATCCCACACGCTGACTGTCTGTCGCGCATGAACACAGAAGACGATGAACAAACATCTTTTGTTAACGCTATTGCGATTGACGCAGAGCAAGACAATACCGATCATGTTAGTTGAGGTTGGCAGTTAGACAAACTGCAGAGAGTAAAATTGCGAGTTTCGCCGCAAAATGAAAATCTACTCAAATAAGTATACTCCTGGTTACAAAACAGAAAAACCCGAACCACGGAAAATGAAAAATGGAGCATCAAAAAAGTTATGGAAATACTGGGTTCAGTATACTAATTATTGTCTCATAAACGGGATTTTGAATCGTAAACATCAAACAGAACCACACTTTGAGACTGTTTACCAAATGCTTGTACCATGAGAGAGAGTGTCCAACGTGCTTGAGCTGTTGCACGACTCTCCTAGCGCAGGTTACTTTGGGATTGAGAAAAGATACCAAAGGGGTTGTTTAAGGTTTTATTGGCCGTGCATGAGAAATGAGAATGGACGTAAGAAACTGGATAGAATGCTTTAACGTTTGCCTAAAAAGGAAAGGCACTAAGCAGAAACATCGGCAACCAATCACAAAATGGAAACCTAGTATCTTTTGATATCATGGGTCCACTTCCCGAATATCAGGGAAACAAGTACATTTTGTTTATCGGTGACCAATTCATTAAGTGGTACGAAGCCGTACCTTTACCCAATCAAGAAGCAGAAACCGTGTCAAGAGCGTTTTTTGAACACACTGGATAGTGAGATTCGGCTGCCCAAGTAACCTGCAAAGTGACCAAGGGTTGAACTTTATGTCAAAATTATTTTGTAGTCTTTGCAGTGAACTAGGAATTCAGAGGACATCAACAACGTCCTACCACTCACAAGGGAGCGCGATGAGTGAAAGAACAAATTGGACAATAGAAGAATATCTCTCAGAAAACATAGACCAATATCAACATGAGTGGAACAAATTTCTACGTTTAGCGATGATGGCCTATCGATCATCATTCATAGTGTAAAAAAATGCAGCCCGGCGTATGTGGTACTGGGTTTTCCACTGTTGCTACCTTTAGACTGCATCTATGGCACACCACAGACCGCAATATACGCAACACCAAGTGACTGTTCTCACAATGAAACAGAAACTACTGGAAACGCATCAGTTGATGCGAGAAAATATGCATGTCGAACAAGAACCCCAGAAGACCTATTGTGATCAGAGTAAGCATGAACCGAGCTATAAAATTGTCGAAGAAGGGTTAGTTTTCAACCCAACGGTTAAAAAAGGAGAAACAAGAAAATTTACTTTTTTCTATAGAGGACAAAACATAATATTTGAAATTATAAACGATTTAAATTTCAAGGTAGAAGATAAAAAGTCGAGGAAAACCGTTATGGTTCATAATGACCGACTGAAAAATATAAAACACGGGAAAAGCCATTCACGCCTGAGCCTCAGGCGAAACGAAAAACAACCGTTAAGGAGCAGAAGAATAGCGATTTGAACAGCTCAGAAGATGGTTATATAACTGAAATAGAATCTTCAAGAGACAGTGAAACCAATCTAAACACAGAAAATAAGTCCGAAGCTGAGGATGCTATCGAATCACTAAATGTTACAAATGAAACGTCTGAGAAAGAAGTTAAAGGATCAGAGCAAGAAATTTCTAAAGGACAAGAGAAGGCAGAAATCGTTGCCGAGGGAGGAGGTGCAACTTCATCAAAACCTACTGAGTACACCGGAAAAAACCAGGAGAAACAAAAATTCCAAAAACAGAAAAAAGGAATCTAGTAGTAAATCAAAAAGTACTGAAGAAAACATTAATAGTGATCCCAAGGCACCAAAAATGTCTATAAGGTCTAGGAGACGATTAAAATCGGTGTTTGAAAATTTAAAGAATTACTTTACTGAGCAAGATGAAGAGTACTTTAGCATTCAGGAAACTGATGATGTTTTTGTTTCAGGAAAATCATGAAAGATTTAATGGAATCGAAAAGAAAGGCCAGTTCTTCCAGAGCATTGTGTGATGGAGTATCAATATGGAGTATCAGCCATTTTTTCCTCTCCATCACCTTGTATCAAGCTATACGGTTATGACTTTGACAATATCGTATCAACAAAGACCTATTCCCTAGATAACAGTACAAACTGTGATAACAAAATTCGAGAATCGAAAACAAAAGAAGAAGGTAGCTTGATATATGCTGAGGTAAGGCTTGGGATAAAACTAAAAATTTGCATGTATGAAGCGGTATATACAATGTCGGCACTTCAAAAAAGCAACGTATAAGACGATGTCCTTTTTCTTACAGAAAATTCGAGACTACTAAAATCAATATACCCCTTAAATTAAGGAGTTTGTAGGAATACTTGGCAGAACAAAAACTTTGCCATACCCGGTTTTGGAGATAGAACCTTTAGAGCCAGCAGGTCGGTAACTGAAACAATTTTACGACATGGCAGAGAAATCACAAAAGTCGAAGGGCATAGTCAAGGCTTCACGGCAAAAAAAGGCGCGACGGCGCTATGTATGCAGAGACTGTAGAGTGGGTTTCACCTACAGAAAAAAAAATCTTATTGGAAATGGGGTAGTCAATGCAAAAATTTACATCGGAACAATTTGGGGGAAGCTGCCACAAAGAAACCTATTAAAGTTTGAGGATCCCCAAGGTTTCTCAAAAAACTGTTTTCATCAAAACCACATATTTTGAAGACGAATTAGTAAACTTGCTTTTTGAAATCAAGGTGAGCAAACTTGAAATACGATCAAACAATTTAATAAAGAGGACCCTGCAAAAATTTTTGGTAACAACAAGACCAATTTTATCAGCGGAAAAATTTTAGTCAAAAACAAATATGAACATATTGCATAAAAATTTTAGAGGAAAAAGCAATTAGTTTTTGTTGACAGCAGGCAAAAACAACCGGAGTTCCAGGTGTTTTTTACTCCAAGGAAAATTCAGAATTGGAAACTGGTAATGTTAAAATAGCCATCGAAATGTTTCTTTCAAGCGTTGTTGACAACATTAATTTCGAACCTCTCAAAAAGAAAATTTTTTAAATGAGAATTGGAACGCTCCAATGCGAGATTCAACGACTAAAATTTCAAGCAAAGATTGAAATATCAAAAAAAAACGTTGTTTGTCCATCAGTAACGCTCTTCGAGAAAAAAAATTTCACGTCGAAAGAGCAGGAACTGCGTTATATGTTCGAAAAAATGCCAAGATGGTAGCAAAAATAACTAAACTTCCTTTTTGCACAGAAGAATTTCCTGTGTTAGTAGAGTGTCGGAATTTTTCTTCTATTAGATATATTGGCCCTATTATAAAAATTGTGTATCATAATTATACAATCGCTGCATGCAACCAACTTTACCCAAATGTTGTCAAATTAGAAGATTGCAATTTTCAACAATATGGAGAAACGCTGAAGAAATTCAATCGTGAGATATATCAGTGGTCGATGAATAGTAATTTAAATATGAGTGATGAAAATCTGCATCGCGCTTTTTTTCCGCATCAGACGTAAAACAGAGTCAAATTGCTCGAAGAATTCGCCATAATAGTAAAGGAATTATCAGTCGGGAAGCATTCCAAGATTTGGATAGAAAATACTGTCATAACAATTTCATTCAGTGGAACGACCAGTTGCAACATCATTTTTTTCTAACAAATGTAATAACAATTTTTCAAAATTTAGGAACCGAAAGCTTATACATTTTGGTTAAAAGCGAAGGACATTGCAGTGTCAGTCTTAACAGTCTACCTCATTTTTCAAGTTGTGACAAATTTTCCTAAATTCTTCATCTATTTAGGATTAGTTATAAGTGGAGCGTCTTGGCGACAACTATTGCGGTAACTTGACCCCATAACGGGAACACCTATGTATAAACAATTACTCATATTAATAATTGTAACGCGGAGAACAAAAGAAAATGATTGAAGAAAAAGGGTCCTTAAAAGAGTCAGTTGTTAAAAAAAAAGGAAAGAAAAAAGAAAATAAGTTGTCTTGAGTTCAAGAGCAAAAAAAGAAGAAACGTCTCGAGTTTGAGACCAAAAAAATGTCTAGAGTTCAAGACCAATAAAAAAGAAGAAAGGGCAACGTCTCGAGTCCGAGACCAAAAAAATTGTATTGAGTTCGAGACCAAAAAGTGTCTTGAGTTCAAGACCAATAAAAAGAAGAAAGGGCAACGTCTCGAGATTGAGACCAAATAAAAGAAAAGAAAAAAAGAAAAATCTTGAGTTCAGGATTGAAAAAACCGAGAGACTTTAGAAGCAAAAAGGGTGTTTTATCCAATATAGCTGGTAACGAGATTCCACAGATTGGTGAATATGTGTGCTACATGCCAGAAATGTGGAAATTTATTTCCGAGACTTCACCGGGAGTGTGTTGAGTGGAATCTTGTCTGTCGCGAAATCGTAAAGTATCTACGCTAGAACAACTGGCACCAGCCAATAATCGGTCGTGTGCTCTGCAGACTGAAGTGCAACTGCAAAATCAGTGCTTACAGTTAGAAAAGTTGAACAGCACTAACTCTTCATTTCAAAAAGTCCTCGTCGAGATTCAACAGGAACTGGATAATTAATGCAACAAGACCAAAGAGGCAACAAACGAAATTTTGGGCAAATGGAGCGCCGAGTGTGAGGCGTTACGAGATAACTTAATGGCAGCAGCAGCCAGAAATGCTGAACAGGAGCTATCCATTGAGGTTTTGAAGCAAGAGTTGGCCAATTTGAAAGTCAAAGCTGCTAAGAAGGGCAAAGCCATCGAAAATACCGAGAAAATGAATGACCAATTGAGGTCAGAGCTTGAGCAGCTGGAACACTACAATCAGTTTTTGGCAAACAAATGCCAAAAACAATTCTCTCATTGGTCAACAAAAGAGTACTCTTAGAAGAAAAAAAGCCCAAACAAAGGCCACGGAGAAATGTTTATCCAGGATTTGGAACAAAAACATTATGAACCAGCCTGCAACGCTATACGAGATCTTATTCGAAAAATTTTTGCTTTCAAAAATCAAACCAAGAAACACAACCACAAAATGAGCCTGTTGACGCTGGTGCTGGTGGAGACGAAGAATGCTTCAAGACCATCAACCGGGGATATCAAATTCTGACAAATATTGCGGAACGGGAAGCGTACAACATGAGGCAGTATTTGGACTTGATAAGGCCGTAAAAGTTATGAGCAACCAAAACTGATAATTAAACGGTCCATATGAATCTACAAACTTTTTGTATTGCAAGACGTTCACATAACAAGATTTTTAATGAACATACTGCATAATTTTGATTGAGTGGTTCACTCTATTCTTGTTAAGAGGGGAGTAAGCTTTTTTTACCTGATTCATGGCTGACACAAGGTTGATAGGTGTCAGAAAAGAAAATAGACCTGTGATTAGACAAAGCTCGGGCTTTGAGCGAAGGCAGCGTAATTGACATTTTTCTGTTGACCTGCTTAATATACCACCATTCTAAATTTGCATTTTAACCAAGTACCACGCTCAATTAGCCAAAGACATAGAGAATTGCGCACGGGCTGCTACCATATTTCGTTAATTTTGATTAAAGTTGGGATTCTTTCATAGATTATGTAATGTCTCACATTCTTCTAACAGGTGTTCAAATTTAGCTGTTTTACGAGCTAAGAAGGTCAGTTAATGCTGAATCGATTGAATAAACGATTTATAAACATTTTGATATTAAACATTATCATGAACTGCCAGCTGTTTTAACAATAATTTCTGCTGGTTGAGGGATTTTTCTACAAGTTTTTCTTTGCATTATCAAAACCTATTGTACAACCAAGTACTCTACAAACGTCAACTATTCCCACTTTGTCGTGAACAGAAATTTGCTGTGCTTTTTCACAAAGAATTTTTTTGATAATAATGTGGCAACTGTAAGAATGTAACCGAAAGCAGGACCGTGTTTTTCCAATGAGTCAAAAGTCTTTTTCAAATTATGAAGAGAATAGACAGCGTTGCTATTGTCCGCATAACACTTTTGAACTGTGAAGCAATCGTCAAGATTTCCAATAAAGGGGATCATGGCAAATCAAAACAGCGACATCGCGAGGGAGTTGCCTAGGTTTGTACTTTCCTTAGTACACTGGAAAAAAACCAGCAGAAACAAAAATTCCAAAAAAGGAAAAAAGACCAAACGAATCTAGTAGTAAAACAAAAAGTACTAAAGAAAACATTAATAGTGATCCCAAGGCATCCAAAATGTCTACAAGGTCTAGGAGCCGATTAAAATTGGTGCCTGAAATTTAAAGATTTACTTCACTCAGCAAGATGAAGAGTACTTTAGCATTCAGGAAACTGATGGTGTTTTTGTTTCTGGAAAATCATGAAAGATTTAATGGAATCGAAAAGAAAGGCAAGTTCGTCCAGAGCATCGTGTGACGGAGTATCAATATGTTTGTATCTGGCATTTCTAGCCATTTTTTCTTCTCCATCACCTTGTATCAAGTTTTACGGTTATAAATTTGACAATATCGTATCAACAAAGACCTATTCTCTAGATAACAGTACAAACTGTGATTACAAAATTCGATTATCGAAAACAAAAGAGGAAGGTAGCTTGATATATGCTGAGGTTAAGCTTTGGATAAAACTAAAAATTTGCATGTATGAAGCGGTATATACAGTGTTGGAACTTCGAAAAAGCAACGTATATGACGATTTCCTTATCCTTACAGAAAATTCGAGACTACTAAAAACAATATACCCTTTAAATTAGGGAGTTTGTAGAAATATTTGGCAGAACAAAAACTTTGCCATAGCAGGTTTTGGAGATATGACATTTACAGTCAGCAGGTCTGTAACTGAATCAATTTTACGACAGGCCAGAGAAATCACAAAAGTCGAAGAGCATAGTCAAAGCTTCACGGCAAAAAAGGCGCGACGGCGCTATGTATGCAGAGACTGTAGAGTGGGTTTCACCTACAGAAAAAAAATCTTATTGGAAATGGGGTAATCAATGCAAAAATTTACATTGGAACAATTTGGGGGAAGCTGCTACAAAGAAACCTATTAAAATTTAAGGATCCCCAAGGTTTCTCAAAAACTTTTTTCATCAAAACCACATATTTTGAAGACGAATTAGTAAACTTGCTTTTTGAAATCAAGGTGAGCAAACTTGAAATACGATCAAACAATTTAATAAAGAGGACCCTGCAAAAATTTTTGGTAACAACAAGACCAGTTTTATCAGCGGAAAAATTTTAGTCAGAAACAAATATGAACATATTGCATAAAAATCTTAGAGGAAAAAGCAATTAGTTTTTGTTGACAGCAGGCAAAAACAACCGGAGTTCCAGGTGTTTTTTACTCCAAGGAAAGTTCAGAATTGGAAACTGGTAATCTTAAAATAACCATCGAAATGTTTCTTTCAAGCGTTGTTGACAACTTTAGTTTCGAACTTCTCAGAAACAGAATTTTCTAATGGAGAATTGGAACGCTCCAATGCGAGATTCAACGACTAAAAATTCAAGCAAAGGTTGAAATATCAAAAAAAAACATTGTTAGTCCATCAGTAACGCTCTTCGAGAAAAAGAATTTCACGTCGAAGGAGCAGGAAATGTGTTATATGTTCGAAAAAGTGCCAAGATGGTAGCAAAAATAACTAAGATTCCTTTTTGCACAGAAGAATTTCCTGTGTTAGTAGAGGGTCGGAATTTTTCTTCTATTAGATATATTGGCCCTATTATAAAAATTTTGTATCATAATTATACAATCGCTGCATGCAACCAGCTGTACCCAAATGTTGTCAAATTAGAAGACGGCAATTTTCAACAATATGGAGAAACGCTGAAGAAATTAAATCGTGAGATATATCAGTGGTCGATGAATAGTAAATTAAATATGAGTGATGAAAATCTGCATCGCGCTTTTTTTCCGCATCAGACGTAAAACAGAATCAAATTGCTCGAAGAATTCGCCATAATAGTAAAGGAATTATCAGTCGGGAAGCATTCCAAGATTTGGATGGAAAATACTGTCATAACAATTTCATTCAGTGGAACGACCAGTTGCAACATCATTTTTTTCTAACAAATGTAATAACAATTTTTCAAAATTTAGGAACCGAAAGCTTATACATTTTGGTTAAAAGCGAGGGACATTGCAGTGTCAGTCTTAACAGTCTACCTCATTTTTCAAGTTGTGAAAAATTTTCCTAAAATCTTCATCTATTTAGGATTAGTTATAAGTGGAGCGTCTTGGCGACAACTATTGCGGTAACTTGACTCCATAACGGGAACACCTATGTATAAACAATTACTTATATCAATAATTGAACGCGGAGAACAAAAGAAAATGATTGAAGAAAAAGAGTCCTTAAAAGAGTCAGTTGTTAAAAAAAAGGAAAGAAAAAAAAATAAGTTGTCTTGAGTTCAAGAGCAAAAAAAGAAGAAACGTCTCGAGTTTGAGACCAAAAAAATGTCTAGAGTTCAAGACCAATAAAAAAGAAGAAAGGGCAACGTCTCGAGTTCGAGACCAAAAAATCGTATTGAGTTCGAGACCAAAAAGTGTCTTGAGTTCAAGACCAATAAAACGGGAATGTCTCGAGATTGAGACCAAATAAAAAAAAAGAAAAAAAGAAAAATCTTGAGTTCAAGATTGAAAATACCGAGAGACTTTAGAAGCAAAAAGGGTTTTTTATCCAATATAGCTGGTAACGAGATTCCACAGATTGGTGAATATGTGTGCTACATGCCAGAAATGTGGAAATTTATTTCCGAGATTTCACCGGGAGTGTGTTGAGTGGAATCTTGTCTGTCGCGAACTCGTAAAGTATCTACGCTGGAACAACTGGCACCAGCCAATTTTCGGTCGTGTGCTCTGCAGACCGAAGTGCAACTGCAAAATGAGTGCTTACAGTTAGAAAAGTTGAACAGCACTAACTCTTCACTTCAAAAAGTCCTCGTCGAGATTCCACAGGAACTGGATAACTAATGCAACAAGACCAAAGAGGCAACAAAAGAAATTATGAGCAGATGGAGCGCCGAATGTGAGGCGTTACTAGATAACTTATTGGCAGCAGCAGCCAGAATTGCTGAACAGGAGGAATCCATTAAGGTTTTGAAGCAAGAATTGGCCGATTTGAAAGTCAGGGCTGCTAAGAAGGGCAAGCCATCAAAAATACCGAGAAAATGAATGACCAATTGAGGTCAGAGCTTGAGCAGCTGGAACACTACAATCAATTTTTTGTCAAACAAATGCCGAAAAAAAAAGATTCTCTCATTGATCAACAAAAGAGTACTCTTAGAAGAAAAAAAGCCCAAACAGAGGCCACGGAGAAATGTTTATCCGAGATTCGGAACAAAAACATTATGAACCGGCCTGCAGTGCTATACGAGATTTTGTTGGTAAAATTTTTGCTTCAAAAGATCAAGTCAAGAAACACTACCACAAAATAAGCCTGTTGACGCACCCTGATGCTGGTGGAGACGAAGTGTTCTTCAAGACCATCAACCGGGCATATCAAGTTCTGACAAATATTGCGGAACGGGAAGCGTACAACATGAGGCGGTATTTGGACTTGATGAGGCAGTAAAATTATGAACAATCAAAACTGATATTTAAACTGTCCATATGAATCTACAAATTTTTTGTATTGCAAGACGTTCACATAACAAGATTTTTGAATGAACATACTGCTCAATATTGAGTGAGTGGTGCACTCTATTCTTGTTAAGAGGGGAGTAAGCTTTCTTTACCTGATTCATGGCTGACACAATGTTGATAGGTGTCAGAAAAGAAAAGAGACCTGTGATTAGACAAAGCTCGGGCTTCAAGCAAAATCAGCGAAACTGACATATTTTTGTTGAGTTGTTTAATTTACCACGATGATAGAAACGATATTGGGTACCGACCAGAACGAGGATCAAACTCATTCATTGAACACCAAACTTAGCATCTATTAATTCTAGCTAACCACGCTATTAATTCTTAGTCTATTTAAACGAACTTTTTTTAACCAAAATCTACTTAACAATTTAACTTCTAACTTTGCATTTTAACCAAGTACCACGCTCAATTAGCCAAAGACTTAGAGTATTTCGCACGGGCGGCCATCATATTTCGTAAATTTTGATTAAAGTCGGGATTCTTTGATAGATTAAGTAATGTCTCACATTCTTCTAACAGGTGTTGAAATTTAGCTGTTTTACGAGCCAGGAAGTTCAGTTAATGCTGAATCGATTGAATGGACGATTTATAAAGATTTTGAGGTGAAACATTATCGTGAACTGCCAGCTGTTTTAACAATAATTTCTGCTGGTTGAGGGATTTTTCTACAAGTTTTTCTCTGCATTATCAAAACCTATTGTACGACCAAGTACTCTACAAACGTCAACTATTCCCACTTCGTCGTGAACAAAAGTTTGCTGTGCTTTTTCATAAAGGATTTCTTTGATAATAATGTGGCAACTGTAAGAGAATGTAACCGAAAGCAGGACCGTGTTTTTCCAATGAGTCAAATGTCTTTTTCAACTTATGAAGAGAATAGACAGCGTTGCTGTTGTCCGCATAACACTTTTGAACTGTGAAGCAATCGTCAATAATTTCAATAAAGGGGATCATGGCGAGTCAATACAGCGACATCGCAAGGGAGTCGCCTAGGGTTGTAACTTCCTGAGAGAATATGGTTTGTTTGTTAATAAAACTGATGGTTAACTATAGGAGTTACATTTGGAGTGATAAAGAGAAAAGAATAATTTCTTGTAAGGCAAGATTACGGTTGAGACTATTGAAAGAGTTTTTTGTGTCGATAAGCAAGATCGACTACGAATCTCTGTTTTCGAAAGCAGCTCTCAATGATTGAATTTTATGTTCAATTCGTCCCTTTTAACCCATAACATAGGAATGAAAGTAAAAATCCCTTTTCAGGAATAGAAAGCATTATACCCGGAATTTTCATAAAATCCGGAATATAAAATGAATTGATTTTATTGTAGTAAGTGTTTATAAAATGTTGTAAATGTGATTTTAACTGTAAATATTTTTTAAAATTCGATGTTATTTTAAATCATTTCTTAGAATTATAGTCAGAGACAGTTTTATATACTTTGTAAATGATTTCATTTAATTTTTAAACCTGACGATGAACGTTCGTTTTAGGTAATCAATTTAAGTTTTAATTGACAATTACTTCTCTGCATCATAACATAGTTGCTGATCACCCCAGAATATCTTAAGGTCGGTTTTAAAATATTTGACAATAGTTATTCCAATAATTCACTTGAGGGCTTCCCCAATTCCTATCGGTCGTACACCGGGGCATTTATCAAGAGCTATCAAGCGACATGAATTATACGGAAGAAGGAAAGTCAATGAGGCGTAGCTATGCGTATTGCTAGTTAAGCAATCGTTTGTTTTGCATAGATCAGTTCAGGACGACTTAAAGGATGTCTTCACCGTTCGTTGGCATCCAAGCCGAAAGGGCCATGGCGTCCATGGGTCTTCATCGGACTTTTTAACCATTGAGGCATTGAGTTTTTCAAATATGGATTAATGGAATGGTAATCTCTTCTGGATGTTAATTGTTCACTAGATTATTCAAATTTGCTTTGCGTGGTTCCGGGTGTTCCGGATTTTGACATGGAAAAAAAGATCCTGATGATGTTGATGACTGACTGGAGTGCAAGGGTGTGTTCTGTCACGGGTTCCCGTGATGTTTAATAAGCTTATCTAATAAACACGTTATATTTAATAAGCTTATCACAACAATTAGGCTAGTTTCTAAACGTAAATTACTTAAAATTTTCAGATTATGGCAGTTAATTACGACAAGGCGCGCAAATTTGTTGCCGTACCAATGGCTGCAATTTGTGTCTTACTAGGTGTCGCCCTATTTGTAATGACAGTCACTTTCTTGACGTATCCCAACTTTATAGAAGAGTACATCAGTATTTCCAAGGTGAAGATGGTTTGTGCATTTGCCGTAGTGTTATCCATCTTAGTCATTGTAGCAGGTGCACTCAGTTTTGCGGCCACAGTGTTGGTGAGTTGATTTATAATTTTCTCTAATGCGAATGCGATAGTTGAGCGGAGGTATTATTTTGAGTATTATTTGAGAGTTATGGTTTTTGGGATCTTTTCCGTTTGTGCCCCCCCCCCAGTGACAGAGCACGTGTCATTACATAGTAAATCATTATGTAAAAATATTGCACGTGCGTCTGGGGGTTGCAAATAATATGCACCCACTAAGTTGGGGGGGGGCACAAACGGAAAAGATCCGGTTTTTGAAATTTAGGATCTATTCCGTTTCGGCCCCCTCCCCAGTGTTTTTATGACCCCCAGTTACAAATTCTATGCTGCTATATAGCACGTTACTTCGTAAGAAAATAGCATGTGCGTCGGGGGGGGGGCATAAAAAATTTATGCTCACTAAGCTGGGGAGGGGGGGGGGGGACAGAATAGATCCAAAATTTGTTCAAACTGCCTTAAAAATGGAGTGAGAAATTGATGTTTGAACAGGTTTTTGCGTTTTGATTTTTTTCTGCTTGCGGAAATTTCATTTGTGTTTTTAATATTTCACCACTAGCGTATGTGTTTACATATGAGTTTTAAAAGAGAATTTTTTCGATAATTAATTGCTCTCAAATGAAGTTGCAGCAATTATATTAGTCCTGCTGATCTTTTTTTCTTCTGACCATTTGACTTTTTGTCCTCAAAAACGGGATGAGCAGGTGAACCCTGAGAGCTATAAGTTGCTGAGCTGTTACCTTGGAGCCTTGCCAGTCTCTTAGTATGCGATTCATCGAAACTGTTGAGGATACATAAAGCTGCGACAGCGGGCTATTTTTGTCTTTAACTTGGTTTCTTGGATGGCAAGATTTTCGTTACCAATAAACGACGTCACTAACGATTTCTTTAAATCTGCTTTCTGTTCAGTGACTTCATTTTTCACCCTTAGTAAACCCCATTTTTCGTCCATTAGTGATTGGTCACCCATGACTTACCTCATCCTGACATTACTTTTTCCCACGTTCATAAAGACTTCCCAACTTGAATTCAAGAAGATAATATCAACTGAGTGTACGTCACTCCAATTGAATGTTGTTTGAGATCTGCTAATTCGAGATCTGCTAAATCAACTTCTTATTCACATTCTTAATCAAAATATAACATTTCAGTAATTGTTAAAACGAATAAATTTCTCTGTTCTGGTCGGTGTATTATTATTCTGAGACTGCAGATCTAGGAATCTATGGCACTACTTTTTGATAGTCTGTCAGCTATGACTGACTTTAGCACTATTGGCTTCACTTTAAGTTGACTTTAGCACTATTTAATACTGTGTTTGTCCTATTAGAGAATATTGGTGAATCTGTTGTCCTATTTGTTATCTTGTCACTTAGTGTCAATGAAGCATAACTGACATTTTTTAATTGTTAATAGCCGCCCTCATCTTCTCAGCCGGCTATTATAGCGCTCCTATTTTTTTTTTTACTTCGTCGAATAAAAAAATGTTTCGCTTTACCTCATTTTGCCGCCTTTTCAACATTTTGCGTGAAATCTTTTTGACTTCTCTAGGCTAGTTTCTCTCTTCTCTCATTCTGCTAAAAGTGAATTTGAACATCAGCTGCTCAGCAAAGCAATTCAAAATGAACAGAGTCAGTATAAAAATTGAAGTCAGAAATAGAAACGGGATAAACCCATAAAGCCCAATTTTAGATGCCCGCTATTTGAACGTCGTTCCTATAAGTCTTATTTACCATCTCTAATGCTTATTGTTATTGATAGTAGCCCCTGTAGCCTCTCTCTAAGAAACAGAAGTATGTTCAACTACGAAATGCCATCAAAATAAATCGGACTTAAAAAAATGTTTTTGTACAAAATTCTTTTTTTTTTCAATATCTTCTGTTATTTCAATCCCAATCATGCTTATTGGAATCAACGGCGGCTATTTTCCGGCAATCTGCCGGGTATGTTTTCAGTGTATAGGGTTTTGTTCTAATCACTGCTTTTTTCGAAAATTTTAGTGACTTCTTGTTTTACCCTTTTCTGCTCTTTTTAATTGATGTTATTACATGGGTCATTTTAAGATGGTTTGATTGGCTCTAGGTATTTAATGAGGACCTAGTTGAATTTTTCAAGATTTGTTTGCTGTAGCTATTGGTATAACTTGCTCAATCTGCTTTCATATTGGTGAGTTTGTATTTTGACTTTCCTTTAACCAAGTTCATAAAGACTTCCTAATTTGAATGCAAGAAGATAAGATCTACAGTGTACGTCACTCTAATTGAATGTGAAGTGATGACTGCTAATAGAAGCAGCCGTAAGATATACATATTCTTATTCAAAGTATAGCATCTCAGTGATTGATACGAAAAGGTTTTTTTTTATTTTGAGACTGCAGATCTTCGAAGCTATGGCAGCTCTTTTTTTATGTTCTGTCAGCTACATTTTAGTTTTCAGCGCTATTTGGTTTCAAGAGACAGTGAAGCTGTTGCCCTATTAAAGAATTTAGTGAATGTGTCTCCTTTTTCTTGTCCTTTTCTGTTAATAAGGCTTAACTGACATTTATTGTTTCAGTGTAGTTTCAGAATTTCGTTTTTGTAATCCTGACGCTGCCGTTTCCCATATTTATTTGTGCGCTTTTGAGTTATACCGTTTTGTTTTTTTCAGGTCTTATCACATAGTTCAGTTAGAAACAGTTTGCATTGACTCTCGGTTTTTTAAGGAGACCTAATCGAACCTTTTAAAGTTTTCGTAGCTATTAGTTTTTTAATTGGCTCAACCTGCTTCCGTTTTGGCGAGTCTTTCTTTTGATTTTCACAATGTTCATAAAGACTCCTTAGCGGGAGTTCAAGAAGATAAGATTAGCTGAGTTTATGTCACTAACTGAGTCTTTTCGAGAACTGCTATTAGAAGCAGCCGTAAGTTATACATCTAAATCAACCCATAACTTCTCAGCACATGATAAAAAGAGGAATTTCTTCTGGTCTGTATTTTTTTTATTTCGAGACAGGAGTCTACGAAGCTATACCAGCTTTTTTTCTAATAGTCAGTCAGCTATGATTATGATTAGCACTATTGCTTTGAAGAAATACTAGCGAAGCTTTTGTCCTATTAAAAAATAATAGTGAATCTTTTCGTATTTGTTATCTTGTAACTTAGTGTCAATGAGGTATAATGACATTTAAAAATTGTTTCAGTGTATAGTGTTTTTAGTTTCTTAACTCTGACACTGCCTTTTTCAAAATTTTTGACGTTTGCCCTATTTTCTGTTGTTTTTCATGTCCTACAAAGTTCAAGAACAGTTTTCATTGGCTCTCGGTTTTTTAATGAGACCTGTTTTAACATTTTAAAGTTGTAACTATTGGTTGTTCGATTTGCTTTCTTTTTGGTTATTTTGCTTTTTTGTCTTGGAGTTGTCTCATTGATGCCAATTTCATTTTTAAAGGAGTTTTCAAACCTATTTAGTTGATTTTTCTACCTATTTAGTCATTTTCAAAAGATTATTATGTTCTCTGGCTTGTTTTTTTCTTCACATGTGGCAATTTGATTTCTAGTTTTGTTTTTTCGGTTTTTTTAATCAAAATTGGTTTTGCCAATCCCCTTATAGTCTATTCTAGATCTACTTTTCTTATTGAGTCAATGAAAAATCTTTGAATTGCTACAGGATTTTTGCTGCTGTTTTTTTTTCAAGATTTTTGATACGACCATATGACGTCACATCCAATTCGAATCTGCTTTTCGGTTAGTCTTTCCGACTATTTGAACTTAATTACGTGCATGGCGTCACTTTTCACTCTAAATGGATCGTTTTGTGTTCATTGTATGATTAAGTGTTGGGTTACGCGTGACTAACCTCTCCCTCTAAATTGATTCTCTTTCTGCTATTGACTTTTTATACTCCAAATAACTAAGGTCAATTGAATATGTGTTACCCTGATTGAAGCTGTGACATTATTTCAGAGCCAACAGTAAAAGCAGCAGCAAAGTGTGAAGTTTTAGAGTTCAGATCTGCAAAGCTATGGCAGCTAGCTTCTAATGTTCTGTCAGCTACTTTTATGAGTTTTGTAGTATTTGGTTTCAACAAATAGTGGATTTCTTGTCCTTTTAGATAATATTTTTAAGTATGTTGTGAATTGCTCTCAAACGAAGTTGGTAGCAATTATATTAGTCCTGTCGGTCTTTTTTATGCGATTTTTCGCTTGACCGATTTTTGGCCCGAAGCTTCTGATTTTTCGTCCTCAAAAACGGGATAAACAGGTAGCGCCCAGCGGGTATTAAATGCTCTTAGAGCCTTATAGCTCTGTTTTAGCTCAAACTTGTGGAGCCTTATACTTATGGTGTGAAGGGCGGTTCTTAGAGGTTGAAGACACTCCCGCTGTTGACCCCTCCCCCCACTATTACCCCCACCCCCACCGCGCTGTTCCCCCCTGCTACCCCACTTTTGCGCCCCCTCATCAGCCCCCCCCCCCCCCGGTGCAGCCCTCCCCACGTGGCTAGCTACCGACGAACAACCGCTCGCTAAAACGCGCAATTTTATACTAATTTTCAGATTTTTTTCAAATTTTTAAAAGGTTTTGTCGTTTTTCTGTTTTATTAGCCCTAGGTGTCAGGGAACCTCCTCTAGGGTTTGAGAGTAGGTTACTTCATGTTTTCTAAAGGTTGTGGAATAATTTTAACATTTTAGCATTTCTTTAAAAAACGTGCAATTTCAATTTATTTTCAATTTTATTTTCAAATTTATTTTCAATTTATTTTCAATTTACTTTAATGACATTTATTTTCCATAATGCACGTCTCTCCAGACGCAGGGGCCAGAAAACCTCTTTAAGGGTTTAAGGGATAAGTTACTGAAAAGTTTTTATGGGCCATGGAATAGTTTTCAACTTTTTAATATAATAAATTTTAGCAATTTTTTTACTCATTTTTGATAAAAACAATTTTTTTGCTATTTTTTAGGTTTGCCTATCCTCAAGAGCCACATAACCTCGTCTAGAGTTTGATAATAGTTTACTGCATAGTTTCTAAATGTAATGAAATGTTTTTCAAGATCGAGAAACAATTTATCACAAATTTAAGCAGTTTTTTTGAAAATATTTGCAATTTGATTTTTGGAATCTTCCTGATTTTTTTCCTTCAAGGTTTGATAATAAGCTGTTGCTTAGTTTCTAGAGTTAATGATGGAGTGGTTATCAATATTTTAATGATTCCAGCTTTATCAATTTTATGAAAAAATTTGAATTTTTTATTTTTCCGGAAAATTATCAAATTCTAAGTTTATGGATCTTTATGAGTGAAACTATTTAAGGCTTGAAATGGGGATACTCGATAGTCTCTTGAGACAATAAAATGGTTTTGAAGATATTAATATTTTTAAATATCGGTTTTTATAAGCTTTCTCAATCTGTTTTCTTTTAGGTTGATTTGTTTTTGTTGTCTTGGAGTTTAGTACCATTGATACAAGTCAATTTTGTTTTCTAAAGGAGATTTGTTGAAGCTATTTAAATTCATGGCTCTTAATTTTTAAAACTGCGACACTTTTTCCTATCTTATGAGTTTTTGTTGACACGTGATCTTAATCTCCTTCTAAAATTGAATTTTCTCTCAAATTATTTTTTACTTGCTTTAATTGAGGGAAGTAAGTTCAAATCAATATATGTAAATTTAATTGAGGGTTATTTCTGGTCACTTGAAAGAAGTAACTCATGATATGTTTCTTTTAAAGATAAAACCGAATTTCAGCAATTTTTCAAAATTCTGAATATTAATCGGGATTATTAATAGCCGCCGTCAGCCTTTCATGGGCTAATATCTGGCACTCCTTTTTATTTTTATTTCTACCATTCGATTACCGTTTATGTTTTACTTGACTCTCGTTTGACTTACCTCAATCACTGTTTCAGCAGAATAGAATTTGAATTCTTTCATTGATTCTATGCTAATAGGTTAGGGTAAAAAAAGCTGGCTCAAAAGAGGTTGGAAAAACCAATAAAGTCCCGGACCTATTTTAACTGAGTTAAACACTTAGTGCATTGGGTTAATCAGATTCGTTGTCAAAATGTATCTCAAAATTAATAATTATCGTATATCGGTCTTTTTAATAGCTGCACAGCGATAGCTGGGGCTATTATTGGCCTTCTCTTGTTTTTTATTTCGTCGTCAAGATTTTTGTTACAACCATATGACAGTTTTTTTGACCATCTTTTTTATTCCGGATTTTTTTAACGTTACCAAACGTTTTCAATAATGTAAAATTTTGCTGCACTAGTTTCTCTTGGTGACAGTGGTTTAAGTTTCACCAATTTTTAGATCAGACTTGGGGACGTAATGAGTTAAGGGTTTAATACAAAAGGTAATGGATTCCGTCGCAATTACGGTTTTGTTTGTGAAGTTTTGGCGCTTCGAGTCACTTCCGGAATTCTTCCGGCCATGTTTTTTTTATTTCGTCGCGATTTTTACGACCATATGACGTCACAACCACTTCAAATCTGCTTTTTGTTCATTCGCTCGTGCAATTTCAACTGAAGTGCGTGCGTGACGTCATTTTGCGCTCTTAGTGGAGCGAGTTTTTTTTTGTTCATTCGCGTGGTTAAATTTTTGGTCACATTTGACTTACCTCACTCTCAAAAATGAGTTCCTCACTTTGAAATTGACATTTATTTACTTTAATTCAAAGAGATAAGGTCAAATGGGTATGTGTCACTCTAAATTGAGGTTATTTGAGAGCAACTAATAGAGGCAGCAAAAACTTACACAGATTTTTACTCAAAATATAACATACCAGCCTTCAGTGAAAAGACGACCGAGTTTTTTTTGGTCTGTCTTTTTTCACTTTTTTTTGAGACTGCAGATCTACGGAGCTATTGCGGCTATTTTCTGGCAATCTGCCAGCTATGTTAGAAATTTTGGGGAGATGTGATAATTTCTGATTTTTAATCACTCTTACGCAGTTTTTATAGTTTTTTTATTATAGTCATCGTGGATAGGGGTTTACGTTTCCGTTTTCATCTTGTAATCTTATGTTGTTTCCTGAGTGTTCTTGGAATTCAGGGTCTCTAAAAAGTTTTTTGATGTTGCCTATGGGTTACTTAGCTCTTTATATAAGATCTGTTGTGTTTGCTACGACTCCCCCAACCACACACACTGTATGCAAAATCAAGAGCTCTCTGAGAATCGACTAGTTTCGTATAGGTTACTTAGATGTATTAAACCATATTTCATTACTTCAAATCTGCTTTTTGTTCATTCGCTCGTGCAATTTCAACTGAAGTGCGTGCGTGACGCCATTTTTCACTCTTAGTAGAACGAGTTTTTTGTTCATTCATGTGATTAAGTTTTTGTCACGCGTGACTTAACCTCACTCTCAAAAATGACTTCCTCGCTTTGAAATTGACTCTTCTTTACTTTAATTCAAAGAGATAAGGTCAGGTGAGTGTGTGTTACTCTAAATGAAGGTTATTTGAGAGCACCCAATAGAGGCAGCAGTAATTTATACATTCTTCATCAAAAAATATAACATCTCATCCTTTAATGAAAAGAGTTTAATAATTTTTCGGTCTGTCTTTACTGTTTTTTTGAGACTGCAGATCTACGCTGCTATTGCGGCTTTCTTCTGGCAATCTGCCAGCTATGTTGTTTTTAATAGCTGCACAACGATAGCTGGGTCTACTTCTGGCCTTCTCTTGGTTTTATACAGTTGAAAGAATTTGAATTTTATTGGAGCGCTGTCTTTATGAAGATCTGTTCACACATTTTTCTTGAGTTTTGTAGTCAATTTCAAGTGATGATTTTTGACACTCCAAAACAGGCGAATGATTTGTGGAGTGAAAATTTTTCACTACAATTTTGAAATAAAGGTAGAAAGCATTGTTTGGACAAAAATTAGTTTTCTTGCTTGTTTGTAATCACATGTGACAATTTATTTTTTGAATTGCTTTAGGACCTTTCGTGCTGCATTTTTCCCCTTTTTTCACGACAATGACATCACATCTAATTGAATCTGGTTTTTGTTTATTCGTTCACGCAATTTCAACTGAATTGCGTGCATGACGTCACTTTTCACTCTTAGTGGAGCGAGTTTTTGTTCATTGCGTGATTAAGTGTTGTCACACGATACAAGCATCAATAAGGTATAAAGATTTGCACTAAAAATATAATATCTGTGCATTTAATAGAAAGAAATATCTTTTTTCGTCTCTTTCTTTTACTATCTTTTTGAGACAGCAGATCTGCGAGGCTTTTGTGGCTATTTTCTGGCGATCTGGTTGCTATGTTTTAAACTACGAAGACATCGCGGCTTTTACTTGTAGTGTGCCAGCTATTTTTTCTTTTGCTTTTTGAGACTGCGGGTCTACGAGGCTATCGCCGCTTTTTTTCTGGCAGTCTGCCAGCTAAGTTTGATTTTCTGGTTACTTTAGCCCACCTAATACTTAAATAATATGGTCAAAAAAATTCTATAGTTGATTTTCTTTGTTTCTAAACAATTTGCTATTACAGGAGGATCTGAAATTGCTCAAAATATCGATTGCTGTAATCGTGGTGGCGTTTGTTCTTAACATAATTTGCATCATCGTGGCATTCGTACTGGAGTTCCGAGCACAAGAAGACGTCAATGATCAAATCTACGAAATCATGCGACAGTATAACCAAGAAGAGTTTCAAGAAATTACGGATTCCTGGGATTTCTTCCAGAAGAAACGAGAATGTTGCGGATCTGATGGACCAGGTGATTGGAAGTTCACCCCGTTTTTCGAAAATGGTGATCAAAACCAGCTGATTCCTAGGAGCTGTTGCATAGCTTACGCAACTACAGAGCCTGTGGAACCTTCTTGTCAACAAATGAGTGATCCATCATTGTATTATACACAAGGATGCAGAGCTGCAGTGAATAAACTATCTTGGATGTTTATCGGGATAATTGTTGGATTTTTAGGGATCAGTTCAATTTGTGAAATTATCGGGGCTATCGCTTCTTGGGTTATGATCAAGGAACTGTCCAAAGATGATTCGGAATATCCAATGCAGCCACCTCCAAGCACTGCTCCGACTTTGAATAATTACTCCGGAACAATGAAATCTCAAATGTCTGGAGCTGTGGGAAGTCGCTACGGAAGTCAAAAGCGACCATTACAACGAAACTTTGACGCCCCGCCGTCAGAAACAGGAAGCGTGCAACGATCCGATGACGGACAAAGAAATCCGACCAATGGGTTCAGGAATCAGTCATCGCCGCAACCGTTTCAGCCTGAGTATCGCCAGCAGCCTTCGATTACATCGTCAACTAAAAGGGAGATTGATTATAGGCCTCAGTTGCCTCCTCCTCCACCGCCTCCAGCTAACTACACTCCAGTTGCGAACGACGACAATGACGATTTCGATGTGTAAAAAAGGACTCATTTCTTTCCGACGTATCATGATTATAAATATCTATTGTTTTTAAGGCTTAGCGTAGCCGCTGAGTTAGCACATCATTAACATATCTGTCAATTTTCCCAATTCTCTTTATCTGCTTTTTGTATTTCAAAACGAACTGGGTTGCGATTAAAGTAACATTGTAACCTGGCATATCTTTCGTGGCAAACTAAGAAGCATTTCAACGTTTTATCAACTTTGGTTATCGTTCCAAGTAATAGATGCCTGGAATGATAAGTAGTATTAACATTTCGATGTTGCTAAGATTTTATATAACTTTTTGTTTTTAAATATTGCTCAAATTATTGAAGATTGTTTTCCGTTGTATATACTTCAAATTTTCTCTATCAGTTGGTTAATTACATATCAGAAGTACAAATATTTTTTGTAGCAGATTTCTCAAATCTACTGTCACGAGAAAGTTGCTTTTTTGGATCTATTCTGCCCTCACCCCGGTGTTTTTTATGCCCCCACTCCTTTACAATTTATGTGTTTATATATAGCACGTTACTATGTAAAAAATTAGCACGTGCGCCTGGGGGTGGGGGGGGGGGATGCGTAAAAGATATATGCCCACTAAGATGCCGAAACAGAATAGATTAGCCTTTTTATTGGGAAATCGCCTACAAACGAACTTTTCTATCAAGATCATTCAAAATTGATTAGCATCATTTTACCTTTTGTATATTTTCAGTTCTAATGTACATATTGTCCATTTTATAACGTTTTATAACTTTCCTAATAAAATTTTTAGAACTGTGTTTTCTCATTTTTTAAAAAAGAGATAAAAAAAGATATAGCGTGTCCCATAGAGTTATAAGCGTATGTTTCAAAAGCCACAGGTTAGAGTTCAAAGTTCAATTTTAAAACATGTAGAAAAAATTGATGAATGAATGCTTATTAGAAAAAACGTTGATATTCAAATAACCACATTGATGCTCAATTGCACGTTTTTCGAACGTTCGCTTATTTCAACTTTATGGGACAGACTATAAATCCAGACACTTAAGTATGTCTCAACAAGAGTCTAGTCAGTCCCATAAAATTGCAACGCAAGCGAATGTTCGAAAAACTCCCGACCTGCAAATGAACAACGAATTGCTGATCTCTGCATGCTTTAAATTTGAACTTTGACCTTTGAAACGTCCGATAACGTTGCAACTTTATGGGACTGACTATTTAAGGCGACTTTAATCAAGTTTTCCTCTTATTTTTTACACAATTTTTTAAGCTAATTTGAGTCTTCACAGCGTTAACGTTTTGAACATATTCCCTCTCAAGGTCAGTTGCTAAATAACTGAAAATTATGGGAGCATTCCTTACTTTTCGCTTTGTGTTGTGAAATTAGTCTCTGGCCAATTAATTAAGGGTTTGTTGGTTCAGATTCGTCCAAATGATGTCACCAAAATTCGTCCAAGTATAAGCATCAAACTACTAAAGAATATCAATAGCAGTCGGTTGGAATGCATTTGGTCCTTCAAAAGGAAGAGCTTAAAAAGATTATGTGCATTGTCGAAGTTCAAAAGCAGAAGTTGTACCTCACGAAAGCCTGAAAATTGAAGCAGGAATCAGGCTGCTACTTTTTGTGATACTTTTTGACCGGGCTGATAGATTGAAAGAGCGCGATGGCATTAATCAACAAGTTACTCGATGTAATTTGACCATATGAGACCAAATGAAGAGCTCAGCTGTCGTAGCTTGCAAGAATCAATACAGGTACATCAGCGGTACAGAGATCTTCAAGGTATTCGCGAATGTTTCCGCACGATTGTTGTTGCCATCTGAAGAAGTCATTAAACGACACACCGAAACCGAACTTTGGGAAAAGCTTAGAGGGCGCTGGCAAACGGGTGGTAAATTTTATATAATCAAGTCTTGGTGCGATTACAAAGTTTGTATAAATTACGCCACCGTGCTGATACGACCACAAAATTCCGCCACTCTTTTTGGCCACGCTATGTTGCACGAGATACTCATAAAAGGGACTTCGGAGTGTAATTGCAAACGATGTGGCATGCAACTTAGAGAATCAAGGGTGAAAATATTCAGGTACTAAATTTCTGAGGCAGATTAACTTACTTAGTCAATGAGGTTGCATTTAAATCATTGAAACGCACGTAAACAACACAAACACAATCGATACGGAATGTCAAAAGTACGCTACTATAAGTTTTTTATTGACGCAATATTACTCAACATTGCAATCAAGTTTTGAAGATAGTTTTTACATCATTGCCCCTACAGTTTCTGGGTTTCCTATTAAGATAATACACAGTAGTAACTTACCAAATACAGCAATGTGAAGTTGAGGGACTCCTTCCAAGTTTCACAAGAAAAAGTAAGTTGATGCAAAATTTCACTATATTCACATCTCTCTTTTAATGTTCTAACGCAGATGCAAACTGAATATAATCATGCAAACTGAAACCATGGTGTTCCACAAAGAACTGTTAGGACCTCTTATTTTTGTTGTATGTCAACGATTTTCCTGAAAAACTGGAAGGTGAAAGTGATGTTCAATTTGCGGATGACACTAGTATTATGTGCAAAATTGAAAGTAATGAAAATATTCCACAAAAAAATTGAAAATATATTAGAACAAACAGACAAATTCCTGAGAGAGAATCAACTCACTTTAAATGCCGATTAAACAGATGTTATTCTTTATAAATCATACTAATTTGGATCCAGAGTTTACTTTTAAAGGTGAAGTTATCAAACAAGTTCATACTTGTCGTTATCTGGGAGTACAAGTTGATTCAAACTTATCCTTTGAAAATCACGTGAACACAGTTTTAAGTAAAATGGCTAATGCAATTCGCTCTTTTTATCTTGTAAGAAATCAAATTCCTTCGAAAGTAAGAATTAATGTTTTCAAGTCAGTTGTTGTCTCTTTCAGTGGAGTATTCCTTCAAACTCTTGCAGCAAAAAACATAAATCGCATAAACAGGCAAATTAAATGGAAAATAAAAGTTTGGTGTTTTTCGACAAAAGTTTGACCACTCCATTGATCTTTTCACTAAGGATTGTATCCTGCCAGCCGAATTGTTCATCTCAAAAGTGAGCCTAATAAAGCTACAAACAGATATAAGACACTGAAACATCCGAAATTTTTCAAATGTTTACTAGTCGCCATAACGCTAGACAGAACAAGAGAACAAATCAAATTATCATAAAAAAGAGAACGAAGTGGAGTAACAAATCTTTGATCTTGAAAAGCGTTGAAAAATGGAACAAATTGCCCTCTTCATTAAAAATTTGCTTGAAAAACGTATTAACCAAGTTTTTGCTCGACCAGCACAAAAATGTTCCCGTTAATAGACAAATAGCCTTCAAATCCTATTTTTACCTATGAAAACGAACAGCCAAAATTTTAATATTATATAACTATACTGATTAATTTATTTTAACAGTAGATATCTAACCTTAGGGTTATATTCTGAGTATTTTACATGTTTGAACAATAAAAAGTTAACAAACGTGAAAACAAACATTTTTAGACAACTTTCTTTATCTTGTGGAATTTGGATAGAAATCATCAACTTTACATTGGGGTATATGGTAAGCTACCAGTGCCTGTTTTCTCAATATTTCAAGTAGGTCAGAGCACTAGCTAGCCTCTCGCTATAAAAAATCACTTGACTTTCTCATGTGTCGAGAAAGAGCGCATAATTTTTTACCCTTGGAATTTCTAAATACGCTAGAATATAAATCCTAGCCCGCCTCGTGTGTTGTGCCTCGCGCTAGCTCACATGTGCCCTCGTATCAGGCTCAGGGTACTATGTCCCTTGGGCGACAAAGATTTATGTTGAAATATAATCAGAGATGTTTCTATGAAGCGATCGTTTACATTTTTTCATCGGTAAGTGACACAACTTTTATGATAATAAATAACACTTCCTTATTTAGTTATTAATATTTAGTTATTTAATTATTAATAACGTTTATTTTGTGTTGCTGATGTAATAGGTTCAAATGATGTGAAAACAGATGGATTCAGGTTTGATATAAAAAGACGGCTCATGGAATGCTCAACATACCTCTGAAGATTATTCGACTCAGATTTTGAAGACAGCAATTGAAACGAGACCTTTCGAAGCAGTGCCTAATATACCACTGAAAGTTAATTTTCTTACATGAGAGTATAGCTTGGTAATCAAAATGATCTGAAGTGATTGATCCGGAGCTGACATCTTACAGGACTGCACGCTTCATACAACAGTCAAAAACCTACAAAGGCAGAGCAGTTTAACAAAGTCCTCTGTTCTCATGAAGAAGCAATGATCAATGTAGATGTCTGAAGCCTTTGCAAAAATGGTAAGTCTTTAAAAAAATGTGTATAGTCTTGTCTAAAAGACATTTATGGATCGGAAATTACTATCAGGTGTCTGAGGCAATCGGGAACTTGTAATTGTTCCGACCCCTCTGTGAGGGAGGAGGAACTATATACTCAAATGGGTTTTTTTTGTTCAAACAATTTTGGCCGATCGATATGATAATCGTTGGCCGATCGAGTTGTGAGTGGTATCATTAGAAAGCCCGTCCAGCGTAGAACATGGAATTAAAGATTTTTTCAATTTTCGTTTTTTATAGGGAGTTATCGAGGTTTAAAGTTTGTGAATATTAGACGTAATTCAGCTTTTTTTTCACATTTTTGACCAAATTTTCGTCAATATTGCTAAAATATGTTAAACTTGTTACCTGTAGTGTTATTGATTTTATCTCTGAAGATAGAGGAGGGTTGCTGAATTGTTCGATCCGAGTTTTTTTGTCTAGAATTTATGCTAAATTTTTCAAAATTCGAGAATTTTTCCGTCGAAAAAATACTTTTAGCTCACTTGCTTTAAATTTGCTGGAAGTAGAAACCTTTAAAATGCGGCCATACTCTTCTTAATCTCAGAAAAGACCTAGCTGTGCTCCCGCTGGCTTTAAGAGTCTTCTGGAATTCTATTTTTGCCAATTTTTTGCAAATTTAAAGTCGATATACAAAATGCCTTATTTTTTGACACTCAAAAATTTTGTATAGAATTAATCTATTTCGCAACCATTTCAACAATTGAATGGTTTTTTAGACGCTCATTAATATCTGGCTGTTCTTGATCTCACCATGGATTCTTACGATAAATTTTTTTAGATTTTAATGTGGCGCGACCTTTCCAAAAAATTTTCCGATATTTAAATGATTTTTGTAAGTTTTTTTTTACTTACAAGTTTCTAAACAAGGCTCACTTAATGGCAGATACTATTTACAACAAAAGAGGCCCAGCGAGATTATATTACGGTTTTAGAGTTGCGCTTATGATTTTTATGGCTCTGACCAGTTGTTTTCGTAAAAATTTTTTTATGTACTTCTTGAATTTTGCTTTCATTTGTTTTCTTTTTTGTAGCCCAATGACTTATTGTCCACAGTAAAAGATCCAGTTTTTAGGATGTATAATTGAATTTAAATACTTCTTTAAGTTGTTATTAATATCTATTTGTTTAAAGAAAATATTGGTTAATCTTTGAACTTTGCCACTATTTTATCTTATTTCTCTCAACTCCGGGCGCAGTCTCGGTAAAAACAGGCAGAAAACGATTTCGTTTGGGTTTTAATTTAATGTCCGTAACGGTTTTGTGTTTAACTAATGGTCTCTTTTGTTTTGATACTACGCCCTTACTTTTGAGCATAATTGCATATTTTATGTTCATTTTGTTTCCTTGCCAAATTATCAAATTTTTGACAAATCCAGTGGAAGGAAAAAAGTATAGTTGGGAAAATGCACAGCGTTGGAAAAAGGCGTATCTGAATATTTTAATTGTTTTTGTTGAATAGTTTATGCTTTTTGGACTGAGACAGTTATCTAGCAAAAATTTGGATTTTTGATTTTGCTCAAGTTTGTCTTTCTTTTCATTGTTGTAAGCCATATACCAAGTAGCGATAGATCTTAATTGCGTCCCCACAACGTATAACTCAAGCTAGTTGAAAGTTCCAGTTTATAGCTGTTTGTTCAAATTAAATTAAAAACAAGATTTTTTTCATCTGTCCTTTTTGCTTTTATTTTCGTCACCATATAACTCAATCGCACTCATTAGAAGTCTCAATTACTTTTTTGATTCAAATTTTTTTGCGCGCTTGGTTAAACGTTGTGACTGACTGCTTCGACCATTTAGTTTCATAAAAATATTTCGAGTTTTCTATACTGTTCAATTTTCGGGTTTCTTTGTTGTCATGTCTAAGTAGTCCTTTTAAAAAGAAGACTAGTTGATGTTAAGATGAAGGGAAAATAACTATTTACAGTTCTTGCAGGTAACACCTTATAATTATATTGCCTTGAACAGTGTCATGTTTTAAAATTGTTTGAAGTTTTGTCTTCTTTCTGAGTGTTTTTTTTGTGGGCTCGTGACTTAGCCTCATTAACAGGCCCACTTTGCTTCCTGAGGTGTTAAAACTTAATCGGTCAATTTTTGTTGCAATTGTTTTCAAAAATAAATTTGGCTTTTTGAGCTTCGTCTAAATTGGTTTTTGGTCGATTCATAGCTCAGTCTCTGTAAACACAGGTCACAACCCAGTGAGCTATAATGTATAACTGTTTTAGCATCAAACGTTTGTTTCTCGGCTTTGTTACTACGAGATTTCTTAATGTTAGATATTTATTTGTATTGTACATTTCAAAAGATTTTTGTTTTCTTTTTAAACTATTACATTTATCGTTGGTCCCATTGGCTTTGAAATTTTGCGCAATCGAACATTGGAAAATGACATTTCTCAACTGCATCCTATGTAGATATAAATCAACATTTTAGTGGTTTCAGTTGATATCTAATGAAATTAATAACTATCAAATTAATTGTTTAAAATGGAAAAAAATTCTGAACTTTGCACCTGTTTGCTCTTTTTTGTCGACCTGTTAACCAGTCGCATTGGGACAGTTCCCATATCTTTTCTAATGAAGTAAAGGTTAAACTGTTTTGGTTTTTATCTGACGCGAGTTTGATTTTGTTATGATTTTTTAATAGATTTGGTTATTATATTATACATTATAGTTTTGGTCGTAAATAATGTTTGTTGTTTGATTTTTATTTTTATCCTTTCTAGTAGTCCTATTATCAACAAATTTCATCGGCCCTCTAGCTTGGCATTATCGCGTCTCTTTGGTTGTTTATTGAACGATGTGTATGTTTTTAATAGCCGCACAGAGATAGCTGGGGCTATTATTGGCCTTCTCTTGGTTTTTTACAATTCAAAGAATTTGAATTGTATTGGGGCGCTGTCTTTCTTTTTAAGATCTGTTCACACATTTTCATGATTTTCGAAGTCAAATTGGAGTAGTGATTTTGGTCACGCCGAAACAGGAAGTGGAGCGAAAAAGCGAGTGGTTTTGCGGCTTGAAATTTTTTTGCTCCAATTTTAAAATAGAGTGAGAAAACGGTGTTTGAACAAAAATTCGCTTTCTCGCTAGTGGTTTTTTGTTCACATGCGGCAATTTCACTTTGATTTTTATAGTTTTGTCGATTTTGTGGATCGGATTTTTTTCTAAATGGTTTTAACAATCCATTCATAGTCTGTGTTTGGTCTAGTTTTCTGTTTAGTCAATGAAAATTCTTTGAATTGTACGACAGGACTTGTCCTGCTATGTTTTTATTTCGTCGTCATGATTTTTGTTACGACCATATGACGTCACAGCCACTTTGTTCATTCGTTCATGCAATTTTAACTGAATTGCATGTGTGACGTCATTTTTCGCTCTTAGTGGAGCGAGTTTTTTTGTTCATGCGCGTGATTAAATTTTTGGTCACACTTGACTTACCTCACTCTCAAAAATGACTTCCTCACTTTAAAATTGGCTTTTATTTTTTTAATTCAAAGAGATAAGGTCAAATGGGGGTGTGTCACTCTAAATGAAGGTTATTTGAGATCAGCTAATAGAGGCAGCAATTACTTATACAGATTTTTATTCAAAATATAACAGATCAGCCTTCAATGAAAACTGTTACCTTTTTTACTGTTTTTTTAGACTGCCGATCTACAAATCTATTGCGGCTATTTTCTTGTAATCTGCCAGCTATGTTTGAAAGTTTTCTGTCTCTTAATTATTTGATAGCCAATTAAGTCAGGAATGTTCTAGTTTCTCTTTTCACTATTAAATTTCTGTTTAAAATGTAGATCATTTTGTTTCAGTAGCGAAAATTCATTGAGTGACACTGGGATTATTTCGCCTCTTTTAAGTGCCTGAAGCAAGAGGAACTAGAAAGAAGTCCAGTTGTGTGCATTTTAGAGTATTGAAAGTGATCACACCTGTGCTAAGCTCTTGTCTTTTTTAGGAAATATGAATACTAAATTTTTTGGTGTGCCCACATGTTTCCCCCAAAAATTTCTGGGTTTCCTATTAAATTAAGATAATACACAGTTTTAACTTTCAAAATACAGCAATGTAAAGTTGATGGACTCCTTCCAAGTTTCACAAGAAAAAGTAAGTTGATACAAAATTTCACTATATTCACATCTTTAATGTTAAAAGCAAATGCAAACTGAACATTAGTTGAAAAACGTGAAACAAACCACATTTGAGACAACTTTCTCTTTAATGGTTTTTGGCTTTTTCATATCTTATGATAATGATCTCATGTTTCTCTGAAGAAACTATCATTGAAGAATAGGAAGTCGGAAGCTAGCTTGGAAAAGGCCCCAAAATTACCGCATTTGTGCTATCATCTGTAATTAATTGCTCTTGAACGAAGTTCATAGCAATTATTGTAAACGTGTGTGTCTTTTCTATGCAAAATTTTTGCTTGACGATTTTGACTTTTCGAGTGACTTTTACGCCCTTGACTTTTTGCGTTTCGCGTGATCTAAAATTCTCTCTGAATCACAATTTCAAGCAGCTGAACTCAATTGGCGGAAGTTTAATACTGAAAGTCAAATGAAAAGTGCGCAGAAACTAATGCCATTTTTCACTTTAAATCTTAATAGTGGTATATGTTAACCGCTAATGTGGTTATTTGAAGCCCACTATTGTACTTCGCGGTTCCATTTAGGCTCCCCCCCACCCGACTGAAGCAAGCTGCAATTGATTAAAGCTCCCACTAGTTCGAGAGCAATTCTTTCGACGTTTAGTCAGTTAGTTGTGTTTTATTTTTCTTGCAATGTTTCAAGATATTTCATGTTTAGTGTTATGCTAGGTTGTTGAGCCATAAATGCCAAGTGCAATGTTCATTGTCTCATGTCCTATGTCGTTGCAGGAGAAGTCCTTGACCGCGTGAGAGCTGCCTTCTATGGTTTGCATGCACTTCCTAACATGGGATTAACAGAAAGACTACAATCAGTATGAGAATTACCCCTTCGAGGTTCAAGAATCCTTAATGTTTTAATACCTTTTATTTATAGTGATAAATGTCGCGTGTGTTGTGTCGCTTCATGAATCTGACCGATCAGCACGTGTTTGATAATACAGCATAATATCTTTTTTGGGTAATTCCATTATAGCCTCCCTCCCGCTGCTCTCGTCACAATTATTCTTGTCTGCAAAATTCAAACCAATTTAGTGAAGGCATACCTGCGAATGCGAGTATTTGTAGGTTAACAACAAGGAAATTAGTGGTTGAAATTTAAATGACTTTTTATGCGACATAACCTACATAGTAGCCTAGCAATTTTATGGGAAAGCATATTTGTATGGTTTCAATATTTGAAATGCATCTAACACCGAATATTCTCAATAATGCATGTGCTCAATTACCTTTGTAACGGCTGCTCTCCCATCAAATACAAGGAAAACTTTACACCACCCTGTTCGCGTCTGCGGTTTCAAATCTGTCCGTTACTGTAGATAACCGTTGCGTTACTTTATACTCAATTAGTCACAAGAACTAAACGTTCAGCTTTGTTGTTCAAGAAATTGCTTCGCTTGATTTAAGAAAAGATATATTTTCAAATAACCAATGAGTCGCTAAGTTATAGGTTTTTGATTGCTATCTCCTTAACCCCAAATGCCTTTCACAGGTTTATGAATGTTGGTTAGGTTCACTGTCGAAGGGAAGTATAAACAGCACTTGGTAAACTGTGTTGGTGGGGCTAAGTTTTCTATTTTTTACCCGATCTTATGGGAAAAGCTTCAGTTTTAAATATGTCCTTTAGTAGTATTAACTTGAGCAAACTTGGCAGTGAACAACACGGTTATACATATCAAACGAAAAAGAAGGGAACTGTTTTGACTAAAGGGTCTTCGAAAAACAACATAACAAATTTATACTCAGATTTAAAAATTAAATTTAGAGTTAATTTAATAAAAATCTTTGTTTTTCAATTGGTCTGAATAAAACCAATGTTGAAGCGATGATAGGCTTGATTGAAGCCAGTTGGAGGAACTAACCTAATGCTTTGCAGAAGTTTTTCGTACCTGGCAACTTTGTACCTCAGAAAAAATTTGAGAATATTAAAGCTAATTCTGTTTTCAAGTTATTTAAACTGTACAATCACTAAATTGTTTTTACAGAAACAAGAGACGATATCAAGTAATTTAACGCTAAAGGCATTTTGCTTCAATACGCGCCGTTGGACAGTTTATTACGACAAACTTAACGAATTTCAGCTGATTTTCAACTGATGTTTGGTGGCTTTTCGAGCTATATTAATACTGCATGTCCATTCTGATCTGTTGGTAAGATTAGATGGAGATAACTGTATCCTCAGAATCTCTGAATGCATTGCTTTCCGGGTTTGAAACACGTTATTCGGTGCCCTGCGCTCTCTCAATTGATACGGTTATCGTAAGATTCACAAACTGGCAAACCAAATTTGGTAGCGTACTCGTCTTGAGCTCTTTGCTTTAATCGATTCGATTTTGGTATTTCAAGAAAACGAAGGAATGATGATTTGGTGATATTGAGGCAATTCAAACTTGACTTTAGTTTCTCTCCTTTTATGATAATCACGTACTAATAATAGTTACTAAGTATTTATGTTGACCAAAATGAGAAAATCGCTTTGGATTCAACAGAATATAGCCTTAATTTTGTCCAATATAGTCCAACAGTCATGCTAGTTTTCTCATGCTATTTCAACTTCACTGATTTTTTTTTGTTTTTAACAACACTTTCATTACGACGAATTGCTTCGAAAAGATACAAGCGTACTGAAACGTGTTGCTTGATAGCAAACGTAATTAATTGAAAAACGGCTTTTTTATCTGTGCATACGAACGGTGGTTGATTTATGCCCTGGTTTGCTGTTGTTCACTTAAGGCTCTTTATCAATTTGGGCTCGATGTAACAACGTGCTTCATTTGGTCCTAGATTTGCGAGGGCGCTTTGTTAAATGTAATTGTAATGTTTTCACCTGTTTCCTTTTGTTTTAACTTCGATATCTTATGATAAACTGACATTCAACCTTAGCCTCTCAAAGGCTATTTTTCAGGGTCTGTCCTTTTTAGTTGCTCTCAAAGGAAGTTTTGTAGCAATTATATTAATTAGTAGCAATTATATATAGTAGCAATTATATTATATGTCTTTTGTGCGATTTTTCGCTTGACCAATTGTTTGTTCGGTGCTTCTATCGTTTTGTGCTTAAAAAACAAAATAAAACTTTAAGAGTGTAGTGCTTTGAATGACTGAGCAGCTGTCCAATGGTCTGATGGATACTCAGGTGTTTTATTCCTCTGAAAACTAAATTATTTTGTTTTTCAAACTTCGGCCAAATTACAAAGTTGTTCGTAGCAGCTTCAGAAAAACATTATTTTGATGCTAGAACAAACGTTTCTGCAATGTCTTTTTGATCTAAATTAATATGATATATCTTAAGCTGTCAAATGCGATTGCCAGAACATTTTGTGGCACGCACAGAACAAGCGCGCCTTCTTGTTGATTCTTACGTCTGGTGTTTGTGCCATGGAATTGTCTCTTTATCTTGATAATGATAGCGGAAATAAAGTGTTAATTGGCGTGTATATTTATTTTTCATGTGACCTCTTTCTGTTAAATTGTGTATTTGGTTTTGACTCTCTTTTGCAAATTTTATAGGTTTTCTTCGTTTCTTTTTGAATTATTTGTAGAGTTTTCACTCAACTACTGTGTTCACTGTTCTATTTCTCATAAAGGTAATCAACCGACGTTGTGTGAATTGCTCTCGAACGAATGTTGATACAAACAGTATACAAACTTCCTTTGAGAGCAATTAAAAATATTGGGACTTTTTCCGCTAGTGTGAGTTTTATCGCAGCTTTAGTTTCTTATACCGATATTGTTCAATAAACCCATACTGTTTTCTGAATGCGAGATTTGAGGGCTCACGTTTTGTCATTGGTCCCGTCCATTATAGAGCGTTGTCACTCTTAACTCCCGAAAGGGTTTCACTCATTGTTTGTCAATTTGCTTCGACTTCGTTATTTGTGAAGGACTTTGTGCATGACTAGTACCGAGAACAAGAAGACTAGTAGACAAATTTAACTTAAAGTTTAAGTTCCACATATTTGAGTGGAATTGTATAACAGCTCCACGCATAATGTACAACATCAAAGGTAAGTTAGCCCTTTATTTTACAAATGATGGGGTCAAAAATTGTCTCCGAATCTTAAACCAAGTGAGCAAGTTTTGAATTACTTGTGAGACAGAAAAGTTATACCATTATACTCGTACTCCGCCTTCAGTAGTTTAAAACTTACGTTAAGTTTACTAGAACGAAATAAATTGATCAAACGATTGCAAATTGTCGTGAAAATTGATGAGCTGTAAAATGAACCCTGTGTATTCATCTGTTGTATCATCTCCATATTTGTTTTTGGGGGCCTTATCCGGGTCTCAGTTGCGCAAACTGGAAGCGCGCAACTGGAATTGCTCAACCCGTGGCAACGTTTACTGCTCTGGTTTTTTTTGTCGAGAACTTTGCTATGCTTTTTGCCTGCTTGCGGAATATACCTCGATAAATTTATTTACGAAAACGAATGTTGCTTCTCGTCTGTGTGCCGAAGCACTCATTCGGTATAAATTTATATAAATGCTGGCCTCATTGGACGAAGTCGTGCTGAGAGTAGTTTGATTATCGGCGCTGTGGCTCAAATATCCCGGCATTAGAGCCACCGCGCCTGTTATTCCATTATTAGATCCACTGCGCTTGTTTCGAACTTTTATTCAAAAGAGTCGCTTCTTTCTTACGTCATCTAACGTAAAATTTCATGTGCAACTTAAAATAACCTTGAAATTTTGACCTCGTATCTAATAATTTAAACGTATGCAATTTTTGAGTTCTCATGAAAAAACAATTGTAATCCAAAAAATCTCTATCAATACATTCAGCTCTAATACTAAAACCAGAACCATGGCGATTTTCAAGGAACGCACTTCCATGATGCTAAATGAGCAAGAATTAAACAAAATTTATGTCGAAGTTTTGGACAAAATTACAGGTAAAAGTTAATTTTATTCAAAACGTTACTAAACGGGCTGACAAAGTGCTTAACAACAATCTGGTATGTGCAGTACAAAAAAAAAATAATAAAAAAATAATATTCAGAAGGGGGCGAATCAACTCAAACCTTCTACACAGAACAAGTAAGATTGATCACAAAATGGGATTGAAAAGACAAACCTAAATTTGGTGATTAGAAGCGGCATAATAGGAAAATTATAGCACGATGCCCCAATCCACACTGGTATTGGCATACAGATTTACATGAGCTCGTCTACGAAACGACTTCGAAGCAAGCTTTGGAGAATACATGCAGCTCACTGACTTGTTATGTATTCAAGAATTTAATCGAGATTCCTTTTCTACTAGATTAACCCTTCGAAAACTCTTGGCCACTACGTGGAAAAAAAAATAATCAATGAAATTAATGCACTGCTTCAAGAAAAGTTTACATTTTTCAGTTACAAATTTTGCCGTTAAATGCTTATCTTAAAAATGCTGATAGTTCTGTTGACAACCATTGTTAGAATTACCTTTACGTTGACAATGTACACTTCGATAATCAACACGAGGTTCCATTGCTGAAAAATTGGCTGTTATCACATCTATTGTCCTCGAACGGACTCATAGCTACAAAAGTTCATTCATCTGTCGCTGCTCCTAATAATAAACTACGATGTAGGCCTACTTATAAAGCTCCTCATGCAAACTTCAGTCTTGTGAATAGATATCAGCCTTTCCAAGAAGCTGTAAATTTTCCTCATGCTATACTAAGGAATCAATTGCAGCCTTGTGCTAGTTATTTCAATACCTCGAAACCAATGTATTTTTAATTTTAATTATCTGAATTGCTGAACTCTACAGATATAGGGATGCAACCCCGATAATTTGTTTATTTCGATCGATCAGGCTGGGTCAATTCTATCCTAGAATGATAATGAGAGTATCTGTTAACTGAACAAAATGAAGACTTTTAAGCTGCAGAAGTCTTTAATAAAAAGCATAGCCTGCATACACTTGAAAGAATTACCTGCTAATACAATAATGTTTCACTGAAACCTGGCCTTCAGAAATTAATCTTTATGAACTCTACAATACCTTAAAGGATCGTTTTGCATGCTATTGATGTAATGGGAGCTTTGAGAGCCACTGAACACTGAAAGAAGGGATGTTACTATTACCAAAAATGCTTTCGCCCAAGTTAGAACAGATCTTAATAAATTCTCGGAGGACCTGAGAGCTTATGTGTAGAAATATAACCAAAATGAAAGGGTCGTCTAAGGATACCATCGTCTCCGAATAAAACTTAAATGAACTTGTTTCTAGTGCTATTGGCGTTAATTATTAATACTGCTGTCACTAGAAGAGTACAATTCTGGTTGACGATTATAGCATACTGTTTCTACAAAAGTGAGAAAGAAAAATTAGAAACGGTTCTTTCTCCTTGGGGTTTAACTGATGACAATAAAACTGAAGGTAAACACATTTGTGTAAAGAGTTGTAGTTTTACTCTTATTGGCTGTGTTTTCGTATTCTGACCTTCAGAAAACTTTTTTTATTTGACACCCCCTGTCATCAGATCATTTTGCTCAAGTATCCATAATAAAAGACAACATCCGATCAGGAAACGGTGTTGAGCACCAATAGATTTAGGACCAGTCTTTTCACAAAGAAGAATTCAAACATAATATTTAAAGTTGCTTGGCAGACCTCTACCGATGTAATGACCCTTTTCAACAGCTTAATAGGTTTTCAAAATTTTTGTCTCCGAGTATCCTTGGATAAGAGGCTCCGGGAAAAAATTCTCATAGGGAACCATAAATCCTATTTTACAAGATCTTCCAAACACACATTACAAGATTTCACTTAAGAAATCTTGAAAACTAAAAGTAAAATTCTAGAAACTAAATGCAATTCTTTTTAAAAAAATTAAATATCAAGCCTTCAGAAACTTAAAGGCAAAGTTTTCTCCGTATTCCAGTGGCGATTTTTGTCAATTTTTGAAGTCTTTACTCTCTTCATCCAACAATTGCAGAAGAAAAATTTAAAAAATCCGTAACTCAGCCAAAACAAAGACAAAAAAACACGCAAAATTCGAGTCACTCAAATCACGAAAAAAGCTTCAATTCATCTGAGTAAGAATGTATCCGTAGCCTCAATAAAATAGGCAAATGGAAACCCCTAGGGTCGTCACGTATTCGGCCTTGGGCTTTGGAGCACGGTGGATCAGCCGCCAGCAAACATATGTGCTTCATAATAAAAGGATAGTTTTATAGTCAATCTTTCCAGAAATGCCCAAAGCTACTCATGTTAACCCAATTCACAAGATAAGTGATCCGGAGGAACCGGATAGTCATAGGCTCATCATATACCCCATATGTATGTAAGGTCATTGACTTTTCATTAAAAGAACAAATCGATGAGTTCTTGAACAAATTGATGAGTTCTTGAACGAATTCAGGTCACTGAGTAGAACCCAGTTGGGTTTCAGTAAAAAATTCGCTCAACAACTGATGCCTTAGTATGCACAACCGAATTTACAAGACATCACACTGAAAAAAGCAATCTTGTTTCAGCTGCACTCTTGAATTTATCTAAAGCTTTTGACTCTATTGACCATAAAGTTTGATTAGAAAACTTAAAATTAATCGGATATAATGTTTGTCAAAAACCTAGCAGTACAACTTTATTTAAATTTAGTTAAATTTTCAAGTTGAATTGAACTTAAATTTTCAAGAAGTAAGACACCTGAAAAAAATGGCGTGTTGAATGAAAACCATACATGATGCACTTCGAAAATGATGCACTTCGAAAACCATACATGATGCACGGCGTCCTGTCATCACTTCTAGAAGCTTTCATATTGAACCATTAAAATTCTTCTGTAGACAAAATATTGATTTCAACTGTAGAGACAAATAAATTGGAGCGTGGTCGTAAAAAGATGGATTCAACGCGAGACCTTTAAAACAAATGTTTCTCCTTGTCTATAGAAAACGTCCTCAAATGGAAAAGATTAACCTATTTTTGGTTTCTAAAGACTTGGACGCTCAATTGTCAAAAATTTTGAAGGCTGCAATAATCTACGCGGTCAGCTAAATGCCCTAGAACAGAAAATGCTGCGTCAGAAATAAAAAGCCATATTATACGACAGTTTGTAAATTGTAACTACTCGTCTTTTGGTATCATTAGCTGACCAGAAAGCAGATCTCAATTAGGTCCTTTCATCTAGATTCTTGTTGGCCCTTGTTTGAGCTAGTAAAAATAATAAATTTATAGTAAGTAGTGACATGAATATAGGCCTTTTAAATAAATTGTAACTAGGTGGGAATGGAAGTGTTCTTTTTATCCCCCGGCCGAATTTGCTTTATAACATTTTGGCTTGAACCATGACAGTCGAGTCAAAAAATGCTATATTTCATATCAGACAGTTCTACGCAGCCAGCTTGTGTAGGGATAAAGGTGCTTTGTTGAAAGCTGGGTTGGTACTTTCTAACTGCTATGAAACAAAG
Source organism: Convolutriloba macropyga (assembly GCF_964194025.1). NCBI lineage: Eukaryota > Metazoa > Xenacoelomorpha > Acoela > Convolutidae > Convolutriloba > Convolutriloba macropyga. The sequence goes on from NC_134479.1 coordinate 45,771,183, forward strand.
TTTGTAGTAATTATTAGTCCTGTGGTCTTTTTTGATCGATTTTTCGTCCGACACTTCTGATTTTTCGTCCTCAAAAGCGGGGTGAACAGAGTGCCCTAAGTGCATTGAATAATTTAGAGCCTAAAAGCTTACTAGACTCCTAAGTATGTAATTCACCGATTTTTTGAGACATATTGTCAAGGGCAGTTTCCACCCACCCCCTCCCAAGCACAAACACACTTCAACCACCGCCACCACTTACCCTTAACCCTGCTGACACCTCGTTGCAACCGAAACCCGTGGGCTTGCCTGTCGTTTGAGAGCATTTCGCTCGACATTAGTAGGTAATGTTTTTTAAGTTGATTGTTTGGCAGATTTGAGGAACCAGAGGAACTACAGTTCAGAACCCTACTGTGCGTAACTTTGATTGTTTGAATTTTCATTCCCGGCAAGCAATTTTTCCAACATAAATTTGTGCCCTAGTTTAGCCGTTCTTTTGGGATTTTTTTTAATATTGAGCTTTTTATTATAATTAAGGTAACATGAAATTCGTCATGGTCAGTCTCTACTCTTTATCAAATCTTATTATACAAAAGGCGCTTAAACATTTTATCTTATGCGTTTGCGCTGTTATTGTTGTTGGAAAGTAACGAAGTACTATCTTATATTATAGGTTGAATGTGGATTTGGTTCTGATGTGCGAGGAACGCCATATCAGAACGTTACAGCAAGGACCAGATACTACAAAAAATTTCCCTTTTGATTTAAGATTTAGCCAAGATAGAACACCACCTCGCTCGTCAAGATCGTCTATTTCAGACTCCACTCAAAACAGTCATATGCCGCCCCACTACCGCGCACACACAGCTGTTGGAACGCATGATTATGGTAAACAGTGGTCGTATTTCACTAGGATCTTGTTTTTACCAAAAAAAGCGGAAGTTCAATCTCTGTCTTTGTTATTTGGGAGCCTGGTTATCAACACCACCAATATCCGCTCTCGTTCTGCATTTGACTGTGCAAGATTTTCGGGTCAGTGCAAAGTGCCGATGGGGTGTACCTGTCTATAATGCAGAGTGACAATTTCCGTATGGCAATACCGGGATTCTGGATTTACATGTTGACCACGCTGTTTCATGTCACGGGAGTGATGGTAAAATAGCCAGGCACAATAGATTTCGCGATAGTTATATTGGCTTGCTCCGCAGCTCGTCGGCGTCTTAGAAAACAAGAACCTTATAACTGACACCAACTCAAGGCCGGGCGACATCTATTTTCCATCTTGGCAAGAATTTAGGCCGGCTGCATTCGACGTGACCTTGACTCCGTTGTTGTAACCATACAACAGAAGAGCGAATATGGCGCACAGGAAGGAAATTGTTCTGGAAGCGGCATTGTTTGTTCCACTAGCTAACGAAGTGCTCAGGGTTCAAAATCAACAAAGCAGTAAAAAGGCAATCAGTATTTTCATTACACTGTGGTCTCACCCAATGAGCGGCGAGACTGAATTCAACTACCAAACTGCAAGATCCGGGCGGTCATAAGGACGAAACCTCAACATTAAAAACTTGATTGTGTGAGTCGAAGATGAGTCCAATTGACAACTAGATCTGTTCTTTATTTGAACTGCAAAGAATTTTCGATTAACTAAGATTCCATAAGAGATCTAAGGAAATTAATTGCCTGCCATTTTTTTCTGTTACTTAATATCGACCTTTCTGACAATCTTTCAGCGCTTGATTAGAAGCTGAATGTGTTGCAGGTTTTTGTCTTGCAAATGAGACATGTTTTGAAGCCATCTATTGTACGGAGAAAGGTATTTTTGTTAAACTGGGTTGGCTCCTTTTTAATTGCTCTCAAACAGAGTTTGTAGCGATAATATTAGTCATGTGGTCTGTTTTATGCGATTTTTTGCTTGACCGATTTTTGTCTGACTCTTTTGACTTTTGGTCCTCAAAAACGGGATAAACAGGTAGCGGTTATTTGGTATTTCTGTCCACTATAATTTTAGGAAGATCTCTGATTGAGTAGTTTGTTTGCATAGATTATTACGATGTTCTCATTGGGCAATATTAGCGTTCTTGCTTGGCAGAAAAAAATGAATTTTTTAGATAATCAGAATGGCTCAGGCTGTGAAGAGCATAAATCTCTACAATTTACCCCCTGAAATCATTGAGCGCATTTGTCAATTTTCCTTGGATAGCTTATATTGGCCTTGTTGCACTTTTATCTTAGGGAGAGTGAAGGACCTCTTGAATCTCGGACTTACTTGCAAGCTGATGAATTATCTCGTCAAGAACAGTTTTCTCAGATTTCACCTCGCGATTCTCTTCAATTTTCGGTCATGGTATTATACTGATACTTATTGTCTTAAAAAATTTCTGAAATGGGCGAAGAAGAAATCATCGTGGAGATGCGATCGGATGCTAATTCTGGGCAATAAGGATGCCCAATGGCAGCGCCTACATGACAAAATAATACCTATGATGAGAACATATGCCGTGGTCTTTTCCCCAAAAGTAAAACATCTTTTTGTCGATGAGATCCAAAATTTTCGTGATTACAATAGAATAATAGCCGGCATTTCCTGGTTGCTTTCTTCAGAAGTTGTTATTGATTTGCGACTTTCTTTCGACTTCATTCATAATTATGTGCCAATGTTCGTGTCTAAGTCACACTGTCTGAAAAGAATAATGTTTGATTCGAGAGTTGATTTTCCAGAAGAGCTGCCCTCTGGATTAATGAGAAATGTTTTTCTTGAATTTAGAAACTTGGTACAGTTTGGCGTGCCAGAGATGAGACCTAGTATCTGGAAAGAAATAAAGTCATGTAGAAGTTTAGTTACGCTCACAGTAGGAATACTTAAAGGTTCGTTTTTTAATTCTGTACGTTCTATCACATGCGGAAATATTCAGCATCTGGAAATTTATTGCTTAATAAGTGATCTCGAAGAGCAAGAGAAGCTCATGTTCCCGACGATATTTACAAACCTGAAATCAATCAGTATTTCGAAAGGTTATAACCCGAACGACAATATTTTCGAGTTGCCACAGTCGTGTGAGATCGTCAAATTAGATACCTCCATGCTAAAATACGTGCTTCATCTCCCATTTATCAAGCACATAATGTTAGAACGTGAAAGGGGACTAGAAGATGAAATAAATAATTTGGCTATGTGTATTCATGACATGAAGTTTCAATTAGAAACTTTTGTATACAAAAATGTACACGACAAAGAAGCGTCCAATAAAGACAGCATTGAAAAGTTTGCGATTCCGTTTCTACAGTCACAGCCATCTTTGAAGATATTAGCGATCGATAGCAATAGTCCATCCTATGATTTGGACCCAGCTGATATTGAGCAAAATTTTGTGGAAGCTGCTACAATTTTAGACTGCTGCAGAGAAATTCTTGACTCACATCACTCATTGCAATATTTTAGGTGGAGGTGTATATTCCTGGTACTGAAAATGTCGATGAAACCAGAGTTGTTCAATTTGATCAGTAATTTTGATGACGGTCCTCTTTGGGAAATTGCATCTTCTCGAATAAGAGGACAAAAAGTCGAACCACAAGTGTTCAGAATATCTAGTTTGACCATGATTTAACTGTTGATAAAATTATTGAGTATTGATCTTTTGGCTCTGTTTTATCTAGTTTGACCATGATTTAACTGTTGATAAAATTATTATTGAGTATTGATCGTTTGCCTCTGTTTTACTTTGTTTTTTCAACAATACTATTTGAGCAGTAAGTAATACATCTCTTGGAACCATAGGACTTGATAAAGTACCACAAACAGAAATGAGGTCAATTTATCTCTAATTTGTAATCGGATTATCGAACGAAATGATGAAAAGTACTAAGTTTGGTATTATGGCATTGGGTTTTTGACTTGGGAAAATTGTCCTATAACCTTTGGAGCAGTGTTACCCAAAACGTAATCAATTGTTTTGTTTTATGCTATAGAACTTGCAGCCTTAATCGCTTCCAATACTATCATTTTAGCATTATTGTACATTGCAATATTTTATAGGTGCTACAAACCACAAGTGCTATATTCAGGTGTCATATGCAAATTGCAGGTGCAGTCCGTAAAATTTGGTGCTATAAATTGATTATTGGTTTCTTTGGATAATTTTGATTTGCTAGTGGTTCTAGGTAGTTTTAAAGCAATAACAATAGGCAATTGTGAACAAAAACTGACTATATTAAGTCAAATTTGTCTGAAAATATGAGCAGTTGAAATACACCTCAATTATAATTACAATGGATGCGATTTTAGTTTTTAATGTAAACTTTGATGCCAACTTTATGGACGAGTGTTTCATGATATTGGAGATTTTGAAATTAACTTTTTCTTTTTATTTAGTTTTGAAAGCTTTCAAAATAACACGTTCATAGCATGTATCCCCATTACAGCGCAAAAAAAAGAAATATTCGAGTCTATGGACTTTTTTAATTGCCCTCAAACTAAATTCCTTGCAGTTCATGTGCCCTTCATACGAAAAAGTGTGCAAAGATAAGCCAGAGGAAAATGTTCTAAAGTGCAGTTTTGTAGCTTTATTTTAGTAAACGCTCGTGATACAAAATGGTGGAACACCATTTTCCCGTTTCTCTTATTCCGTTGAGTATAGACAGACATAAAGATATTGCTTGTAAAGACTGGCATCTCAACAATAAAATCATCGCCGAATTAACAGAACGGGAGGCTGAAGGGTTTATCCCTTAGAAAATGTACTTCTATTTCTCGCAAACTAGCTTCTATGGAATCTATTGCTTGAGCAATTTTTGTGGTATGCTTTGTTTTTTTTTGAATAACCTTTTGAGGCTTGGTTTCTTGATTTGTGCGTGATGTAGGTTGCTCTCATTCACAACTTAGATCTCCTAGATCTTGAAAAAGCCTTTGACACCATTGATCAGTCATTTCTTCTTAGTAAATTCAGATCATATGGTTTAGGGGGTCCTTGTTTCAATTGGATGCGTAGCTATCTATCGAATCGACAGCAGTGTGTTAAGTGAAAGGAGATTTTCTAATGGGTTTCATGTGGTGTACCTCAAGGGTCTATTCTTGTTCGTCTTTTATTTCTCATCTATATGAACGATTTACCCAGCTGTCGTAGTGTCAGTGAAGTGTTTCTTTTTGCTGATGATACAAATATATGCGGCATGGCCTGTGACTTGCCTTCTCTTGAGAAAGATTTAAGCTGCCTCAGTCAATATGGCTGGCAAATAATACTATATCTTAATGATAAGAAAACAGTCTTTTTCAACTTTAAAAGAGGCTCCAGTTCTACTAAGTTGCTCAAGTTTGCCCTTCAATCCTAATCTTGTGTTAAATATCTTGGTGAAAATATAGACAATAGGTTTAAGTTTGATTATCATATCGCTTCTGTACGCAAAAAGTTACGAGTGCAAGGTCAAATAGTAAGTAAGTTAAGACATTATTTCCTAGGAAGATTTTACTACGCTAGTATCAAACAAATATCAAGCCACTCATTCAATATGGTTTGCTCATCTTCGGATCAGTGTCCAAAAGTTGCTGGACCCTCTTTATATTCTGCAAAAGAAGATAATTAGACTGATTTATTTCATGAAAAACTACGAGAGTGTCCAATCTTTTTTGGAGTCAAATAGCATCTTGACTATTCATCAGCTTTATGCCTATGAACTTATTAAGTTCGTTTTAAGATCGGTTTCTGGTTTGCGTTGTGAAGAACATTTAAATATTATTTATCAGCATAGGTCTCCGCTGCGTACAAAAAGACAGTCAGAGAAATGTCTTTTAATTATTCCATCAAAAAATACTGTTTCAAAGACAATCTCTTTCTGCAGAGATGCTAAACTTTAAAATTTATTGGTAGCTAATGATATATTCTGCCAACGAATGCTATTGAATCGCTCCAATTTCCAAGGTTTTGTTCATAAAATACGGGATGATTGCATATTAGGTAACTGGGAACTTGTCGATTTTATTTTTGAATAATAGTAGCTACAAACTCAACTTAAAATTGTTGCGGCACTAGCTTTGCTAATGTCGAGGTTTCATATCTGGGGTCAAATAGCAAAATTTCCGAGAGTAAAACAGGTTTTCAGATGAAAAAGCAATTACTTGTCAAATTTTGATATTACAAATTTTCAACAAAGCGAGGCAGCGTTTGGTTCCTCTGGCTCCAAGTGCTGGCGGCTTTCTCCTGTTAAATTTATTGTTCTCATGTTTGAAATTAGTGTAACTAAGTTTCTTCAATTTCATTGTCAATTTCTTTTTCCATTATCTGTTTATTATGATTTTTGCTCATAACTTGATAATCGCAAACGCTAAGTATTAGTAATTCATGATGTTTCTTAGGGCAGAACTCTAGTGAGCATTATTGCACCGTTATCTGTCCTCTCTGTTTGTGTTTGTTTTTTGTAGTTATTTGATGTTAATACTTTTAATGAGGAATTAATTCTTCTTCTAGAACTTAACCCGTTTTTTCGATTAGCGGCCGATTACAAAAACTCAAATAAAAAATACTCTAAATTTTTTTCTTTTTGAGCAGTTTTTATTTTCTATATCATTTTAAGCCTTTAGTGACATTATTGTCAGACACAATTTGCTGACGTAATGCCCAAAAAATAAAATTTTCAGCAAAACTCAAATATTGTTTTTTTTAGTTTGTTAACCGCAATGAGGGTTTATACTCGGTTGTTGAACTGATAAATTCTGTAGCTACATAGAAAATGTTCTAAGATTTATATTTTTTGAGAATAGAGATCATCAGATCTTACGATTATGAAGACAAATACGGAAAAGGGATCATGTTTGAGTATTTATTGTCTGTTATAATGTGAATTTTTTAATCCTTTTTTGGAAAATTTTATATCTATTTGCTCTTGATCGAAGGGCTAATTAATTATTTTAGACTGGTGTATCGTTCTTATGCGTAAGTTTTTGCTTAACCGTTGTACCATTTTCTAAAATTTTATTGTGTTCGAGTGATTTGAGTTTGAGAAGCATGATAAATTGGTAAAGTATTATGGCATAAAGTACCTGTGTACTTCTTACAGATCATCACGCTCCAAACTGGTGAGGAAGCGGAACTTCATGGATTGAAGGGTAATTTTAAATTAAGGTAGGTTTGGACCCTCCGAACCAGACATTTTGTCCCCCTCCATCTTTTTGCCCCTTATTACAAAGCGTGACCTCCCTACATTTTTTCTACAGCTTTGAACGCAGTCTTTAAACTCCTGCTTTAAAAAAAACTTTTTAAACACTTTTAAAAAACACATTTGTTTTTAAAAACATACTTTGCTTTAAAGTTCTATACAGTTTCACAATTGGAGAATATGTAGATAGAAAAATTAATCTTAAATCTACGTTTTTGCAGTTTTTTTGAAAAAGTTTGAATAAAAACCTTGCTGCAGTGCGAATAAAAACGTTGCTGCAAAGACTTCTTATTCTTTGTGTTCTGTTGGTCGACGTTAAAACATCTTGAAGCCCGACTGATTGCAATTCGATAAAGAGCAGCTTTCTCTGAATCAAAGCTGTCAATAACTTTCTTCTTACGTGAAACACGTGAGACATGTGAAACAAGTCAATCTTCATGACTATCTATTACTTCATGAATGATCTGGAGAAATAGGATTAGCTGATGTTTCCAATGATGTTAACCAATCTAAAAGCAATCAATATTCGTTTCTTTTCTAATCCGAACAAGAAACATTTTGAGTTGGCATCGTCTTGTTCGACAGTCGTGTTTAGTATCTCGCTGCTTCAATGGTGCTCTATTGTTCATTTATCAAACATCTATTGCGAGCGATATCAAGTGAACAAAGTGCTGAAAAGATTGTAATTTACCTTCTAGAGCCACAGCGATATCTGTAAGTGTTAGTGATCGATCTGGAAGTCTCACGGGTTGAACTGAGAAAAGTTTAGCTCGATTTTTTCGAAGACACTCAATTTATAGAGAAGGGAAGATTGCTTCGAATGTCATCCTTGTTTACAATTTTTCAGCAGAAAGTGCATTATTCTAGTGCTAAAATTATCCATGTAATCCAAAACTGATCGGTTTGATTAGAGAACTTAACGTGGTCCTAATTGAGAAATTGCTCAGCAGCGATGGTTACAAGATAATATTCAACCCGATTGGTTCAGAATATCTAGTCACACAATGATTTAAATTTGGAAAAGATCATTCTGTTTTGATCTGATTGTGTTTGGCTTTTTGTTATTAAAAGTGTCAGTCATTTTGTGTTAATTAATTTCTTGCTTTAACGCTAATTATTCCAAGCGGCTTCTGCTAATTGCGCGATCTTTGTGTACGTTTTTTTTCGGAATAATTATTTCTAACTTTTTTACTGTTTAGCCTCGATTCTGTAATTTCCACCCATTGATTTCTTTTTTCAGCGCGCTGTTCTTTTTGCTTCATATCAGGCCGTGAACGTGATTCGAGTGATAAAACTTGAATGATTGGAGACAGCTTCATGCCTTTTATCATTCGCTGCCCTTTGGTATATGAATGTTTTTCATGCCCCCCCATGCCGAGGTGACAAAGCTGGCCACCGTTGACGACTATATTATGCACGTTCTATATCCATCTTGGAGTACAACCCAAGGTCTTTTTTCATCCCTTTTCGACAAATAAAATTGTCCTTGAATTCGTAACCACCCGCATGTACGCTGGAATGCTCTTTTGAGCCGAAAAATCTGTACTGAATTTTTGATCCCTTTCTTGCTGGAATGTCTGCAATCGACATTTCCCCCTATTAAAACACAATCTGAAATAGAATCAGAATTTTTCCTATGCGGACTCATTATTTGACCATGCCTAATACAGTATTTCTCAAATTCTTGGAATAGTTCTAATTGAAATTTCGCTGAATCTTTCTTCAGAAAATTGCACCAATAATGGACATCCTGACAAGAGCGACTGAAATTAAACCATCTCCAGAAAATAATTGTTATCCCCAACGACTCGGATTGGTCAATTATTTTGTAGATCTCGTTCAAATGTCAAATCACACATATTTTGTGAACACATTTTAACTCTTTAATTGGATATATTCTGTTTCGCCCCTAGCATAGTGCATAGTGGGAATATATGTTTTTTGACCCCCAGGTGGACGTGCATTATTTGTACATATTAACGCGCTATATAACAACACATAATTAATAACTGGTGGTCATAAAAACACTGGGGGCCGAAACAGAATAGATCCTTTTAATTTTCAGTTGATTGACGTTTCTCCTCCCAAGATATTTCAGCTGCTGTCCATCCTTTAAACATGAGACAAGGTACTGTGTCCGTCATGGCTCCGATGCCGCATTCTGCCATGGCCATTTTTGAGTTTTGACAAATTCTAAGTTTTTCAGTTTTAAAAGTTATTTCTTGCTGTCTGATCACTCTTGTTGCCAATTTGAGGTGGCGCCAACACCGCCGGTCCTGTTTTGGTCTGGGAAACGCTATCTCAGAATACTGACACCAATTTCACTACGGTTCTGTTGAATTCGCCATGTGTCTTTTTGACTCGCTGATCGTACGACGCCATCGTCGCCTATGAAGACTTGGATGACTCGTCCCATTTTGTATTCACATCCTTTTATTGAATCATCTGCCATCCAAACAAGTTCTCTTTCTTTCAGTATTTCCACATCTCCTTTTGACCCCTTCGATCTGTGGTTCCATTGGGGAGATAGATATTCACGAGTACATCTTTTCCAGATCTTATCGGTATATGCTTGAGCCATTTTGAAGGATTTCCTCAAGTCATTGAAGCGCTCGCTGGATTGCATGAATGGGGCACTAGCGTTTTCTTGTGTGCTGTCCATATAGGCGTGATTGCTGTCAAGTCTTTTGGGTCATCACTTACTGCTGTCAGGGCCATTGCGTTGAGAGTTGGCTCTACGAGACACATTGTTGTGCTGAGTACCGCGTCTGTGAGGCTTCGGTTGTCCAAGATTGCATTCATGACCTTCTTGCAATTTTGAACCAGTCTTTACCAAATTCCACCAAAGTGGGGCTCCGGGAGGGTTTAACTTCCAAACTTTCTTTTTCTGCGCTAAGTCACTTTCAATCTTAGCTTTTTCCCATTTGTCCGGAAATGCCTTCAGTTCTTTGACTGCTCCAGCCAAATTCGTGCCGTTGTCACTGATGATGGTACTTGGGTAGCCGCGCCTTGCAATGAATATTGTAACTGAAGCTAGACATGACTCCGTGTCCAACGACTGTGCGACTTCGATGTGTTCTGCTCTTGTTGTTAGACAAGGGAAGAGGCAACACCATCTCTTCAAGGTACGTCGTAGGAACTTCACTTCGATGGGTCCGAAGTAATCGACTCGGGTATTAGTGAATGGGAACGTTCCTTTGTCGGCATTTGATACATCTCGGCTTGATTTTTCGTAATGCAGTTCTGAATCCAACAATCCAGAACTCTGGCTGAAGGATGTTTCTCGCGTAGTCTGTGCCTTCATGTAGGTTGTTGCGATGTTGTACAACAGGATGCTTCGCAGTTGACAGTATTGGATGTTTGGCATGGTAATCATGGTTCGAATGCTTCAGTCAACTTTTCACTCGAATTGTCCCTTCATCTTCGAAGGGTGACAGTTTGGCGATGTTCATTTTTTCGAGATTTCTTTGCTGCTTGTTATTATTTTTGAAAAATTCAGGAAGCCTTTGATTTGAAAGCCAACAGAAGTTGTACAACAGGATGCTTCGCAGTTGACAGTATTGGATGTTTGGCATGGTAATCATGGTTCGAATGCTTCAGTCAACTTTTCACTCGAATTGTTCCTTCATCTTCGAAGGGTGACAGTTTGGCGATGTTCATTTTTTTCGAGATTTCTTTGCTGCTTGTTATTATTTTTGAGAAATTCAGGAAGCCTTTGATTTCAACAAGTCAAAACAGTGTTTGCTCTGCTTGGTGGATCTCGTCTGCTTTGAGAGGTCCCTTCTGCTTCGTCTTGAACCTCATGAAGTAGGCGATAAGTTTTCTGATTCTGTTGAAGCTGCTGTAGCGGTTCCAGTCAGAAGGTTGCTTAGCTTGTTGTTCTGTTGCTACAGAACTGATAGCTTGCCCACGATTGACGTCGTTCTCTTAACACCACGGCTTTGGCCACTTATCTTTATCTGTTTGTAGCCATTTCGGCCCGTTTAACTTCACAGACTCCCGTATTCGTTCAATGTACTTTCCTCGGGTTCCGATGTCGGCAGGGTTTCCATTGATTCATCGATGAGTTTTCTAATATTTCCGCTGCTATGTTCGCAATGAACGTTTGTTTTCCTTGTGCGCTGCTTATAGCCACTGTAGGACCGTTGATGAGTCTGTCGAACGATAGATTTTGTCAATTCTGACAAGTTCGCCAAGTATCTGCTTTCTGAGACCAATTCCGTAAACTGCGGCCTGGAGTTCTAACTTCGGTATTGTCATGTGTCTGGTGGATGCTATACGATGTTTCGCTATCATATAGGTCTGTCTTAACGTCGCTTCATCTTGCAGATGCATCTGGAAAGATGTAAAGTCTCAATTTTGTGCATCCATTTTTGAATTAAAATATGTTTATTGACATTGTCTTTATTTCTCTTAACTCAGAGCACCAATCAATGATCATTTTAAAGTTGTCCGCTGACAACTCTTTGTCCCATGCTTGTACCATTGCTGCCCAAATGCTGTTAAGTAGAAATCGCTTTTGTATGGTGGACATATACCAAGGGGTCGAACACTGCTTAGACAAACGATAGGACAATTCTGAGTTATTTTTGCTGGAACTTCTTGCTCAGTTCCGCGACAGACAATGAGACTCTCTGGGTCCACATTCCTGTTTAGTCCAAGGATTGAAGATGATTGTGTTCCAGCTTCCAAAGTTTTCATTTCAGCTTCCCTTGCTTCAATTTGAATCTCCTTTGCTGAGGATTTCTGACTTTCTGGTAGGTTTCAATTGCTTCTTGAGGAGTTCTGATTGAATTAAGGAAGTTGTTCATGTAGAGGTTTTGCTGAACCGTTCTGACGAGACTTTGTCGTTAACTGCATTATCTTTCAACACATGGTGCAAAGCCTAACTCATGGGACAGCAACTTGAAGAAACATTGCTTATATGTCGGCTGAAAGCAGTATTTGGTGTTCTCGGAAGCCAAAAATAGTTCCGATCAGACTCTGTAACTGGTGCGGTCCACATAGAAGTTTTTCGTTGAGGGCTACACCTTGGTAGGGTTGAAGTTTTCAGCTTTATGTGGATTAGTGACACGATGTGGCAAATACCATCGCAGTTTGTATGGGGTTTCCCTCAGTTCAATTTGATCATCTTTCCGAACGTATCCAGCATTGCCATCTGTGTCAATGGTTTCTTGGTAGCGCTTCTTTAGCAGTGTTCTGCAGGCGTCGTTCCAGGGACTTGAGCTGCCCCATTGCAGAGTAGAAGTTGTTCGGAAACTTCACTTCATCCTCTCGCCGCAGAAGCCCAAGTTCGTGTCTTACAGGTGAGTCGCTTTCTTTGCTCCAACGTCTGGATTGCTCCTTGATCAACTTTTGAATGACAACTGACATCGCTTTTTGAGGCATAGGACTCGATATCCCACCAGTTACTCAACTGGTTTGCTTATTTATCGTCTTCAATTGATGTTTCTGTTGGAATTTGCGTCGCTGGTAATGGACCACTTAAGACGCAGCCATTCTTTGATTTCACTGCCCAAAGTGCAGTTTTGTCTTCTGATTTTGTGAAATCGTAGGGATGAGGGATATCGTAACAATCTTGTCCAAGAATCACTTGAACCTCGTTTAGATTTTGTCTGATTTGGCAAGTTCCTCAATTGTAGATAAGTCTTTCAACTCTTGCGCCTCCAGAATCTGATCACCCAGCCTCAGTTTCTCGTGCTCATAGAATTGCATTGTTGTCAACGGTCGAGACTTCTCATGAGCTGAAACAACTATCGGCACTATTTCAGTCTTGACATACTGTGAGCCATGCATCTCTGCTACTGATAAGGACGCTTTGCGGCCTTAAGTTGATATTTAGATACACTGACCTATCTACAAGTGAGATTGAGGAACCCAAATCACACATTACTAATTCATTTAGGCTTAAGTCTCTGTTTGTCAGATTAATCCGCACCACTGGGAGTCCTCCTTGAGGGATGTTAGTTGCTACTGCCGTTGTAGCATCTGATACATTCGTTGTAGTATCCTTCTTCGGGTAAGTCGCTGTGTACAAGTCTTTCGTGTCGCCTTCCACGGTTGGGTACACTACATGTCCTGCTTTTGCAGTACTTCGACAGGTGACCTGTTCTCAAACAATTGAAACACAGTCGGAACTTCTGAACATCATCTCTTCGTTCATTTACTTTCTTTGATTTGAACTTTTCACATCACAGGTCCAAATAGGGTGTTGTCCATCCTTGGACACTCAGGATTCTTAGTATTTCTTGAATTCTCAGCGTTTGAAGCGAAAGTACTCGTCTTCCATTTATCACGGCTTTGAAATTGATTTTCGTCAAACAACGAGTTGGTCTGTGCTAACAAGTTCTCATGATTTTATGCTTTGAAGGCAGGCCACTCTTTGAAAACAATCATTTTGCCTCTCAGTAGTTGACGATCCTGCTTGTGCTGCAACAACTGTTCTTTAAGTTACGGAGAAAGTTTTATTGTTGTTGAACTTAGTCCTCCTGATTCTAGGTCGGATGTATATCCCAGTTGAGTTAAAATGTTTACCACGTTTGTTACCACATTTGCAAATTTTACAATGCTCGTAGAATCGTCGCGCCAAACTGGAGGATGAGTATGTTTTTTCTTGCATTGAGCATTAACTATGATATCTAATCTGCCATACTGCTGACAGTGCGATTTTGAGCTGAGTCCCATGCCAGATAATGCTTCTTTCGCTTCAGGTGAGAGTGGTCTTCAGGTATTGCATCTTTTCAGTATCGCTGATTTGTTGTTGATGAACAACATCAAAAAGACTTGAGCACTCTGGTCTGAAAATTCAGAGAGCTTTACTTTTGGCAAGCCACTGGCACCACCACTCTGTACTTGTTGGTAAATGACTTGGGGAGTGGTTTGTTTCATTGTGCTCCTATTTCTATTCTCGGCACATCTGTTTCGAGAGTTGTAAATGGGACTCCTGTTTCTGTTTTGCTCTACTGACGTTCTTTGCTGCTAATACGTCGAATTTGTCAATGGCGCTTGCGAGTCCGTTACTCTGATTAATTTATGGATGATTTTATGGATGATTCTTGGTTTCTTCTTGGAGTCCTCGACAAGGACTTTGTGTCTCATCTGCCACTGATCCAGATGCTCTTGAGCTTTAGAAGTGTTTGTTCTTCGCCGGCTTCATTTTTCGTTAATTTTCTAGAGCTCGCTCATGCTGTCGCAGGCTTAGTCCGCCTTCTTGCTGTTACAACTTTAGACGTAATTCCTGTTCTTGTTGTTGCTGCTTTAAACGTAATTCTTCTTGCCGTCGACGTAGTTCAGTTTCTTCACTTTCATTTTCTATTTGGATTTGCTGGTCTCAATTTTTCTCAGCTTCTTGCTTAACCATCAAGATTTCAAGTACCATATGCTCAACTTCACGTTGTTCCGAAGAGCGGGACTTGGCAACACTAAGTTCTTCTCTACTCCTGTTGGTAGCGACTTCTGAGAAGAAACCTTCAGTTTCTCGGCTTGCATTGGAAGCGTCTTTATAGTCGTCAATCAATGTTTGTTTTGATCATTTTTGCTACTCGATGTGGACGCCACTAAGGATGTTTGGTTTCCACAATCCTTGATGTGCCCGGACAGCTTGATCAGGTCTCAATAGTTGCTCCTAGTATCACTGAGATCCACAAAACCCTTGGGTGCAAGCTTCTGGCTTTATTATTCGGTTGCATTCTGCGTAAACCTCATCTAGTTTTTCTTCTAGCTGTTCCAGCTGATTACACAATCTCTTTTTCGGAGTCGCTTAATTTTTCTTCTTTCAAGTTCTTCAATTTTGACAGTTCAATCAGAATGGGAGCAGCGGCTTCCACTATTTGAATGCTCGCATTGTGTCTTTCCGACAGTCAGAAACGCCTGTGCGACAACGTCCAATGTCTCGGAGAAATGGTACTTTGTCAACTACCCATATCAAAACTTTACTTTTTTCTTCTAACGTACGCGTGATGTCATTGTCGAAATTTTCAAAATTTTATGGTTTTAACAGTAAACTCTGCTGCTGTCTGTTTTCTAAGTTGCTGTACGTCTCGAAGAAGCATCGATAGGCACTTCAGGTAGTCTGCTAGCTCGGTGGTGTGTCTGGAGAATATCTTGAGTAGGTCATCTTGCTCTTTCTCTAACGTCTTGAGTTGACCACTCAAGTTCCAATCAACTGTTTTCCCGTGTCTACTGGGAAACTTGTGCCGGCCATCGTTACTGGTTGTGCTTTGGTGCACATGTTTGAATTGAAGAATCGTTGCTGTTCGTGTCACTGTCGTTGTTGTCCGGGTCGGCGGACCAAATATTGCGGCTGCTCAAGATTATCAGCGGAATTGAAGTTAAATCCGTGCTCTGAAATTACAATTGTCTAATGATTTCTTGGAAATAATTAGTCGCTCGGACGTTTAAAGGACTGTAATTTTAATTTTTGTTGATTGAAGTGAAGAAAATCCTCAGTGATAATCTATGTTGAATCTCGTGCTGAAGTTTTTAAGGGTTCAGCTAATTGCTAGTATTGTTGCTAAACTCTTATAAGAAAGCTCAACTATTTTAAACTCTACAGATCTTAAGATCTAACAAAACTTAGAATAATAGACTGAAAGTGATGAAGAATCAAGTTTTAGTCTATTCTGAGAGCCAACTGCTCTTGTCGATAGTTTCTAATGGTTCTAAATACAATATGGTTTCACTATTCAAACAGTTCGGTTAAAGTAAATAATCATGTAAATATCATTTAAAAGATCATTGCTGCTCGTTTCTGATTGGTTAATCAAGTATGGGATTTAGATCCATTGCTACATAGTGAATGTCAATTTACTGCAATATTTGCTTTTGTTGACATAAGCAAGGCCGATACGTACGTAACTGTAAATGCCTCAAATGTATGGGATTCGACCATAAATAAACACCTAAAGGATCATAAAATTAACATTTTAAGAATATTGACAATAAAGAACAAAATATCAAAAAATGTCAGTTTTGCACCATATAATTGCTAATAGCCACAATTGTGGGTCTGATGCTATAACGTTCGTTGAGTCCATGAATAGCTTAAAGGTTTTCCTAGACGTGTGCCACATCTTCGGGTTGCTCAGGTTTTCCCTTCCCAAAATTAGGGGGTTGTACAAATTTTCGGTCCCAACTTGTAAAGTTTTTCTGTTTTGACCATTTTGGGGCTTGACAAATTCGAAGTTTTTTCTGTTTAAAAAGTTTTTTCTTGCTATCTGATGACTCTTGTTGCTGATTTGAAGTGGCGCCAACAATATCAACTCTCGTTTCTTTTGCGGCTCGGAAAAATTTACGATGTGTAGATTTGATCAAGTGATCGTTTTAGTAGATGCGAAGGTATGAGTTTCGCATGCGTATATTGTGGTGCTCCTGGATTTTTCTTTTTATCGTTTGATGCTCATGTTTCGATATACATTTTTTCAATTGAGGTTTTGTTCATTCTTTCATGCTGCTCGTCAAGTGCCTTTACTTGCCTGTCATTTTTTTGGTACGTCCATTAGTTGTGCGTTTTTGGATGAGTTGTGTTTTTCTTTTTCTTGAGCATTAATCAATATCTCATTTCCTTAATGACTTCATCATTTTTTTCAAGATCGATGAATAACAACGGCTTGATAAGGTTAGTTAAAAAATTTGGGAATAAAGTGAAATACGGAATTTGAATATTTGTCGAAAAATGTCATTTTGAAGAAAATTGAATTTTTCTTTAGTTTTTTTTTAGATTGCATCGACAATTGATGATTGCAGCTCGATTCCTGTTGCTTTTTGTTTTCTACGGTACCTAACTCTGTCTCGCAGCTCCTTCGGCAATCTGTCGAACATGCTTTTTTCCTTTGACACATTTTCACTCGGTTTTTTTAACTGTTCAAAAGAAAGCAGTAGACTTGAGACGGCAAAAATAAATAAAATTTGTTTACCTCGGCCGTGTCAAGTAAGATTTTTGAAGTTCTGTGTATTAAAAAAACATACTCAGTAGAATTTCGAATTTTTTAAGCACTAATTAATTAGATTTAAGAATGATTCTCTTTTCGCAAAATTGGGAGAGGAGATTTTTGTTGTCTTCCTAAAATTTCTCGTAAAATACTGCATAAGAGAAAGAAACTTTGCCGAAGTTCTCGGACAACGTTAAGCGTCTTGATGGCTTTTTATAAACACTCCTACATAAGTACAGTTTTGTATATTTCTTTTCGTGTTTTATCCTTGTTAAAAAACCGTTGTGTCCATCACTCATTCCAGCTTGGGCTTTAAAAGATGCAAGAGAACACATAGCTGAACCTCTGTTTTTTGTTTAAACAATTCTTAACTGAACAACGCTTTCCTGACGACCTTAAGCGTGCGCAATTGTTGCCTCTTTCAAGAAAGATTATCCGGAAGATCCGATAAATTATCGACCAATTTCGCTTACTGGAGCTCCAGCTAAAATTTTCGAAATCCTTCTTCGAGATCAAATATTAGCTTATTTAGAGAAAAATAAGTTGCTTGCAACAGCACAGTTTGGATACAGAAAAAAAGTGTCAACTACAGATGCTCTTTTATATTGCACTGAAAAAAATCAGATATGATCTCAATTAAAAAAAACATCGTCACAGGAGCTTTTTTAGACCTATCAAAAGCTTTTGATTCGATATCACATCCTACTCTTCTGCACAAAACTAAACTTTTAGGTTTTAGTGAACAATCAAATGCAATTCTAAAATCTTATCTAGAAAACCGTGTTCAAAAAGTCAAATTCTCGAAGTATGAATCAAATTGGATAGCACTTAGCCGTTGAGTACCACAGGGTACTGTGCTAGGCCCACTGGTTTTCAACATATATGTAAATGATATGAATGATGATACTGATGTGAATTCTAATATAATCTAGTACGCTGATGATACTTTTGTCTTTTGCAGTGGAAAAACAATTTCTGAATCAAAGTTACATCTTGAAAAATGTATAGCTAATTTCAGGAAAAATGAGTTAAATGTAAATGAAATCAAAACCGCATTCGTTATGTTTGGAGCTCCTAAAAGGAACAAAATCGAATAAAATAGTTGTTAACGGATGTACAGTTCTCGAGAAAAAAGTTGTGAAATACTTGGGAGTTCATATTGACTGTAATCTTTCTTTCGATGAAATAAAAAATGTACTAAGAAAAATGGCTGTTGGCATAAAGGTCATTTACTCCATCAAAAATATATTTCCAGAAAAAACTAGATCTGCTTTACTGAACGCTCTGGTTTTAAGTCATCTGCGTTACCCAATTGTTCTGTTCTCAGGTCTTAAAAAATCACTTCCAGTTACTCAAAATAAACAACTTAACTGGGGATTAAAGGCATGTTTCAATAGAACCAAATTTGACAGGGCCACTGATCTCAAGGTCAAACACAAAAGCTTACCAGTAGAATACCTCAAAGTATCAGGTTATTATATATTTTATAAAGCTTCTAAAAGCAGATCTACCAACTTTCGATGAACTCAAGTTAGCCACCCTAAGTGCTAAAATGAATGACCGTACAAACAGGCTGTCATTTGAAAAAAAACAAATATAGTGCAAAACTGTTTTTCAAAAAAAGCAATTGACTGGTATAACGATTTACCTCTCGCCTTGAGGCGGAATATCCCTAAAAAGCGGGCTCTCAAAACTGCAATAGAAAATCAATTCTGGAATGAGTTTCTAAAAGACCCAACGGTTTCTGAATTGAAATATTATCTCAAATTTTTCAAGTTCAATTTTAATTTGAGTTAATTTTAGGGCGTCATTTATTCTACTATAAAATCTTAATTGGAGGATTAGCATTTTTTAAAATTTTCTCTTTTCTCGAAAATGTTAATAGTAGAATTAGCATTTTTTTAAAATTTTTCTCAATTATAATTGATCTTTTAATTTGTCGATATTTTAGAACATTGTAAACTTTATACAATTTTAAACTTTCACAATATGTGACGTTTGTTTCATTTATACTTCTTAACACTACATTGCCTTTAAACTATGTTCTGTATTTTATAGTTCATACTCAAAGGAATTAACAATGTTTTTCTTTTTTAATAGCCGCACAGCGATAGCTGGGGCTATTATTGGCCTTCTCGTGGTTTTTACAATTCAAAGAATTTGAATGGTTTTGGTGCGCTGTGTTTTTTTTTAAGATGTGTTCACACATTTTTCAATGACTTTGATCTTTCAGAACGGGATAAACAGGTGAAGCCCAGCGGGCATCAAGTTTCATTAGAAGCCCAAATTGGGCTTTAGTAGTCCTGTGAGTGCTTATAGTGGTGCAGCTGCTGGGATGGCCTTAATTTGAAGTTAAAAGGTCATTTTTAGGAGTTTTTGGTCTCAAAATGGTGCAATTTTCATGTTTTTTTTGTGATTTTTTTGAGTTTTTTGTTTGATTAGTCTTATGCTGAAGTTTTTAAAACTTGATGAAGGTCGGTTTCGAAACAAAGATGCTTTTTATGACCATTTCATGAGCGATATGTTTTGGTACCATAAACACAAACACGCAAAATGATACTAATTTTTGCAATTTTTTTCAGGTTTTTTGAAAATGTCATTTTTGGAGTTTTTCTTAGCCCTAGGTGTCAAGAAACCGCTTTTAGGGTTTGATAAAGGTTTTGATGATAGATGGCTACTTAGTTTATAGTGGTAATTGAATGGTTTTCAACTTTTTGTCATTATGAATTTTAGCATTTTTTGACAAAACTTGCAATTTTTTTTTGATATTTTTTGATTTTTTTTCTTAATATTGAAGTTGTTTGAGTCCCAGCGGCCAGCAAAACTGATCAGGGGTTGGCTAATAAGTTACTGAAATGTTTTTGGTTGCCATGGAATAGGTTTCAACTTTTTTGAATATAAAAAATTTGGCAATTTTCTCTGACAAAGTTCTCATTTTTTCAGGCTTTTCAAAATTTTCGTATTTTTTTCTAGTTTTTCCAGATTCAGAGACCAGGTAATCTCCTTTGAAGTTTGCTAATAGGACACTGCATAGCTTCTAGTAACAATGGAATGGTTTTGAACATTTTAATGTCTCGAATTTTAGCATTTTTTTTTAAAGTCTGCAATTTTTGTAAGGTTTCCTAATGTTTTTGTCGGTTTTTGATATTTGTCCATTCTCAAGTGCGAAAAAACATATTCCACGTTCTGATTAAAAGTTACTGCATGGTTTTTAGTTTCAATGCATTTGTTTTCAACAATTTAACCTTTAACTTTTAGAAGTTTCTTGATAAAATTTGCAATTTTTCAAGTTTTTTCAAAACATTTGTATTTTATTTATTTCTTCTCGCCTAAGTAGCCAGGTAACCTCTTCCAGGGTTTGATAGTATGTTATTAAATAGTTGCTAGGGGCAACTGAATGGCTTTCAACATTTTAATAGAAGGATTTCTATTTTTTTGAAGTTTGATTTTTTTCTAAAAATTATTGCCTATCGATCTACGAGTTTTTTAAAGCTTGGAATTGGGTTACTGGATAGCCTCTAGAGACACAGCAATGATTCTGAAGATATTTATATCATAATTTTCAGCAACATTTCCCTTTAATTTGCAATTGATTTTTTTTCTTAAATTTTTTGGTCATTTTCGAGTTAATCGATCTTCAAGCGCCAATGAATATTTCTCAGGTCTTGCTGATATAATACTGGACCAATTTCAGAAACAAAAATTGGTTTCGAACATATTTTTGAAATAGGTATTTTTAAAGAGAAAAAATTTTGCCCTAGGTTTAAAAGCTTCAAGAGTTTTAGCATTGAGTATATTTTTGTTCAGTTTTGATTCTTTCAGTTTCTCAATTATTTGATGATTTTGTTTGTGTTCTGGCTGGCATTGTTCAATTGATCTCCTGGTCAGGTAGAGTACGTCTGAGTTTTTCATCGAATTCTTTGAATTGTATTTCAGGACTTGTTCTGCTATGTTTTTTTTATTTCATCATGATTTTTGGACGACCATATGACGTCACAGCCACTTTTTGTTCATTCGTTCATGCAATTTTAACTGAATTGCTTGTGTGACGTCATTTTTCGCTCTTAGTGGAGCGAGTTTTTTGTTCATGCGCGTGATTAAATTTTTGGTCTCACTCTCAAAAATGACTTCCTCACTTTAAAATTGACTTTTATTTACTTTAATTCAAAGAGATAAGGTCAAATGGGTGTGTGTCACTCTAAATGAAGGTTATTTGAGATCAGCTAATAGAGGCTGCAATAACTTATACAGATTTTTAATCAAAATATAACAGATCAGCCTTCAATGAAAAGACGAATTTTTTGTCAGTCTTTTTTACTGTTTTTTGAGACTGCCGATCTACGAATCTATTGCGGCTATTTTCTGGCAACCTGCCAGCTATGTTTTTTTTTGTAATATAGTACTAAAATTGCGTCAGCTATTTTTGACAAAATTAGTCAATCACAGGTACAAACAACTTGTTTATCTATCCAAATTGGACTTTTAAACTTGCAGTGCAAGCTGTGTGTTTCCAAAAATAGTAATAGCATCATAATCATTTGAATGACTTTGATGA
This sequence comes from Convolutriloba macropyga, assembly GCF_964194025.1. Taxonomy (NCBI): domain Eukaryota; kingdom Metazoa; phylum Xenacoelomorpha; order Acoela; family Convolutidae; genus Convolutriloba; species Convolutriloba macropyga. Next base: position 45,792,795 of record NC_134479.1, read on the forward strand.
AGAGTTGATTTGCAAGCATGAAATTTTGAATTTGAGACTCAATAGACTTATTATTTGTTGTTATAAATTCAAATTATGTTCACAATATGAAGTAACTTGATTATGATTTCTACAGTATTGGAGAAAAGATTTTATGGGCGTGAAAGCAATCAAATTTAGAAATGTTCAATTCAAAGTCGGTGTCTGGACGTGTATGGCACATGTTGCTTTTAAAATCAACCTTTTGTATAAGTTTCTGAGGACCACATTTTTACTTTATTTTTCTTTTATGGTCACAAATTTTTATGGTAACTGATTGTTGAAAATGGCCTTTTGCTCTGATCGAAAACCTGAATCGACGTCCGCCGTGATGACAGCAGGCGATGAAAAGCTGATGAGGCTTACCTACCTGGTTCGCCGAACGTGTGATCAACTATCCCGCGATCTCATGACCCACACCTTAATGGAATTTCATTCCACAGATTGGGAAACCTTTGCTAACGACCCGAATAGCAGGAAAGATTTCATGAAGTATTTCAAACACCGGTTTGTTGATAGAATTCCAAGTTTAACTGAATGTGATACGACAGTTTTGTACGACTTCTTCAAAAGAGTTGCGACTTATCCGCCTTTTGGGATAAAAAGGTGCGTAAAATTTGATGAGAAAATGGAAACCATCAAGAAATTCAGAAACGATTCGGCGCATTTTACAAACATGGACTTGAGTGACGAAGAGTATGAGAAACATTTCAGCGAGTTTGTTTCGGCTATCGCCAAATTTGAGTCAAACATTTTTGTAAGTCTAAATAATTGCCTCAAGTTTTTGTCGGAGAATAAATATCAAACGTTTGCTCATTTCTGCAGGAATAACCCAGAAGAAATAGCTTTAGTTTTGAGTACTTTTGAAAAGAACTTACTTGTATTTGCAAAGGAAATTGAAAGTTTGAAAGGCGTGGTCCAGAAAATAGAAGCCGATAAGAGCCGAAGGCTCGAAATTTTACACCGTATAGACAGCCATCAAGAGCAAGTGGCATTCAATAGAAACAGAAACCGATTGCCTAACGGCAACTTAATCAAAATCCCTATATTAGCTGGTCGTGAAGGTTATCTCAATGCTGTGGCCGATTGTTTGAAAAGGTGTCAGATAGTAAATATTTGCGGACCTCCCGGAATTGGGAAGACTTCACTGGCGCTGACGTTTGCAAATGGCCATCAAAGTCGACAAAGTTCAGATAGTCCTGATGGGTCTGAAGGATATGAGTACTTTCATGTAAAGATGCAAGAAATTGATACTACAGGGGCAACAGACAGAACACTCAAAAACGAAGTTGGGAGAAAAATCGGTGCATTGTTCCCAGAAATTGCAACGGATCTCCACAAATCTGAAATGGCTTTTGAACTTCTGATGTCACATGCTAGAGATTTGGTGAATGAAATGAAATTGTTCTTTGTCCTGGATAACATTGATACAATTCTTAATGCGCAGCAAGGAAATATAATGGGCAATGTTTTGGAAGAACTGGCATCTTTGGATGAGAGCGTCCGAATCATAACGACTTCGAGGGATAAAAGATTGGATATCATCCTAATGAGGCTAGATGTCATCAACCTTAAACCAATATCCAAAAGTAATTGCCGTGATTGGTTGATTTCCGAGAACTCACATGCTCAGCTTTGTGATGATTTGATATCAGCGATAACCGAGAGTTGCGATGGAATCCCTTTGGTTTTAAAGACCATGCATTCAGTAGTTAAGAGACGAAGAGATATTTCTCCTGATAATCTGGACGAGGTAAGGAGAACTGAAGACTGGAAACGGCTTACCAGATGTCTCGATGTGTCATTCAAAATGTTGACGTTCGATGAAGTTAAACTCATGAAATGTGCCAGTGTTTTGGATGGCAATTTTGAAAAATCAACGTTGATTGAAAAGTTTCAAAAAGTTGGAGGAGATTACGATTCTGCAATTGGTGCTTTTGCGAGGTGCTCAGATCTCAGTTTGATTGAATTCGACTGTTCACGTTCGGAACATTACCTGCACCGTTACATAAAAGAATACATTGTGGTCAAATCATTGGCGGGAGTTCAAAATGCAGGACTTCCTAAATCGTATTTTTATCGATTTTTTGGAGCTGAGGAGAAACATAAACTTTATGCATCTGTCAATACACATGAGCCTAACTTAATAGAAAGTTTTGCGCAAGAGCATCCGTTAATTATGTTCTGTGTGTATGCATTCTTTGTGTTTTTGGCATATCAATTAAAATGTTTGACGGAATATTTGGCAAATGATTGAAAAAATTTACATATTTCAGTCTCGCGAAATGAGTCTTGAGAAAAGTAGTATCAATCTAATAATTTTGATAATTGAACACAATGTGAACATGTGTCTTGAGTACAATGTGAACATATTTTGATATAAACAGGACTGCATCAGAAATCAACTCAAGAAAGGACTAGCATGAAGCCATTTTAGGCTTTTGTGATGCAACCCTTGTAAATAAGCAGCTACTTATACAATAAACATTAAAATAAACTATTATAGCTGTAAAACGTCTTTGTTGCCTCACCTGTTCTCACTGCTCTGTTTTGGTGGTGTATATAACCAAAAATGTTGAACGGTTGGCTCTTTTTTATGGTCTTTTTTACGTGTTCGTTTTTTACGTTCTAAGTGTTGTGTATGTAAACGTTTTTTTTTGTTCCGACCCCTCATGAGGGGGGAGGAACTATATACTCAAAGGGGTTTTTTTGTTCAGTCAATTTTGGCCGATCGATATAAGAATCGTAGAGAGTTGTGAGTGGTATCATTAGAAAGCCCGTCCAGCGTAGAATATGGAATTAAAAAGATGTTTTCAATTTTCGCTTTTTATAGGGAGTTATCGAGGTTTAAAGTTTTGTGAATATTAGGCGTATTTCAGCTGTTTTATTCACATTTTGACCAAATTTTCGTCAATTTTGACCAAATTTTTGTCAATTTTGCTAAAATATGTTAAAATTGTTAACTGTAGTGTTATAGATTTTATCTCTAATGAAAGAGGAGGGTTGTTGAATTGTTCGCTCCAAGTTTTTTGGCTCCAAAATTCAGACTTCTTTCGTCAAAAATGGGACCAATTTTGCTTTTTAGCCCCCTTGCTTTCAATTTGCTGGAAGTAGACACCTTAAAACTGCGGCCAGATTCTTCTTCAGCTCAAAAAAGAGCTAGTTGTACTCGCTCTGGCTTTAGGAGTCTCCTGGAATTATAATTTAGCCATTTTTTTGCAAAGTCAAACTCAATAATTATACAAAAGGCATTATTTATTTTTGGCAAACTGAAAAATTTTGTATTGAATTGATCTATTTGGCAACCATTTGAGCAATTGATTGTTTTGTTAGACGCGCAGCAACATCTGGGCTGATCTTGTTCTCACTATGGATCCTTACGATAAAATTTTTTAGATTTTAATGGGGCGCGACTTTTTTTTTCAAAATATTTCCGCTATGAAAATGTTTTTTTTTATGTAAATTAAGGACAAGAATTTCAAATCAGGGCTCAATTAATGACAGCTACTATTTAAAATAAACGAGACCTAACGAGATTACATTATGATTTCAGAGTTGAGCTCATGGTTTTTATGTCTCTGATAAATTGTTTTCGTAAAAATTTTATGGTCTTTCGTTTTGACTACATTTCTCACTTTTTGTAGCCCAATGACTTAGTGTCCCCAATCAAAGATCCAGCTAGCTTTTAGAAGGAATAAAAGAATCTAGACATTTTTCTATTGTTATCTAATGTCTGTTATGACTTTGAATATATTTGTTTTGAGAAAATATCGGTGAATATTTGAACTTTGTCACTATTTAATCTTTTTTCTCTCAACTTCTGATGTAGTCTCAAAAAAAGAGAGGGAAATCGACTTCCTGTGAGTTTTAAATTCATGACGGTAACGGTTTTATATTCAACTAATTGTATCTTTATTTTGGTACTACGCGTTTTCATGGTTTCTTTTATTTTTGATCATAATTGCATTTTTATGAGTTAATTTTGTTTTGTCGAATTATCACATTATTGAAAATCTCAATTAAAGAAAGGCTTTATAGGAAAAGTGCACAACGTTGAAAAACGGCGTATCTGGATATGTTAATTGTTTTTGTTGAATAGTTCATGCTTTTTGATGCTTTTTGCGCTGAGACACAGTTATCTCGCAAAATTTGTGGGTTTTTTATTTTGCCTGTTTGTCTTTCTTTTCGCTGTTGTGCTCCATATACCGGATAGCGATGGATCTTAATTGCTTCCCCAAGACGTATAACTCAACCTAATTAAAGATTTCAGTTTATAGCTGTTTCTTTTAATGACTTTAAGTTAAAATTAAAAAAAAAATTCTCTTTGTTTTTGTTTTTGTCACCCTTTAACTCAATCTCACCCTTTAGAAATCTCCATTACTTTTGTTGATTCAAATACTTTTTTGGCGATTGGTTACACGTTGTGGCTGATTGCTTCGACCATTTAGTTTGATAAAATGTTTTCGAGATTTTTATGCTGTTCAATTTTTGGGTTTCTTTTTGTTATGTCTAAGTAGTCCTTTTATAATGAAGGCTCGTTGATGTTAAGATGAAGAGAAAGTAATGATTTACAGTTCTTGCAGGTAACATCTTATAATTACAGTGCCTTCAACTGTGTGATGTCGTATAATTGTTTGAAGTTTTGGATTCTTTATTTGTTTGTTTGTTGTGGGCTCGCGACTTAGGCTCATTATGATTAGGCCCAATTGGCTCCCAGAGGTGTTGACACTTAATCCATTGCTTTTTGTTGTAACCCTAAGTCTGTTATGGCTTTTGAATTTATTTGTTTAAAAAAATGAATTTTTGAGCTTCTTTTTTAATTAGTTTTTCGGTCGATTTGTAGATCAGTTCTGTAAACACAGGTCACAACCCGTTTTCAGTGAGCTATACCTTAATCTTTGTAACAGTTTTAGCTTCAAACATTGTTTTCTTGGCTTTTCCTGTAACTTCGAGATTTCATATATATATATATATATATATATATATATATATATATATATATATATATATATATGTACAGTTCAAAGGATTTTTGGATTCTTTTTAAATTATAACAATACTCATTGATCCCATTGGCTTTAAAATTTTGTGCAATTGAACATTGACTAATGAAATGTCTCAATTGCTTACTATTTATATATAAATGAACATTTTAGGGGTTTCAGTTGATATCTAATGACATTAATAACTGTGAAATTAACTGTTTTCAAAAATGGAAATGTATTTTTGAACTTCGCAGCTATTTGCCTTTTTTTCGACCTGCTAACCAGTCGCATTGGGGTTATGTCCGATGTCTTTTGTAATGAAGTATAGGTTAAATTGTTTTGGTTTTAATCTGATGCAAGTTTGATTTTGTTATAATTTTTTTATTATAGATTGTTATTATTTTTTATCATCGATTTTATTATAGTCTCGGTCGTAAATATTGTTTGTTGTTTGATTTTTATTATTGTCCTTACCAGTAGTCCTTTTATCAACAACTTTCATATGCCCTCTAGCGTGGTATTATCGTATTTCATTGGCTGTTTATTCAACGATGTATACGTTTTTGAAAGATTTCTATCTCTTCATCTTTTGGTAGCCAATTAAGTCAAGAGTGTGGATGAGCGGGGTCGGAACATTATGTGCGTACGCACATTACCGAGACTCCTTGTTTGTGTATATAATCAAAAGTGTTGATTGGTTGGCTCTTTTGTCTGGTCTATTTTTTAGCCTAATTGTTGTGATAAACTGATTAAATAGGCTGCTTTTTTGGTGAGTTTGTCAGTGTTTCAGAGATTGTCATATCCTCCCCTATTATGAATTCTACGCAAGATTTCCATGAACTAAAGGATATTGCCGAAAGATCAAGAACGCAGATGAGCGAATAATTACGAGCTATTCCAAGAGAAAGACAACAACTACCGCCATTGTTCAGCAGTCACTGTGAGGCTCCGCCTCCTACTCTGACCGGAAGACCAATTGTTAGTCCACAACACTTCTGTCCCTTAGAATGGCAGATTTGAAACGAGATAGAGATGCATTCACCCGTCGAGGAGAAAAGGAACTGAAAAGTATTCTATCAGAAATGAAGTACCGAATAATTGACAATGATGCTTTAGTTGATTTTATGAGGGTACTGCGGAGTGATTCTCCCAACGCAAAACAACATATTGACGATGAGCCCTTTCGGAAAGAGTCTACCGGGGACAATGAATATATCCAAGGTCAGTCAGTCGACGAAGACTATTAACAGAAATGAAAGGGATCATCAATCTAAACAATCGCAATCAAATCGTATAATTTCTATTTCGGTTTTGAATAATAATATTCGATCACTACGAAAAAACCTAAACAAACTGGAAGCACTTGTGTATAGCTTTGAGTATCCGCCGTCAGTAATTTGCCTGATCGAGACATGGCTAATTGAATGTGATGATCAGTCTGTTTTCTGCTAAAAGGTTGTACCCATCTTTCTAGTAAGGTTCGTGGCTCAAGAGTATGGGTGTAATGATTCAAGTATATGAAAATGTCTACTTTGAATGGAGTTTCAATCAAGCCTTCCTGAATCAATTTGTGTGCAATTAAAGTCGGTGGGCTTCAGCTTTTTAATATTGAATTGCTATAACCCGCCACGCAATACAATTGATTTTTTGGATAACTTGGATCACTGTTTTATATGCTGCCTCTTTTCTCATTTTCTGTAAAATTTTTCATGCTTTTCTTAGCAATATTTTGCATGCTTTTTCTTAGCAATCTTTCTTAGCAAAATTTTGCATGCTTTTCTTAAAAATTTTTAAAATGTATTTTGTAAGAATTATATATAAATTGATATCTTGGAGCGTCGAGAAAATAAAGTTTTCCACAATCTTGTTTTTTGGGCGTCGTGTCTTCGATGTTATGAACGGCACCTTGGGCCATATTTTTCATGTAATGCAGTTTGGCACCCTATGATTTGCCCAACTTGGTTAATCAAAACGAATTCGTTTCAAATTGTTTTTTTTTCAATTTTTGATGGATTCTCTTTTATTTGAAAAAAAAATTTAATCTTTTTTGATTAAAACTTTGAAGCCTAATTAAGATGGATGAACGTGGGTTGTTTTATATGTGATGTCAGAAACTTTTGTTCAATTTTTGCGCTTATCCATACAATTTTTAAGATCTACTGTGAGAAAACATTTTGTGCTTATCCATACAATTTTTAAGATCTACTGTGAGAAAACATTTTGTGGATAGGAAGAAATATCGGGCAAAAGGTCTGACGGATAAATTAAATGTCAAAAGCTAAATTTTTTGTTGAGCAGCTGGAAAATACTTTGCGGTAGTCCTTCGTTTGGCAAGGTTTCCGTTGGCAGTAATATCCACTCTATGCAGAACAAAAATGCGTGTTGTTTGATGTTTTGGGTCCAAATTGATCATTTAATGAAAAAGCTTCAAAGAGTTTGAATATGATTCTGATTTTGTTTGGAATTTTTTTCTTCTGGTACTTATAGTTCTAAACGTGTGTTCTAAATGCCTTTGGCTTGTTTAAGCTTTAGAATTTTTTTTTGATTAACCGGAGCTGCAAATTGTGGAGTCTGCAAGACAAATATAAAGCTTCTTGTTTAGGTGAACTACCATGAGTGTTTTTATTTGATTTGCAGATGTAGCTGTAAATAAAACAGTGTACCGAAAATTCAATGGATTCAATAATCGACGTTGTCATCAACATTGATGCCCAGTGGATTATTTGCCATATGTGCCAAACCGGATAGTAAATACCTTTCTTGATAAACTCTCGCAGTTCAAACCACCTAATCTGACTGTCCCTGAAAGTTATACCCAATTTTCAGCCTTTCTCCTGACCCTAGTGGATACATTTCAACAACTTGGATTCAATCACGACATCCATTCTAATACAAATCTTATTCGGGCATTAAATAAACTTCCGACACCAGTCCGCCTGGACTGGAACAAGTATGCCCTCGAAAAGTTTTCACTCCAGCCGTCTCTTAAAGACCTGTCTGAGTGCTTATCAATCTACGCAAAGGCTTGTAGAGATTCGCCAGCGCCAATTTCCATAATACGGCCCAGCCATGGAAGATCAAACTTTGCCCATAAACCATGGATTCAGAAAACTCAAAGTCCCTTGCCCTCATCTACGAGAACGACAAGCAATGGTCAACAAGGTGGCTCCTTTTCAGACGGTAACAAACAAGGCCCCTCCAGAACTGTTGTTTGCCCCAGTAATGAGACCTGTCAATATCTCTACAAATGTTCTCATTTCCAGACCCTCTCTCCTTTCGATCGGAGAGAACATGTCAAAAACTTAAAACTTTGCTTCAACTGCTTTGGCAGTCATCATGTTCAACATTGCAATTCAAAAAATGTTTGTCGAACTGGCAATTGTGGCCGAAAGCATCATACTCTGCTCCATGAGAGCTTTGGAGACAATAATCAGAGAGTGAAGCCGCCATCGGCCGTTAAATCCGTTCAATTACATGGAACAGGACAAGTAGCCCTTGTTCCGGTTGAACTTTCCAATGGTGTAAAAACTCTCGATACTTATGCGTATCTAGACAACGGAAGTTGTCAAAGCTTGCTGCTTACATCTGCAGCATCAGAATTGGAGATTGACATGAACACAGTCGCTAAAATGCCTATCAGTGGCTACCATACAACTAGAGAAATAGACTGTTCTCAAGTTTCTGTCCAAATCAAGCCATACAGATCTCAGACTAGCTCAGTAGTTTCAATCGATGTGCTAGCAGTACCAGATGTCAATATGACACCAGTTAAAACCAGTGAGCTGAACAAACTTTGTAGTAAGTTTGATCACCTTAAACACATCACGTTTCCAAATGTCAAACAAAATCAACTGTGTATAATCATTGGAATTGATAACCTTGAACTAATCCACTACAATGAGATAGTTAAAGGCCCGCAAAACACACCTTGGGCTGTCAAGACACCATTAGGTTGGACTTGTGCCGGAAATACCAACATAATTGCAGATGAGCGAAATCCAGTTCTCAAAACCCAAATTTGTTCCCATGGCCAATTGGACAACGAACTTTTCACCAAAGTTCAGGATTGGATGAAGATTGAAAATTATGGCATTGCATCAAAGAAAAAAAACACTGTCCAAGAACGATGAAAAGGCTTTGGAAATTTTACAATCCACAACCAGATTCAAGGATGGTCATTACGAAGTTGGTCTCTTGTGGAAAGAGAACGCAAAATTGCCGAATAACAGATGGCTCGCTGAGAAACAGTTGAAGCAGCTAAAAGCAAAGCTTTCCACGAAGCCAGTATAAAGAGAAAAATATGAAGAGATTTTGCAAAAGGACTTGCAAAACGGATATGTTGTAAAAATTGATCCTTGTACCGACAACACAAAGTTAGTTCCTTATCTACCTCATCATCCGGTCTCAAACGAAAATAAGCTCGGAAAAAACGGGTGACTAACGCATCCAGCATCTTTCCAGGCCAATCTCTCAACTCAAATCTGTTGAAAGGCCCGGACTTGCTCAGCAATCTTGTTGGGATTATTTTGCGTTTCAGAGAAAGTCATATCGCAATATCCGCCGACATTGAGCAAATGTTTATGCAAGTCAAAGTTGCTCCTTCAGACCGTTCATATCTTCGTTTCTTGTGGGATCTCAATGGCAAAATAGAAGAATATGAATACACTAGCCACATATTTGGTGCAACGACATCACCTTGCATTGCATCGTACGCTCTACGTCGTTCTGCAATAGATAATCAGAAACCTTTTCCTAAGGTTTCCCATATTGTTGAACGCAATATCTACATGGACGATTTGTATATTTCCACTGACGACGTTGAAAAAGCTGTAAACATAATGAGCAGCACTAAACCTTGCCTGTCTCTTGGGGGTTTTAACCTCACCAAGTGGAATTCTAATTCGGCTGCATTTTTGACACAAGTCAGTAGGGATCAACTTTTAAACACAAACGAAGCTTCACCTCAAATTCAAAAGGTCCTCGGATTACCGTGGAATGCGAAAACAGACACTTATGTAATCGAGAAGAAACTTTTCAAGAAGTTTCCCTTGGATAACAATATGGTAACCCAAAGAAAACTTCTGCGGTTTGTCGCGTCCATTTTTGACCCCCTAGGTTTTATAGCACCGCTCACCATCCGAGTTCGTAAAAGTCTACAGGCCGCCTGGAATCATGGACCAAAGTGGGACAAACCATTGCACCTCAATGAATTTGCAGATCTAACTCAACTGCAAAACGAACTACGGGAATTCCGCGAAATTTCAATACCTGGCTGTTTATTTATTAACAAAGCAATACAGGAAACAGCTCTCCATACATTCTCAGACGCGTCGGAGTATGCACTCTCAGCAGTTTCGTATCTTAGGATTGAATATGTTGATGAAACCGTTCAAGTGAAATTCATCATGGGAAAATCCCGCCTAGCTCCAATCAAAAGAATGAGAATTCCAAATCTCGAGTTGCAAGCCGCCGTCTACGCAGCTCAGCTGGCACAATTCGTGACAGAAGAGCACGACATTCACTTTAATGAAAACGTTTTTTGGTACGATAGTACAACAGTTCTTTATTGGCTCAGAACCCCAGAGATACGTCATCGCATATTTGTTGCTAACAGGTTGGCGAAGATGCTTGATGTATCAACAGCACAGGACTGGAATTACATCACCTCAGCTGACAATCTAGCCGATGATGGCTCAAGAGGCTATGAAGTTAAACAGATGAACTGCAGTTCTCGATGGCTCAACGGTCCTTCCTTTCTACAGTTACCAAAAAGTGACTGGCCAAGTCAGGACATCTTGAAAGCACGAAATTTAAACGTTCTCATCGTTCATGCGTTGCAAACCGATCTGCACTCAGCAATTCAATGTCCCATCGACATTGCACGCTTCAGAAATTGGAATTGTCTGGTTAGAGTTGCAGCATACTGCTTCTTCTTCCTCTATCGTTTGAAAAAACAGAGCAGTAGCTTATCGCTCGCACATCACACACTGGCTTACAAGTACCTCGTCGGCGTTGCTCAAAGTCAGAACTTTGGAAGTGAGATTTTGTCTTTACAAAAAGGCAAGGAGATACTTTCGTCGAGCCCTCTAACGACACTCTGTCCTTTTGTTAACGGAAAAAGTGAACTCCGCGCCAAAGGTCGGCTGTGTAAGGCAATGGTCTTAGAAACTGCTCGCCATCCGTTAATTTTAGACGGGGTTAACCCAATCGTTAACCTCCTCATCAAAGACACTCATGTGTTGAATAGTCACTCTGGTGTTGAACAAACACGTTTCTTTCTAATGGAATACTATTTGATTCTGAAATGCCGAGCTGTCGTTAGACAAACAATACGTCAGTGCATTCCCTGCCGAAGAATGGCTCAAGAAATTAGTTCACCTCAGATGTCAGATCTGCCCAGTGAACGTTTACCGCTACAAAATCACTTTGCGTTTGCCACAACAGGCCTGGACTTCATAGGTCCTTTTCCTATAAAACAGTGTGGTAAATTTGCTACCCGTTATATCCTTCTATTTTCATGCTTAGTTGTAAGAGCCGTTCATTTGGAAGTTTCTGAAAGTCTTTCTACAGATTCTACAATGAGTTGCATTAGCCAAAGATTTATTCTACAGATTCTACAAAGATTTATTAGCCGCCGCGGAAAACCAAAAATATTTTATTCTGACAACGGAAAATCTTTTGTCGGCTCTTGTTCCGAATTGAGAAAAGGAATAGAAGTTCTCAGATCCTCGCGAGAATTTGCATCTAAGCTCCACATCTTAGACGTAGATATCAATTGGAAATTTAACCCCCCTCTGGCTCCGCATTTTGGCGGCAGCTGGGAAAGATTAGTTAATGTTTTCAAACTCTCCCTCTACAAAGTCATTGGCTCAAGAACGCTAACAGACGAAACGCTGTCGAAATTCACTTGTGAAATTGAGTCCAACATGAATTCGCGACCATTGACGAATGGTCGTTTCTAGCGATATTGACGAACTCGCGACCATTGACGTTTCTAGCGATATAAACGATCCACTCCCTTTAACGCCAAATCATTTCCTTTTGGGTAGACCCTCAATCAATCTCCCTTCAGGAGTCTTCTCTCAAAGCAAAGTAGCAGTTACTAAATCTTGGAAAACATCACAAATTCTAGCCCAACATTTTTGGAACCGATTTATTAGAGAGTATCTGCGTAACCAGCAGAAACGCTCTAAATGGCATAAAGTAAATCAGAACTTAAAAGTTCACGACTTAGTCTGGATTTTGGAAGATTACACACCTCGTGGTCTCTGGCCTCTAGCAAAGGTAATAGAAGTGTATCCAGGCTCGGATAAAGTAGTTCGGTCAGTCAAAATAAAGACTGCATACGGTGAAAAGATCCGGCCCGTTCTCAAGCTAAGTAAAATTTCTGAAGAGTAAACCACATTCACATTCAACGGACAAATTCACATCATTCTAGCACTCAGCTTCCATAAATTCCTACTGCAGAAATCTACACTATCGTTAACGTGAAGTCACATCACTTACTTGTCGATCAACATACGATTTGAAAAATCCAGTACGTTAAAAGGTCCGTCACTCTTGAGTGGTTATAGTTAGGTACAGGTAGGTACAGGCCGCAACAGGTAGGAATCTCGTTTTTTTTTGCGCTGTGTAGAAAGTTGCTACACCGCAGCAACCTCCGCTTTAGCTTTTTCCGCTTGTGTCGCAATTTTCGGGTATTACAATTTTTTGCCTTTACCCGCTCCGTCAGTTAGAAACGCCGATTTTGAAAATTATTTGCTTTGTTATCTCTTGTAACCATCTCTTTCTCCCCTCAGTTATTTTATCGGAATTATTTATTGGCTACAAAGTTTTTACCTAACAAAGCATCGTCTTTACGGAAGCCGACTATTTTTTGCAACCCTGCAAATGGGGCCGGCGATGTCATCAACATTGATGCCCAGTGGATTATTTGCCATATGTGCACTATTTACCATCTGTGCCCGATACTGATTCGACATGGTTAAGAAAAATCATGCAAGTATTCAGCCATAACAACATCAGAAATCGTGAAGAACAGTCAATATAACAAAAACTAGAAACTGGAAACTGATTAATTTATACTAAACCAATGTAATCCTTTATTAATTCAATAATCAGATAAATTTCACAAAGTTCCTAAGGCGGCCAACGTAACAGACGTTTTTATGACGAAAAAATCATAGTAGCAACGATAACAATAGTGTCCAAGAGCGCAACGTTTTAGCATTGGTATAGCAACAACTGGTTTAGACGCTAAAGTCATTTTCTGATGCTCTTTTACCGATTTTTGTCTGATGTTGCTGACGTCATAATCGGTTGTTCATAATCGGTCAAAAATCGTCTAGAGAACTAGAGAACCTAAAAATATTACACCGAAAACTTCCTTATTTGATACATATCGTGGTTTTATTTAAAATGGGGTCAAACGAACTTTTTCGACCTTTCTACGTATATTGGAACAATATCTGTGCGTATATCAATACTCGATTCTGATTGGTTATTATTTTCTCTCTTGAAACATTTATTTAATAAGTAACTGAAGTGTTGATTTATTCTCATGTGCTATTAAACTCAAAATATGGTCTAAAATTGGGTATAAGTATAGTTGTTTTTATTTCCACTGATTATTCAATGGTGACATGTAATCCGGAAACCGGTTTTTAGTGTATTTAATCTATAAAATGGCTTGTGGGCTTAATTAATTTCTGTTGTAATTCGGCTCGCATGACCCTCACCAAAAATGTATAACAACCTCTTGATTCAATTGTTTAGAAAAATTCCTGCCTCAAATCCTGAGTTGCTATTTAGTTTTCCGAACCCGCTGACCTACAACCAACCCTAAACTAATGTTTGTGTGTGCATTATTAAAACACTTATCTCAAAAGAGTCCTTACTATCTATGTACACTACGGACAACCCTTCCTCCCACCCATCTAGTCTTCAACTACCCCAGCGTGCCACCCCAACATTACCCCCTTCCATCGTAACTACTACCCCAACGTTCACCCCCCCCCCCTCACATAACGGCTATGCTTTTATGCAAAACTTTTGCTGGAATGTTATGTTCTAGAGCTTTCTTTCGACTGTACTTCTCGAGTGATTTTTTGCGCTTGTCCTCTTGATTTGTGCTTGACTAGAATTGCTCCTGTCTAGCAATTGAGTCTGCTGCTAAAAATAAAACTGGTGGCAAAAGGACCTGATAGCCGAGTTGTAAAGGCTTCAAAATATTGGTTTTTTACAACCCAGAGTTTTTTTCATAATATTTGAGATAAATTAGCGAACTCTAATTGACAATTTACGGAAAGGAATTTGGTTTAATTGTTCCGTCCCCCACTTTAGTGGGGAGGGAAGAACTATGTACTCAAATGGGTTTTTTGTTCAGTCAATTTTGGCCGATCGATATATTCATCGTAGAGAGTTGTGAGTGGTATCATTAGAAAGCACGTGCATCCTAGAATATGGAATTAAAAAGATTTCTTACGAATTTCGTTTTTTACAGGGAGTTATCGAGGTTTACAGTTGTGTGAATCTTGGGCAGTTTTTTGTTCACTTTCTGTAGTTTTTGCTAAAATTTCATCAGTTTTGTATAATTATTCAAAATATGTTAGAATTTTTAATGTTAGAGTGTTATTGTTACCAATGTGGTTTTGTCTTGTTTGTGTTTTTTTCAGTTCTGCTTGTATTTATTGGTGTTTTTCAGTCCTAAAACTCTAAGGAGTTGCAAGATAAACTGTCTCTTCTTTCTGTTGAAAACATGTTTTTAATGAATTTTGAAAACATTTGTTTTAGAAAAGACAATGGATTTTTGGGCGTTACCAATACTGTTTCTGTTTATTTGTAGCTTAGTATCTCTATAGACAAGTCACAACCCTTATCTAGTGAATTCCAATCTGCTCTTTGTAACGGTCTGATTTTCGTCAGATTGTCTTTGTTCTTGGTACTACGAGTTTTCAAAAGCTATTTGTGATTTTTGCATCTTTGCCCATGTTTTTAAGGTTATCGTTTTCTTTTCACAGTAATGGGCGGCCTTATTGCCTTTGGAAAAAAACGCAATCAAAATTGTTTTAATGTTCTTGGTGAGCAGCTTAATGTTTAATCGGCTGGGACATCGTTTTCGTGCAAATTTTGAATTTTGATTTTTCAATTTTCCATTTAGTACAATAATTTTAACCAATCAGATTGTTTGGCCAGGCACATTTGAGCGTTCGGCTCTAATTAACCTTTTTTTCTCATTCGGCTCGGTGCCCTTCGTTTCTAATTCCTAGCACGCCTTTTGCTTTGAATATTAAGCGTTATTGATACAAAGTAGTGCTCTCAAGCAAAAGTGATTATTCGGGCAAAAAAAAGAAAACTAAGAGACAAAGACTTTATTGAGTCGGTCTGTGTCTCTTACATTAATGTTTAAATTTCAGATTCTAATGACCCGGATAGAGTTTTTTCACCTCTATTTAATAGCTGGTGTGATATTTCTTAACTGACAGACATTATTTACGAAGCTTTGTCCTTTGAACTTTTTATCGCACAATTAATTCGAGTTGCAATAACCACTGACGCTCAACAGCCTACCATATATGATTGGCCCGACCATATTTTGTCTCGCATTTGCCAGTACCTCATGGATGACCCTAAATTGAGCCATAGTTGGTGCAGTGCAGGAATTATACACGTTTTCAGTTTCAGATCGACCGGCAGTTATTTCAATCAAGACCAGCTTTTTGAAATTTTTCTGGTGTATTGATTTCGTGGTCTCGCAAGTTGATGGGAACAGTCAATTGGAGATCATTGGCAGTTTTCTCCAATGGGCAAACTGTGGTCTGAATTGGAAATGCTTGGATGTGAAATTTATGTTGCGCCTCGAATCAGCGTCAAACCCTCTCATGAGAAATTATATGATCAAGTTATTGAGTTTTGAATCAACTTTCTCGAGAAAGCTGCGACATCTCATCGTTGACGGGTCGACTAATTTGAAAAGATATTGCGAGGGATTGACCACTTTGTCAGCCACCTTATTACCCAATTTGTTCATAAAGCTTGTCACAGATATTAATGATTTCAGAGAAGTTTCATATCTGCCCTTTGCCGATCGTTTCAAAATCCTCCAACTTCGCATTGATGATAATGATCCTGACCTACCTCTGGAAACTGTCCCGACTGTCATAAAGAAGTTTCCGAATGCAGAGAAAGTTATCTTAGATGGGATAGAACCTAATATAGCCCGTGCTCTAAGGTGTAAAAACCTGCGAAAATTGATTTTTGTTTGTGTACTTTCGGATTTCAGTCCGTTTGGTGCGGAAAACTTACTTGGAGATGTGTCTGAAGGCTTAGAGCAATTTGGAGTAACGTACATTGATGTCTCGCTTATGATAGGAGTTTCTTTCGCAAACGTTTTCTCCAATTTTAACGTCACTGACTATTGACCACAGGAGTGACGGAATTTGGATTGACGGAGAGTGGCCTGATTTTGTTCTTCCTCCCAGTTGTTTCAGAGGGAAGATACATGTCGGTTTTATTCGTTATATAACTAACTGCCCGTACATCAAGCATCTATCGGTTGCTTTTCAGCGGCCGTCAGCTGAGATACCCTGGTTGGAACGAGTAATTGACAGATTTGTCTTTCAATTGGAAGTTTTGGTAATTGAAAGCGAAATTCTTCTGGAGGATCGGACTACAATTTTCATGGTTTAAATGGGCAGGAAGTTATCGACTTGGAGCAACTCGTTGAAAGAGAACAAGAAATGTTGAAATCGCATCCAAGCTTGCAGTACTTGAGAATCAAAGTTTGAGTTTGTGATACTCAAAGTGTCCCTGAACGAAAGTCTTTTCAGGTTGATAAAACTCTAAGACACTGAGTATGGTTGGAAGATAGCTCAATTCGATCTTCCCGTTAATTTTGATCAGCTACTTACCATGAGAAGGTCCAGTATAACTCTTATTTGAATGCTGATTTTTATAACGATAAAAAAGATTGATCACTTAAAGAAATTTAAATTTTGGAAATTGCATTTTAAAGCTAGAGAAGCAGTCGTGATGATTAGTTCCAAAAGCTTCGAGCCAAAGAGCTGAAATGCAGGTTTACTGAGGCTTACAGGACCAAATTATTATTCCAATCTTCCATGATTTAGGGATAGAAGCATCAGGCACTTCTCAAATTGTCTCTTTCAGTCATAATTGGCCGCAGTGTCACTGAGAAGCTCTAAAAGTTTGAATCTTCTGTTAATAGCCGCGAAGTGATAGCGGCTATTATTGGGGACATCTTTGTTTTTTAATGCATCGTCTCCATCGATGATTCCTGCGACCTGACTTCTTGGAATTGACTTTTTCAGTTTCAGTGTCTTTTACTGCTTTGCAGTTAAAAGTTTCGTGCGTGAAGTCATTTGTTCTGCTTCTAGGTCAATTGCGTGACATACATCACTAAAAATGACTTTGAACTCACTTAGTGAACTTTAAATTTAACAAACATTTGGTAGTTAAAGATCAATAGTGTGCATCCAAGTAGTGCCTAACGTACATGCTCTAATTCTTAAATATTAGATTCTTGAGTTTTTGATTTCGAAAATTAATTTTGAAAAGCTCTGAGGGCTTTTTCCTTATAGAGCGTGTCTCGGATTTCAGTCCGTTTGGTGCGGAAAACTTACTTGGAGATGTGTCTGAAGGCTTAGAGCAATTTGGAGTAACGTACATTGATGTCTCGCTTATGATAGGAGTTTCTTTCGCAAACGTTTTCTCCAATTTTAACGTCACTGACTATTGACCACAGGAGTGACGGAATTTGGATTGACGGAGAGTGGCCTGATTTTGTTCTTCCTCCCAGTTGTTTCAGAGGGAAGATACATGTCGGTTTTGTTCGTTATATAACTTACTGCCCGTACATCAAGCATCTATCGGTTGCTTTTCAGCGGCCGTCAGCTGAGATACCCTGGTTGGAACGAGTAATTGACAGATTTGTCTTTCAATTGGAAGTTTTGGTAATTGAAAGCGAAATTCTTCTGGAGGATCGGACTACAATTTTCATGGTTTAAATGGGCAGGAAGTTATCGACTTGGAGCAACTCGTTGAAAGAGAACAAGAAATGTTGAAATCGCATCCAAGCTTGCAGTACTTGAGAATCAAAGTTTGAGTTTGTGATACACAAAGTGTCCCTGAACGAAAGTCTTTTCAGGTTGATAAAACTCTAAGACACTGAGTATGGTTGGAAGATAGCTCAATTCGATCTTCCCGTTAATTTTGATCAGCTACTTACCATGAGAAGGTCCAGTATAACTCTTATTTGAATGCTGATTTTTATAACGATAAAAAAGATTGATCAGTTAAAGAAATTTAAATTTTGGAAATTGCATTTTAAAGCTAGAGAAGCAGTCGTGATGATTAGTTCCAAAAGCTTCGAGCCAAAGAGCTGAAATGCAGGTTTACTGAGGCTTACAGGACCAAATTATTTTTCCAATCTTCCATTATTTAGGGATAGAAGCATCAGGCACTTCTCAAATTGTCTCTTTCAGTCATAATTGGCCGCAGTGTCACTGAGAAGCTCTAAAAGTTTGAATCTTCTGTTAATAGCCGCGAAGTGATAGCGGCTATTATTGGGGACATCTTTGTTTTTTAATGCATCGTCTCCATCGATGATTCCTGCGACCTGACTTCTTGGAATTGACTTTTTCAGTTTCAGTGTCTTTTACTGCTTTGCAGTTAAAAGTTTCGTGCGTGAAGTCATTTGTTCTGCTTCTAGGTCAATTGCGTGACTTACATCACTAAAAATGACTTTGAACTCACTTAGTGAACTTTAAATTTAACAAACATTTGGTAGTTAAAGATCAATAGTGTGCATCCAAGTAGTGCCTAACGTACATGCTCTAATTCTTAAATATTAGATTCTTGAGTTTTTGATTTCGAAAATTAATTTTGAAAAGCTCTGAGGGCTTTTTCCTTATAGAGCGTGTCTCTCGTCAAAATGACGGTACGAATCTAACCCAAAAAGTCTTTTGGTCTAATAAAGGACTGGTGGTCAATCTGTCTATCTTATTTCTTTTGTTGTTTCACTCCCTTGGAAGGCTACTCGGGGCTATTTTCCGGCAGTCTGCCGGCTATGTTTAAAAATTTATTTGCAATTTTACCGAGAAAAATTGAAAGGTTTCAAGTTTTTTCCCGTTTTGCTCCTTAATCACGTTTAGAGTACGCTTTTAAGTTTGAGTTCACTTTAAAGAGAATTCCATAGATCTGATAAAATTTTAATTTGACGAGATAGTTCGTGATAGAACAACACAATTGTGTCCAGCATTAGGTTGTTTTTTTTACTTTCGAGTAGAGAAAGCTATGATTTCTCTATAAAATGGCGGTAAAATCATTTTTCGATATATTTAAAAAAGTTGAAGCTCAAAGTTTCGAGGTCGTGGGCGCCTTTAACTTGAGTTCGAAAGTGAAAAAATGGTAAAACCTAATGAAATCCGACCACGATTGCTTTGAATGCCCTTGCCTCGGATCAAATTTTTGAATAATTACGTTTTAATTTGATTCAAGGCCTCCTTCTCGGAACTTGATTAACAGACAGTAGCTTGTTATGAGTTTTTCAAATTCGAACTGCTGTATTTTCAAAAATTTTTTGATCCACGTGAATTTCACTTTCTATTTTTGATTTAAATTTGTGGAACATGATTCAGTAATAAAGGTTTCAAAGTTAGCAAGAAAAAATAATTTCAACTATATAAGATAACGGCATCGAAGTTAAGTTTTGGCAAATATGGCCTCAATGAGAAAACGAATCTTGGAAATCGTAACTTGAAAAAGTTCTGAAAACCAGTGATAGCCATGGAACGGTAACATACGTCGAAAATCTTCAAAGTTATAATTTTCCAATTTTTACTTGTGAAAAGGCTTAATCATAATACGAATACGATGCCAAAACGCCTTCTCTTAAATAATACTACCATAAGACAAGGAATCATCTAAGATCAAGCCCAAAACGCACTAAACAACCGAGGGAGGCAAAGTTCGTCCTCGTGTTGATTTGAACGATTTTTGGCTTGATAGCTGAAAGGTGATGTATGTGCTTCGTGCGTCATTGGTTAATATCGTGGCTCCATGAGTTTGTCGGTTTCAAGAAGAGCTCTCACCTTATCATAGCTTCAAGTTGACCATAGCCTGAGCAATTTTGTATGCAATGACGTTCACTTTAAAGAGTTCACTTTAAAGAGAATTCCATAGATCTGATAAAATTTTAATTTGACGAGATAGTTCGTGATAGAACAACACAATTGTGTCCAGCATTAGGTTGTTTTTTTTACTTTCGAGTAGAGAAAGCTATGATTTCTCTATAAAATGGCGGTAAAATCATTTTTCGATATATTTAAAAAAGTTGAAGCTCAAAGTTTCGAGGTCGTGGGTGCCTTTAACTTGAGTTCAAAAGTGAAAAAATGGTAAAACCTAATGAAATCCGACCACGATTGCTTTGAATGTCATTGCCTCGGATCAAATTTTTGAATAATTACGTTTTAATTTGATTCAAAGCCTCCTTCTCGGAACTTGATTAACAGACAGTAGCTTGTTATGAATTTTTCAAATTCGAACTGCTGTATTTTCAAAATTTTTTTGATCTACGTGAATTTCACTTTCTATTTTTTATTTAATTTCGTGGAACATGATTCAATAATAAAGGTTTCAAAGTTAGCAAGAAAAAATAATTTCAACTATATAAGATAACGGCATTGAAGTTAAGTTTTGGCAAATATGGCCTCAATGAGAAAACGAATCTTGGAAATCGTAACTTGAAAAAGTTCTGAAAACCAGTGATAGCCATGGAACGGTAACATACGTCCGAAATCTTCAAAGTTCTAATTTTCCAATTTTTACATGTGAAATGGCTTAATCATGATACGATTCGATGCCAAAACTCCTTCTCTTACATAATACTACCATAAGACAAGGAATTATCTAAGATCCAGCTCAAAACGCACTAAACTGAGGGAGGCAAAGTTCGGCCTCGTGTTGATTTGAACGATTTTTGGCTTGATAGCTGAAAGGTGAGGTATGTGCTTCGTGCGTCATTGGTTGATATCGTGGCTCAATGAATTTGTCGGTTTCAAGATGAGCTCTCACTTAATCATAGCTTCAAGTTGACCATAGCCTGAGCAATTTTGGATGCAATGACGGTACACTTGAAATTTCCAGACAAAAAAGTTTCCGTGGCCATAGTTACGAAAGAACCTCTTAGTGCTCATGAAAAAAAGGTGAAATGTGGGGAACAATAAAGAAAAGGGCTGCTGAGAACCGTCCGATTTGGTCCAATGCTGTCGAGAGAGCACCTCGGTTTGGTTCTACTGGTATGGTTGCATTGAGCCAAAGCTGCAATACAGACCAGCCTTTTTCCACTGTTTAAATCTGCCAATAATTAATACAAATGGTAAAAAGGCACATTTTTAGCAGGTAATAGTAATCATGTACTTCATATTCCTTTCTTTTAGTTTGATTTAATAGAGGAATTTTCTGACTGGATTTAGGATTTTAATCCATAGTTTGATTTGAGAATGATTTTCCAAGCATGCACCTACTTTAACTTTTCGGACCTTTTCTGATTGTAGGGTTTCAAAGTAGACCTCGGTGTGTTTGGCCGTTGAGCAAAGATGACTTAAAGAGGGTATGAGAAAACAATCTTTAATAACTTTTCTCAGACAGTAAATATTTAGTTTGCACTAAAGTTGGGCTATTTGCAAGATCACGTTATTCATCATGGACTATCAATCTGGATGGGCCTTTTGCGTTTGCTTGTTACACAATTGACAAATCAATTGCCTACCAATTTATTTATTTGGGTCAATGTTAGAATCAGAATTGTCATTGGTGAGATTGCTTTAACACCAACTTGGTTGTCAAATTATTCCAACGGGCAATTATTCAATAAATCTTCACGTTTTTGTTATTGTTGTTTTTGAGTTCGATGAGCTCAATTAATAGGCAATTGAACATTTATGATTTGCCGGACTTTATTTTGGAGCGAATTTGCCAGAATCTTCTGTATGACCCTGAGTTAAATCATAGCTGGTTTGATTGTGGAATTATCCATCTTTTGAGGTTCAGAGCGACCGGTAGTTACTTCAATCAAGTTATAAAAGCTAGTTGCTTGAAATTTTCCCTGTTCATTGATTTTTGCGAGTTCACCTACAATGAATATCACCATCTTGAGTACATTAGCAGTTTTCTCAGTTGGGCAAACTCTGATCTTAATTGGAAGTGTACTGGGCTTAAGCTTGGATTGCCGCTCGATAACCCTGATGACCCGCAATCAATTTGTTTTCTGGGAAGTTACCTTTCGAAGTTACGGACCTTCGAAAAAGTTTTCTCCCGAAGGATTAAGTATCTCAGTTTTGACGCCCTTTTCCATTCGGCAGGATACTGCGAAGCTATAAAGGCGTTGTCTGACATATTATCCCCAGATGTGATTATAATTATCCAAGCACTCATATCTGATTTCAAAGGAATGTCTGCGCTACCTTTCCGTGATCGGATAAAAATCCTTGACCTTCAAGTTTTTCATGATCCTTATATGAAGCAGCCCTCTTCTTTCGCAATTGTTTTTGTCAATCTAACTTCATTGTCAATTGATTGCAGTACTGCTTCTAGTTGTAGAGATATACCTAATATCACACTTCCCCCTAGTTGTACTACTTTAAGAATAGATATCCGTTTGCTGCATTGTTTTATAAATTGCCATTTTATCAAGCATCTACAGGTTTTGTTGAAATCACGATCAAACGATATGCCGTTATTGGAAAAATTTATTGAGAAATTTGTCTTTCAGTTGGAAATATTTGTCATCGGATCCAAATTGATAGGAAGCGTTTCTGGCCTTGACTGTTTTAATGCTGTTGGAACCTCACTTTTAAAATCGCAGCAAAATTTGAAAGCATTGGCGATTGATCTATTTTGCGAAAAGAGTCCTGCAGGATTAGATTACAATTTTTTCTGTTTAAATCAACAAGAAATTACTGAATTGGAGCAACTTATTGAACGAGAACAAGAACTGTTTAAGTCACATCCAAGTTTGCAGTACTTCAGAATGAAAGATTATTTTGTGGTGCTTAAAATGTCAATCGACGGGTCTCTTCTCAGATTGATAAACTACCTAGATACTGAATATGATTGGAGAGTTGCGAGGTTGGACTTTGCAGATGGTTATAGCGAGCTGTTGGCCTTTAGACGTTCGCGTATGACTATCACTTAAATATATAAAAAATACTTTTAATCAAATTGCTTAATAGATTTCATTAATTAAGTTTTTTAAAAGAGTTTTATTAGGTTGATGAGGATCCTAATAAGACAGATATAATTCTCAGATCGTTCCATAAATGACGTCATCAATCCTCACTCTGCCCTTCCAATGTAGTTCTAATTGATATTTCTGTCGATTAAATAAACTTTTTTCACAATGGTTTATCTGTAATGTGAGACTCTCTTGTTTGAAGCCCTCTTGTTTTGATTTCAAGAGTTAGCTGGTGTGGGAGTTTTTACCCACAATCAATTCTTTTTACGGTTAAAATTATTCTTTATGTTCAGCAATTATCAGTAAGTAGTACGAATAAAACTCTTTTTTGTAAAATTTTTCTGGCATCGAAGCTCTCTGAGCGAAAAGAGGACACCTACGCTGACATGTCATTTTTAAGGACAAAAATCAGCTTCGGTCTTCTAAGGAGGTCCATCTTCTGCATTGGAGGCTCAAGGACACTTAAGCGGCGCGAAATTGTTTATGCTTCAATGGAAGTTGTTGTTGAAGAATGGAGGCTGTTAATTTGACTCATCTACTTTCGCTATTAGTTTGTGTTCTAGTGCTGCCTTTTTTTGCTTTACATTTTTCTCAGCTGATATTTGGTATAATACTCATTTTATTGGTAGATTTGAACAATACAAATTGCTTTATGAAGACGTAGTGCTGAGACGAGCCAATATCGACCCAGTGCTGTGGAGGGGCGTTTCTTAATTTAGTTTTTGTCGATTTTGAAGAAAATCAAAAGCACAATTTGAACAAGGTTTTAATTCACGAATGGTATAGGTATTGAATTAGTATAATGGATTCTGAAAATTTTTGATAGTGATTACAAAATTATATGGCTAAATCTTAAATATCGCAGAAATGTCAATACCCGATCTGAAAGTAACCTTTAAGTGCTGGGTTCAGTAGTTTTGCGTTTTGCTGAAAGTATCATGTACTATAGTCATAACTTATTTTGAAAACAAACACTTGTTATCTAGTTATAATTTTCCTCGTGCTGCTACTGTTTTCTAGAAGAGAAGAATTTGATATAATTTGCCGCGAATTATACCATTAACCTTTGGGCTTTTTTCCAAATTGAATACAAGATTTGTAAACTCAGCTTTTATGAACTATTTTGCAGACTGCGTGAGACCGGATAATGAGGACCTGTTTTTATCTAAGCGTTCAATGGTGCCCGAACCTCGAGTACATTAGTTATGATTTCGGCTTGTTTAGTTGAACCTTATTGATCCAACATTTTTCAAAAATTGAGAGAATATATATGCCAGGCTAGCTCTTTTCTTTGTTCAATTTTTCACTTTTTGTTTACGCATCGTAGAGAATAAGAAAAACACCATTTTGTTTCTTTCGGGATATAGTTTTGATTAATATAAAAATATCAGAAATTGAAAAAATAGGAACCCTTTGAAATTTCGAAAAATCGAAAAGAATAAACTTTTCGGGGGGGGGGGGGCGAGAGATCGCATTGAGATTGTTAAAAATCAGAAAAATTAGTCAGCCGAAAGTGAGTTTTGCAAAAAGTAACTCTTTATTAAAGTTTCAAAATTAACGAAAATTATGTTGTTTTTCTCTAAATATTCGAGTGAAATTGAGAGGGTGAAATCGTTTTTCGAGAGAGTGAAATCGCCATGTGAGTTTTTTTTACTATCTTCGTAAGTTTTGTTCAGGTTTAGTTCATTTTCGACTTTTTAAATTACTTTCATTATTGGATCTTAAAGCGAATTTTTCAAAAATCAGTGTATATGGATATTTACTTTTGGTATTTTATGTACGCAATGCCTCTTTATAACGTCAGTTTTTTTTGTTTTAGAGAATTGTATACATGCCGGCCCGATTTCGGCAGTTATTGTCCTGTTTTTATCAATTTTATTTGTTTTTGTTTTAATTATCGGAAAGTTTTTTTCTTTGGACCGGCAGTTCTAAGAATATCACGGGACTTATTTTTTTTACAAGGTTTTCTTTTGGATACCACAGTTAATTGGGGAGTTTTATCATTTGTATTATGAATTTGTTCATAATAATTCGTAGCGACGTCACTTGTTTGAGCCTTCCCGTATTTCACCATCCTAAGTATGCTACTGATTGTGAATAATCTGCTTTTATAAGCTGTTAAATTAATATTGATTTTTGCCTTTCTCTGATTTTCAAATTTGCTATTGATTTCATTTGACATAGTGCGGCACTGAGAATTTGCTTGAAATTCCGTTTAAACTTTTTGACTGATAATTTCTTTCTACGCATATTATTGGTTCATGCAATTTTAATAACTAACTGAATTGGGTTTGTTACGTCATTTTTCACTCTCATCGAAGCGAATTTTTTGTTGATTGGCTTGATGAGGTTTTTAGTCACACGTGACTTATATCACTCTCAAAAATGATATCCTCACTCAATTTGTACAGAGTCTTAATCAAAATTTAACACCTCAGGATTTAATAAAAATTTTGTTTGCTCTGCTTCTTTTACTGTCTTTTTGAGACTTGATCTATGAAGCTATTGCTGCTGTTTTCGGGCAATCTGCCAGCTATAATAAATAATTTTACTTCTATCTTTTTTCCTTAAAAACTGCTATTGTGTATTGGACTGGTAGTTAAAAAAATTGCCTCTTGTTTTAATTATGAAATTATGTCACAGTTTATTTCTCATTATCACAACTACGTAAAATATATACTTTCCCTTTAACTTTTGTCTCGATTAAAGTTTCTCGAAATTTTTTAAAATTTGAAATTGAAGAAAATTTGACGCTGAAAAACCATACCAATAATTGTGCCGACAAGAAAACTTACCAGCAAGACAAAAAATATATTGCCTTGCGGCAATTATTTTTTGTATTAAGTTTTGTCTTCAAAGTAAATCAACATCTTCATTAAATCAACAGTTGCAATGAAAATGGATACAACTTGAATTTCGAAAATCAGTTACCTTAGTATTGTCAGTAAGGTTGTTCGCTTGCAACTCAAAGTCATTTGACAAGCCAGACATTTGTGGAACAAGAAGAAGAGTTTTTAGAAGTTGATTTTCTGGGGGTGATCGAATTTATAAAATTTAGTTATTATCCGGTATTTGACACAGTGTGGTCAAACTTGGTAGGGTGTTAATACATACTTGGGGCAAGTTCCATCGTTGACAATTTTGGGAATTGGTTTTATAGATACCGGGGGAGGGGACATTAATATTCCAAATAAGGCTTGAGTTCTTGTTCATAGTTTGACCGATCGATTATTTGGTAGCGTCATAGGTCTAATACTGCTTTTGTTCTTTTGAATAGCTTGAGCAGAAGTCGGATATGTGCAAAGAAGGCGTTGAGGTCATTCAATTGTTCTTTTCAAGCAATAACAAACTTTACGTAAGAAAGGCTTTTCTAATGTGGTCCATAATGCGAAGTGAACAGATTCTTTTTTTGTTTGAACTTTCTTGTACGTTGTTGGCTGATAAGTTTCTAAGGAGTAGAACCACGACATTACCAAAACAGTACCATAACGGAGCTGTAGCTTAGGAGTTGACCTGTAGAGAAGTTGTGATAACCAAAACGTTGTTGAGAGAGTTGAGCTGACTTGGTAAATTCAGAACACCGGTTTGCGCGATTGGAAATCAGACCACTTGAAAACACCGGAGAACCGCAGCTAGATGCAGCTGCTTCATTGAGAGCTTGTAGAATTAAGAGAATAGTAGCTCTTTTGTTTTGAGTTTGATTACAAAGTTAAAGTTGTGAGCCATCTTTTATAATAAAACTCTGGTTGAATTTTGGTTTAATTTTGTGATCTCTTACGTTTCTTGTTTATTAATTTGATTTTATTTGATTTTTCGAATCAATTCATTATTCCAACTAGAGTTTCTTACAGCCGACAAGAGCAGCGTGGGGACAAAATAACCCTCCAATAGAAGTCCGAGAGCCATCAAAACGCCCCTTTCAGTTTGCTAGAGTTTTTGGCGCTAGTCGGTCCCCAGCTAGTCAGCCTAAGCAAAGTACAAAATTCTTCTTGCATGCGCGTATCTTCGAAATTCACTTGGAGTTATAATGGCTGTGTTATGTGAGCTGCTACTAGTGTGTGTGATATCTGATAATTGTTTATGCCCCATTCTTCGATTGTAATAAACTTGAATGCCTTCATTGTGATTTTTTTACTGGTTTATTCTGATTGTACCAACGGTCACTTGTTAGCTGTGAATTGATTCAAGTTTCAACTATCAGCAATGTTACGGCTCATTCGAAAGTTAATTGAGTGTGTATACAATATTAATTAGTTTGAGAGCTATACGCTTGTTAAAAAACGCAAAATGAAAGCATAGATGTTTTGGTTACCCAGTGAACTGAAACTTAGTACATCTTGATAAGAAACATACTAAATCTTGGTAAATCTTGCCAAGATCTTGCCATGGTACTTACCAAGAAAACATCAAGTTATGTACTAACTTGCAAGTTCTTTGCATGGCTGTCAAGAAACAAGATCTTGGCGAGATTTCCAAGAAAGATTAACCATGACATGGCAATATATATTGTGAGAACAAACAATCGGAACAGTCTAGTGTAGATTGTCATAGTATGTTTTGCCAGACTTTTTACACGCGCTGATGATCGGTAGATTATTTTTCGACGGATAAAAGATCTCTTAAAAATTCTTCGTTACTGAAGAATGTATGCGTCTTTCTTCCTTCGAAAAGATTGAGTGCTTCCTAAAAAGGGAATTTTTGCTGACAGAGGACTCTTTTTGATTACTATGGAACTTTTGCGATTTTTTGCGATTTACATTTTTAGAGTACTGCTTTTTTGTTGAAATAATTTGAGTTGATTTGAAAAAGCTCAAACAAAAATGGAAATCAGTGAGTTTTATTATTGCACCAGCCAGTCATAACAACAGTAATACAAAATCTTGGGTTAGCTCGCAGCTATTCCTGATCATTTCGACATTCGAGTGGAACGCAGGTAGGTCGGGGACCTTACAAAATGTCGGATCTTTTCCGTTTGTGCCCCCCCCCCCCCCAGCTTAGTGGGCGCATATTATTTGCACCCCCCAGACGCACGTGCAATATATTTACATAATGATTTACTATGTAATGGCACGTGCTTTGCAACTGGGGGGCGCATAACGTACTGGGGGGGGGCACAAACGGAAAAGATCCAAAATGTCCATTGCAGGCATAGTGTTATTGAGCATGTCGCCTTTCGAGGTGCAGTTTGCGAACAGACTCAGTTTCATCTTAGAGCTGCAGTTTAAATGAGTGGTGGTATTTGTCTCTGCGTTGAGATATTTTCCAGTTTCAATTTGTGACAATTATTTATCCATAGTCATTTTCCAACTATAACGGAAAATACATTTTTTGTTTACTTTTTAGTTTTTCCTGCTTCTGCTCGCGATCGGTCCATTTGTACGCGTTTATAATTTGAACGAAACGTATTTGTATATTATTTTTTGTATGCAGCAAAACAAATACATGTATTATTACGCATGCGTTTGTATAATTGCGTTAAAATGTATGCGATGTAGATATAAATTAGTGCTTTTAAGCAAAAATCTAATTGTATTTACTTTTCCATCCTGTTTTCATACGTTTTATACTTTGCCAAAAAATCTTTGAGTTGGTCTATATTTATTGTAATTTCAATTACAGACTTGAATGACGCTGATTTAAAGCTATTCTACGCATCCTGATAGCTGTTAACGAATCTCTAGGCATTATCTTAAATAATTCCATTTGCAATGAACACCAACGCTAAACAACCTACCATATATGATTTGCCGGACCATATTTTAGCGCGCGTTTGTCAGTATCTTATAGATGACCCTAAATTGAGCCACAGTTGGTGCAGTGCAGGTCTTATTCACGTTTTGAGCTTTAGATCGACGGGAAGTTATTTCAATCAAATTATTAAAACCAGCTTTTTGCGATTTTTTATGTGTATCGATTTCCTCGAACTTTCGCTAGATTATGAGAATATTCAACTAAAGCTAATGGACAGTTTTCTCCAGTGGGCAAACTCTGATCTTAACTGGAAATGCACGGAGCTGAAATTTGTTTTGACATTCGATGATATAGAATCAAGAACAAATATGCTATTGTCGAATTTCATTGCCAAGTTACTGAGTTTTGAATCAGTTTTCTCTGGAAAGATATCGTATCTCAATGTTTACGCGGACGGTTATTTGGAGCGATATAGTGAGGCGTTGACTAAGTTATCTGTGATTTTATCCCCTGATGTCGTCATAGAGCTTGAAACAAGTTTTGCTGATTTCCAAGAAGTGTCTGATCTGCCTTTTGCTGAATTTATAAAAATCTTGAAACTTAACGACGAGGGTCATGATCACGATTTGAAGTTAGAAACCGTTCAAACTATTGTTAGAAATATTCCAAATGTGGAGAAATTAATGTTGGAAGAGTTGGAAACTGATATGGCCAGGGCTCTGACGTCATGTAACAGGCTTCGTCAAATAAATTGCGATTTCTTATCAAATTTGGACAATATGAACGGAACCATTTTTCACCATGTGGAGCATTTTAAAGTAGAGCGCTGGTTTGGTTCACAAATAAAGGAGCTTTCTTTCTCAAAAGTCTTCCCCAATTTGACGTCACTTACACTTGATCTCGCTCCTTCTAACGTTATTGAAAAATGTCCAGATTTTATTCTTCCTCCCAGTTGTATTCGGGTAAAGCTAGATGTCTGTTTAGTTGGTGGTATAATCAATTGCCCGCATATCAAACACTTGGCGGTTATTTTTCGATCGAGCTCAGACGATATGCAAATGTTGCAATCAGTTATTGACACGCTTGTCTTTCAATTGGATATTTTTGTCATAGAATCCGCAAATATTGGAAATATTTCTAACGCAGATTGCTTTCATCGCATTGGCCGCGCTCTGCTTACATCGCAGAGAAATCTCAAAGCTCTCGCAATCGATTTAATGTGCGAAAATTCTTCTGGGGAGTCGGGTTGCAACTTTTACAGTTTAAGTCTACCAGAAGTTAGCGAATTAGAGCAAGTTGTTAAAAGAGAACAAGAAATGTTAGAAGCACATCCAAGCTTGCAATACATGAGAATCAAAGATCGGTTCGTGGTACTCAAGATGTCTATCGATGAATATCTCGTAAGATTGATAAAACTTTTGGACACAGAATTTGAATGGAGTATTGCGCAGTTTGACATTCCGGTTCATTATGATGAGTTTTTGGCGATGCGAAAGTCGAGTTTGACCATTATCTAATTGTTCAACTTTAATACTGTAAATAATTGTCACTAGATATTTTTTTCAAATAATTGATTGTTTAATTGCAGCCGTCAGCCTCTAGTAAGCTATTATTTGGGCGCTTCTTTCTACAATTCTAGGAATTTGAATTGTATTAACCGTTGTTTTTTTTATGATCTGGTCATAAAATTTCATGATTTTTGAAGTCAAAGTGGTCACACCGAAACGTACAATTAAGTGGAAAAGCATGAGGTTTTGTGACGTTAATTTTTAAACTCTAATTACAAAGTACAGTGAAAAACTTCTCTTTGTCGATTGTGTTTATTTACGTGCGATATGATTTTTCTTCTTACAGTTTTTCAAAATATGGGGTTTCTTTTTCTAAATCCCTTTTCGAATCAATTGATAGTAATTTCCAGGTCTAATTTTTTTTACTCAATGAGAATTCTTTGAATTGTAGTTCAGGACATGGCCTACAATTTTTCTTTTAAATTCGAAGAGATTGATTGATTTGTATTGATGCGCTTTCTTTTTTTCGATTTTCCGTCCATAAGTTAGGATTAGAGTAGCAATTTTGGTTTCACTGGAGTAGCAAAGGTGCCAAAGTCGAGTAGTTTGAAGGAGTGAAAATTTTTCTAAATGCTTTCAACATCGAATGAGAAAAAAAAACGTTTGAACAAATTTTGGATTTGAGATTGTCTTCCATGTGCGGCCATGTGGTTTCCGTTCTTACTCTTAATTTTTTGGCGGAATTGTTTTCAAAAGGTGAAAAAAATTGTGTTCTAATTGTGCTAACGAATTACATAACTGTCACTGTTTTTTTTCATAGTAGTTCTGACCACTTTGTGATTCTTTCTGTTGCCTGCCTTCTCTTATTAATCACTTCACAGTTCATTTCCTATCTAACGTTTTCAACGTCTTGGTTACTACTTGTTTTAAAAAATTATTGCTAACTGTTTGAGTTTTTCCGTTTTTTAATTGCCTATGTTGTCCTGTTACTTAATGTCAGCTCTCTTGGGACCTCATTGATTCAAATTAATGGTTTGAAATTTTTTTCAGGTTCTGAGCAACTCAGACATTACTTCATTTCAAAAATTCTCGTATTTTAATATTTGTAAGTTTTTGAAGTTTTTGTCTTATTGCTTGGTATCGCTAATGGTGTGTCTCAATGACTCATTCTTGAAGCATAATGGTTTTTATTTAACGGTCTCAATTCATATCGAACGTTTTAGAAGACTTTGACACTGCCTCTTCGCTTTTTTTTTTGGTTTACATGGTTTTTAGTTGTTCCTGTTGTCCGAATACTTAATGTCTAGTAGTGGGCTCACTGGCTCTTCGCTGACGCGTAATTAATGCGAAACTTTTAGTTGTTTGAATTTTGATATAACCTTTTTTTTACAACTTTGGTGGCACTTGTTTTCAAAACATTCACTTTTTTTCCAGTGTTGCCCAGTTTTGTTCTGTTTGTTATCCGATCAGTTAGTGTCCTTCGTGACTGGTCTACTTATCTCTAAAGGATTGTTTTTTTAGTGTTTTGATTTCGTGTATAATAATTTTAATGAATATGACATGATTGAGATTTTGCCAGTTTGAAGGCTTAAAACAGTTTATATCTGCGCCCTCAAAAAGGAGATGAATTGTTGAATTTGACGGTTCGAAGGATTAAAACGGTTTTTAGCTATGCCCTCAAAGATGAGAGAAAATGTTGAGGGTTTGCCGATTTGATGGCTTGAAACGAAATTCAGCTGCGCCCTTAAAGATGACAGGAAATGTTGAGAATTTGCGGGTTCGAGGGCTTAAAACGCATTTAAGCTGCTCCCTTGAAGATGAGAGGAAATGTTAAAAGTTTGCCGGTTTGATGACTGAACTCGGATTTTAGCTGCTCCCTCAAAAATGAGAGTGTTGAGAATTTGACGCTTTGAAATTTAAAACGTATTTCATGTGCGCACTCAAATTTGAGACGAAACGTTGAGACTTTGCCGGTACGTGGGCTTAAAAGGAATTTCAGCTGCGCCCTCAAGGATGAGAAGAAATGCTGAGAATTTGTCGGTTTAAAGGCTTAAATCGGATTTTAGGTGCACCCTCAAAAATAAGTGATATTGAGAATCTGTGGTTTCGATGGCTTGAAACTAATTTCAGCTGCGCCCTCAGATGTGAGGAAATGTTGAGAGTTTGACGGTTCGAGAGCTTCAAACGGATATTAGCTGCGCCCTCAAAGATGAGATGAAATGTTGAGAATTTGCCGGTTTAAAGGCTTAAATCAGATTTTACCGGAACCCTCAAAAATAGAATGTTGAGAATCTGCCGGTTCGAAGGATTAAAGCGGATTTTAGCTGCGCCCTCAAAGATGAAAGGAAATGTTGAGAATTTGCCGGTTTGAAGGCATGAAACGGATTTTAGCCCCGCCCTCCAAGATGAGAGGAAATGTTGATAATTTACCGGTTCGAAGGCTGAAAACGGATTTTAGCTGCGCCCTGCAACATAAGAGGAAATGTTGAGAATCTGCTCGTTTGAGGTCTTAAAACGGATTTTAGCTGCTCCCTCGAAGTTGAGAGGAAATGATGAGAATTGGTCTGTTCGATGGCTTAAAACGGATTAATGCTGCGCTCTCAAAGATGAGGGAAAAAAACGTTGAGAATTTGCCCGGTCGAAGTTGGAATACACAGTTAAGCTGCGCCTTCAAAGATGAGAGGAAAGGCCGGTTGGAAGGCTTGAGGGATTAAATTGTTTTTTAAGCCAATATATTGTGTGATACAATTATTTGAGCTTTTATTTGGTCATGCACCAATGATGAGGCGCGATTGCTTTTCTGTCGGTTGTAATGGACCGATGTCTTTTGGCAAATCTGCCGAAAACAATCAAAAGCAGATGGATAGAGAAAGGAGTTTTTGATCGTACATGATTCTAAAATGCTATTTTGTTAAACATTAATCCTGGATTCCTAAGTTGTTTTTTCAGTGCAATAATGTTAGTTATAAGTTCTTTAGATATTGGACACTTTTGGTTCGCTACCGGAATCTATCGGCTGTGTTTTGTAACTGATAAAATCAGAGAGCCTTTAGCAGATGTCTCACTGGGCTCCAAGTGTACAGTTCACCGAAATTTTTGAGGAGACCAAAGGGGGGGGGGGAGAACACGAATTTTTGGGCAGGTTTCAACGCCCCCTTAGTTTTCACTAAGACAGCTGTCATCCAATTTCATCCAAAATAAGATTGCTACCAACGATCATTTTCTAAAGAGTGCTGTTTGGATTCTGTTGGCCTTTTTACGAATCAAAGGTAAGTATTTTTAAATGACTCTGGAAGAGGAGGTATGGTGATCTTCGATTTTCCAATTCAGTGGAATGTCAGTTAAAAACAGGATGTGAAAGTCAATGCCGTACCTAAAAATGTGTATTGAGTCAATCGCCTGCATAAAATGACGAGAGGAAGATAGTATTTTTTGCATGCATTTGATGTTCAAATGAAACAATTTAAAAGCAGTTTTTCAAATTCAACTCTTAAATTTTTTGGCTCGAACGGTTTGTATCGCATTTGTTAAAGAACCAATTGTTTGAGCTGTTTTTATGTTTTTTACATTTTACATGTTTTTACATACATTTTACTTGTTTACATGTTTAATAGCCGCCCTCATCTTCTCAGCCGGCTATTATAGCGCTCCTTTTTTACAATTCAAAGAATTTTTACAATTCAAAGAATTTGAATTGTATTGGGGCTCTGTCTTTTTTTTTAAGATCTGTTCACACATTTTCATGATTTTTGAAGTCAAATTGGAGTAGTGATTTTGGTCACGCCGAAACAGGAAATTGAGCGAAAAAGCGAGTGGTTTTGCGACGTGAATTTTTTTCGCTCTAATTTTAAAGTAGAGTGAGAAAACGGTGTTTGAACAAAAATTCGGTTTCTCGGTAGTGGTTTTTTGTTCACATGCTGCAATTTCACTCTGATTTTCATTGTTTTTTCGATTTTTTTGGATCGGATTTTCTAAATGGTTTTTGCAATCCATTCACAGCTCATTCTAGACCTAGTTTTTTGTTTGAATTAATTTTTCATTTCTCGCTAGTGGTTTTTTTGGTTCACATGCGTCATTTTGACATTGATTTTCTGTTTTTTCTTATTTTTTTGATCTGATTTTTTCTAAAATGGTTTTCGCAAATCACTCATAGTCCATTCTAGGTCTAGTTTTTCTGTTTAGTC
The DNA here is from genome assembly GCF_964194025.1 of Convolutriloba macropyga. Lineage (NCBI taxonomy): Eukaryota > Metazoa > Xenacoelomorpha > Acoela > Convolutidae > Convolutriloba > Convolutriloba macropyga. The sequence goes on from NC_134479.1 coordinate 45,827,431, forward strand.
AATGAAAATTCTTTGAATTGTACGTCAGGACTTGTCCTGCTATGTTTTTTTACTTCGTCGAATAAAAAAATGTTTCGCTTTACCTCATTTTGCAGCTTTTTCAACATTTTGCGTGATATCTTTTTGACTTCTCTAGGCTAGTTTCTCTCTTCTCTCATTCTGCTAAAAGTGATTTTGAACATCAGTTGCTCAGCAAAGCAAATCAAAATGAACAGAGTCAGTATAAAAAATTGAAGTCAGAAGTAGAAACGGGATAAACCCATAAAGCCCAATTTTAGATGCCCGCTATTTGAACGTCGTTCCTATAAGTCTTAGTTACCATCTCTAATGCTTATTGATATTGATAGTAGCCCCTGTAGCCTCTCTCTAAGAAACAGAAGTACGTTATGTTCAACTACGAAATGCCATCAAAATAAATCGGACTTAAAAAAATTTTGTTGTACACAATTTTTTTTAATATCTTCTATTCTTTCAATCCCAATCATGCTTATTGGAATCAACGGCGGCTATTTTCCGGCAATCTGCCGGGTATGTTTTTACATAAATTGTTTTCAACTGTTTGAGGTAAATTTCCTAATTTTGTGCTTTGTACGAAAAGTTTTAAGGATGCTGTAAGTCTTTTAGGGATTTGTTTGATCTATTGATTTTACTCATCCTTTTTCATTTGTTTTTGTTTTTAAAAGGTGGTTAATGTCAGTGAATATTTAAGTTTAAATAAAAATTTAAGTTTTATCATGGAGACAGTCAGTTATTTGATGCAAGACATTTTGGAGGAAGAAATTAAATTTTCTGTTTCCTTCTTTGGTTTTTTGTTTATTACGCCATGTGGCGTGTGATTTATCTCTGACCAAACATAGCTGGTATCAAAAGGTTTCCGAAAAGATAGTTCTGAGAGGTAGCATTTTCTGAATTTTTGTATTTTTTCGTAGTTTATATCCGGTTTTCCTCCTGGGCAATTCCAAAATAATCCGGCAATGTTTTTTCGGTTCTCCTTCCCGTGTTTAATTGCTCTGCAATGAAGTTTCAAACCATTGTTGTAAACGTGTTTGTCTTTTTTATGCAATTTTTTTTTACCGTTTTGATCTTTGGAGTGACTTTTAACGCCTTGGACTTTTTTGTTTTGCGTGATCTAAATTTTTCTCTCAATGAAAAGTGTCAGCAGCTGAACTCAAGCGGCGGCACTTCACTACTGCTGCTCAGGTCAAATGCTCCAAAATTGGTATTTTCTTTAAATTTTATTTGTAGTGGTATATATTAACTTCTAATTACATCATATGAAACTCCCTTAGTGCTTTCAGTTACTTCATTTCCCCAACTGAAGCAGGCTGCAATAGATTCGAGCCCCCACTTGTTGTTTGATAGCAATTCTGAAGTGTGCTTTAAATGTTTGAAAATTCTGTCCTAAAATTTTTCATTTATGCATCTAAAGTTTTCGGGATTGGTTTTGTCAAAATAATTCTTTGGTGTTTTTTAAATTGTGAGCTTGCTTAATATTCTTTTTCCTCTATGTTGTAGGTTGAAAGAATCTGGTAAGCGTTAGTATTTAAGTGAGTTTGCAAATTTTCTGGCACCAGTTTTGTTTTCGCAAGGAATGCGTAATCGCATTATTCCGTAACTTTATTGGAAGTAGGTTGAAATTTAAACGATTCTGCATTTTTATCCAATCCAATTGTTTTCATGAATCCCAAAACTTTTGTGCAATTTTAAAGCTTTTGAAAATTAAATTTGACCGACATAACTACCAAAAATCTTGAGGTTACATGAAAAATCGAAGTTGTTTTTTTTCGGTAACATGTTTGATCGGAACTCCTTGAACAGAACATTGTCTAACATTTTTAACTCGTGCGCATTAGGCGAACTTGCGTTTGTGGAAACAGGTTGATGGGATTTCCCTGTACTGCGAAATTGGTTTTTCTTGTCAATGAGTCGCTGTACAAAATTTTAAGGTTTCAGGTGTAAAAACATAAATTCTTTTGAGATACCACAGTTTTTGTTGAGTTCTGATGAAAATTTTCCATTAATTTCTATTTCTAAAACCATTGGTACTAATGTAATTATATAATTATCTATAGAAAACTAATTGTGCTGAAAAATCTATTCGAAAGCTCTTATTTACCGATGAATTGTAGTGATTTATGGAAAAATTGTGAAAATAAATTTGTACGCGTTGTAAAGATTTTGCAATAGTAAATCTGTTGGGGAATACATCGAATTGGTTTTGAAACTAAAGATGTGTAACTTGTTAGAGCGCAACGTTTTTGTTTATCATTTACTATTAGAGTTTTGAAACAGAATTGAGTTATTTTGCTGCAAAATATAGCACTGAGTTTCCTCTGATGTCTTGACCAGTGAGGCGTTGGTGTTCAAATAGAAACTGTGTCCAAGATTTTTAATGACTCTGTTTTATTTAATTTAAAAATCAATTTTGCTAGCGTATTATTTAAATGACTGTCAATTTTCATGTTACTATACAATCATGTAGTAAACATCGCTTCATATAGCATAATGTAAACAGTAACTATCATAAATTATTATAAGTAAAATATTGTAAATTAAAAATTGTTACTTCTGTATCTAACTGCATGTAAATACTTTTTGTTCTTAAATTGTACACAAAGTATTTGTATTCGTAGTGAGCATTGGCCACAAAATCTATAAAATCTAACAATTTCCATTTTTCAAATATTTTCTGCAATTATTAATCAAAAGGATGATAGTTTTGAATTGAGTTATTTCTTTATAGTGCGACTTTTCAGCTGGAGTATGGAGTTGCGTATGTTCAATTTTGACAAACTTTTTCAGAAACTGCTTCTAATCGGCTGATTATTATCTTTTATCGTCTACCTCTCGGTACATATTGAGTACGTACAAAATTATTCACCAAAAATGTGCTCCAATGAAGAACATTTGAGTATCTACGATGTACCAGAGCCCATTATAGAACGTATATGCCAGTATCTGCTGGATGACCCCAAAACACGACATAAATGGTGCAGCGGTGGAATCCTTCACGTCTTAAATTTCAGAGCTTCCTGCAAATACTTGAATTTTATTATCAAGAATAGTTACCTGAAATTTCTATTGCGAGTTTGTTTTTATCATCAGTTACACGAAGATGATAGACCTAATAATTTCTCTGTTATGGAAAAATTTCTCGATTGGGCTAACTCTGATCTTAACTGGAAATGTTCGCATTTAATTCTTGTCTTGCCTGAGCAGGATGGTAAGTCAGAAGTCGTTTCATATTGCGTACTAAAATTAATGAACCATAGTTCAATTTTTTCTAGACAACTTTCATATCTAGAAGTTGACGTATCAAACAGATTTGACTATTACTGTGACACGATACCTTTACTGAGTGGGATTTTTTCCCGGGACATAGTCTTAAAGATTCGAGCAGCGACCTCAAACTCCAATGTTCTTACGGATCTACCTTTTTGTGACAGAATCAAAATCGCCAGCCATAGACACCTTATTGACCTCGACCCTGACATGTCAAAAACTGACAATACCATTTTGAACAAGGTTCCAGATGCAGAAACTATTATCATAAGTGACCTAAATCACGTTATATTGCGTGGTTTAATGTCATGTAAACTTCTTCGTCTATTATTCTGCCACCAAATTTCTTCTCCATTAGATATTGAAAATTTGCCGGGAGTGAAATTTAGTAAACTGGAGCATTTTAGCGTCAAAAGGTTATTTATTTTTGATTTTATTCCGCTGCCTTTAACAACGTTGTTTCCTAATTTGACTTCTTTAACAATCGATTGTGCGAGGCCTGGCACTATTACAACTCTTGACCTTCCCGTGTCTTGTGTTACAGTCAAAATAGGCATCTTTTCCGTTTGTGGCCCTCAAGTTAGTGGCCCCTACCTAATATTTTCAACCCTCAAGCGCGCATTCAAAATTGGGATTTTTCCGTTTGTGCCCCACCCCCAGCTTAGTGGGTGTATATAATTTGCACCCTCCAGACGCACGTGCCATATTTTACAAAATGATTTACGAGGTAACGGCACGTTTTGTGGAAGCATAGCGTATTGAGGGGGGTGGGGGCAAACGGAAAATAACCCGAAAATAAAATACAATTTTTGGATCAGTTTTCGCAAAACAGAATAGATCCTAATTTTCTATGTAGTGTAACAAAATTTTGTGACTGGGTTGAGCTCGGTGCTGGTGGTCAATAACGGAGAAGATGCCGATATAGATGTCAGATTGTTGAAGTGTATAGCTAATTGTTGTCAGATTAAAAATCTGATGGTGTCAGACTTTGGACGCGATGACGGCGTATCGCTACTGCGAGAAACAGTGAGCAAGTTTTCTTTTCAACTAGACATTTTTGTATTTGCTGCCTTGGAGGATGATAACAGACCATGCATAGAATTTTTCAACGAAGTGGGACTATCTCTTCTGAAATCGCAACATTGCTTAAAAGTGTTGGCAGTTGACGTCGTGTCCAGACAAAACTTCCGAGAACCGAAGTTAAATGAGTACAGCTTGGTCAGCGTCAACGAAGCGGGGGAATTTAACGAGAGCGAGAAAGAGCTGCTCAACATACATCAAAGCTTGGAATACTTTAGAATGAATAGCGGGTTTGTGCTGCTTAATAAATCACCGGATGGACGTCTTTTGCATTTTATGAAATTCTTGGAAACTGAATATGGTTGGGGCATTTCACAATTTGATTATAAAGCCCAAATCAACGTGGTATTCGACTGGGAGTCTATTATTGATCGAGCCCATTAATATACAGATCTTGGTTAGAGAAATTTGCACGCCAGAGAACGATATCAAAAATTTTAATAAAACCAGTGGCATTACATGGTAAAACTAACAATTCTTGGTTTATAAACACAATTTTGAAGAAATTTTCTATTGTATTATGCTTATCCTGGCATAAACTACCATTTTTTAACCGAAAAGAAACTTGAAAGCCTGCAAATGTTGATGTCTCAAATGAAATTTAAAGAAGATTTACAAGAACCAATGGACTACTCAATCCTAGCTAGATAGTGCTATTCAAAAACTTCAATATTTAAAATTGACTCGCCTCATAAACAGAGGTTTGAAAACTGTTTATAATGAGTGATTTTATTCTAAATATTTAATTTAGCTACACTTTTCAGCCGAACTATTTTAATCCTCTTGTATTTTTTGTTTTTGTAAATTCAACACAGCAGGTAAAACTAATCTGAAAGTAACAATTTACAAACTATAATAACAGTTTGCAAACAATAAGTTCTACATACAAAATATTTTTTGGTATCCAGTGTTTTCAACCAAATTATTTAAGCCCTCCATATTTTAGCTCAATCTTTAATAGCTGAGCGGAGCTATTATTGGTCGCTTATTTTTGATGTTTTTTTAAAAAAAAATGGGTGACCTCTCTATTCACAGGATGTAAAACAAGTTAATGAGCGTGAAATCAAGTGTGTGGGTCAATCTGCTTAATCAGAGGCAGGGAGAAGTTTTAGCATTTTAGAGGGTTTTGGGGCATAAATTGTTTTCATAGAGCCATAAATTACTTTAAATCACATGCGGGTTTTCAGAGCAGTTTTTAGTTGAACTCTAAGATTTCAATCCAAGTTATGTTCCTCCGTACGTTGACAACTAATTGTACGATTAGGATCCTCTTGAGTATTTTAAGCATTTACTAGACATTAAGCTGACATTTTGAGCTCTTCATTTTCATTGGCCGTAGTTATTCTTTCTTGCTTAATATGTTAAATTTTGATGGGAATAGAAACAGGTTTTGTATTGTGTTTTATCGAAAAACAATCAATTTGTTTAATTTTCGCTTGTCTTCTGTCTACTATTAATATTACAATTCATTATTTTACAATTCATTATAGCTGATGTTTATATACATAATCATTTTATTGATAGTTTTAATTAATACGAAATACTTTATGAAGACATAGTGATGGGAGGGCTCCGGACCACCCAATATTCACCCAGTGTTGGGGAGGGGCATTTCTTAATCTACCTTTTTATTATTTAAATCTATTCTTTGGACTGTGATAGTAACAGCAAAAACTTGAATGTTCAATAAGCAAGAATTTACTGAATTAATTGAAATACAATTGTGTTTTAATTGCTCTCGAACGATGTATGAAACGTGCTAGTATTGTTATTCAAAATTTTGGTTGAAATATTTTATCTAGCATTTTTGCTCGCTTGACGTTTTATCTTGAAGAGCGGGTTAATGGCGATGGTTTCAAGTCTCTGAGCAGAGCTTTATGGGAGCTGGCGACGAACTTTCCAGGAGGTAGAAATTCATGGTTTGAAGGGCGCTTTTGACCTACCAATTTAAACCCTTTTTTTATATTCTGGGCCTCTGAATTTAGTCGCCCTATACTTAACAAGCTACGACCAATGTCATCCTCGCCTGGCTTTCGATAGTAATTTTTCCAATCGTCAGATTATTCTAGAAACTTGTATCAATTGTATTAAACCTCTCACGTATTTCTGCCAGAAGTTCTGGCGACAACAAGTCTTTTGTGAAGTGGGACGTCAAAATTTGTTCGATGGTTTGAGTTAATTAACTTTTTTGCGTGTTTTTCTTAGTGCTAATATGCATTTTTTTAAAAAAAGTTTCATGGTTTACTGGTTTTTGATAGTAGTGGCTGTCAGATATCCCAAAGTAGTGGAGAAAACGGGGGCTCTAGCCACCAGCAAATTTGGCCCATTTCTCCATACGCTGTCGCATATGTCGAAATGAACCAAATTGTACTGGTAACTAGAGCCCCCGTTTTCTCCACTGCTTTTTAATATCTCAAAATAAAAAGCAAAATTAAAATCTGAAAACCCGCATGACCGCACACCCCGCATGAAACGCCATCTAAATTTATGCGCATTGTGCGGATTGTGCGCGTTACTTTAATGTTTAAAAAAATTATCTATGAAATAGTTTTTGGCTAATCTATGAAATAGCCCTGTCTAATAATTTGGAAATAGCTTTGACGAATACTTTGGAAAAAGCTTTTGCTAATCTACTCTTCTAATAATTTATCTATATATATATATATACCTTTGGCTATTAATTTGGAAACTATAACATAATATTTATAATACTTGGGTTCATCGGGGTTATCTTTAAAAGCTAAAGCAGAATTAGGTTCAAAAGTTGAATTAGAGATATCGATCGAAGCTAAAGCAGAATTAGATTCAAAAGTTGAATTAGATTCAAAAGTTGAATTAGATTTATCTTCGAAGAAGTTAGACTTAATGAATTCGCTAACAGGTTTTATTTCATTAACAGAATAAACACAGAATAACCCACTAAAGCTAACAATAGAAGAACAATATTCACACTTAACCTTACTTGAATTACATTCTTTACATATTGATTTCTTTTTATCAAAACATATGATTTGTCTTATAACCTTACATTTATTACAAATTTAATTTGTTATATCAATGTTGATTTTGGGGCTAGTAAAACTATGTGGGGTTGGGCTTAGAGTTAGAGCTAGAAGTAGAACTAGAACTAGAATTAGAATTGGAAATAAATCTAGAGTTGGAAATAGAACTAGAATTGAAATTAGAATTAGAACTAGAGATGGAAATAGAACTGGAATTGGAAATAGAACTAGAATTGGAAATAGAATTAGAATTGGAGATAGAACTAGACTTAAAGCCAGACTTAAACCCAGAACTACAACAGTTTGTTTTATGTGAACCAGTTCCACCAATGCAAATACTACCAATAATTCATCTCCACATGCACACTCACTAATTTTATCCTTATGTTCTATTTTATAATGAAAAGCTAAAGTAAAAGGAGTTCCACATTTATAATTACACTCTAAACATTCTATAACCATTATTTATGACGAGCCAAAATTTCAGTTAAAAATTTAGTTTTGTCTTTAGACTGGATGGCGTGTAATATGTGTAAAGTTGATAAGCATATTTCTTTCTTTATGTTTAGAAATGGAAGATGTAGATTGTGCATCTATCTTAATAGATATAGATTTACCCATACTAGAAATCAGTTCAGAGAGTATGTTTATAAATATAATATCGGTGAAGCCAGGGGCTCTGCTCTTGGTGTATGAGTTAAGCACAAGTAGGGTTATTTATATAAATATTAGCAAAGTTAAAATTTATGAAATCATGCGGGTTATAGGTTTTAAATTTGATTTTTTTAAATTTTAGATAGTATAGAGTAGTGGAGAAAACGGGGGCTCTAGTTACCAGTACAATTTGGTTCATTTCGGAATATGCGACAGCGTATGGAGAAATGGGCCAAATTGGCTGGTGGCTAAAGCCCCCGTTTTCTCCACTACTTCTCAATTTCTAAAAGTTAGTGGAAAATTCCAGTGATGCCCTGGTAATTTTTCGAGAAAGTTGCCCATTAAGCTCCATTTTTGTACGTCGCAAAAGAGTATCATTTCTCCTTTCGTATTTCAAACAAATCTGTTGAAATTCTTGCATAACCGGTTTTAAATTACGCTTTCACGCAATCTTAAATTGATTATGCTTGCTTAGTCAATATTTTATTTTCATATTAAAAGAAAATTGTAATACTAATTGAGTTCTTCTAGAATTCTTATGCTATCTCATTCGATTTTCTGATTCTATCTGTTGTGGTGAACGCTATCTATTTCAGTATTGGAGCTGTGATTTGGTTTAGAGCCATTTGGTATCGGTTCTTAACGGCTGAGTGACTCAAGTCGTTGTAAATTTAACTTTTTTGCTTATGTTTCATCTTGCAATGAATGCGACCTCAAAACAAATGTTGACCATCTACGATTTGCCGAACCACATTTTGGCTCGTATTTGCCAATATCTTCTGGACGACCCAAAGTTGAACCACTATTGGTGCAGTGGGGGAATTATTCACGTGTTAAACTTCAGATCTACCTGCCGTTACTTCAATGCTGCTATCAAGAACAGTTGCTTAAAGTTTTTCATGTGTCTTGATTTCCACGATTATGAAGATAACGAGTTTGCCTCCATTGACAATTTTCTCCAATGGACAGAAACTGATATCAGTTGGATGTGTACAAGTCTAAAACTTGTACTGCCACCAATTGAACGGCAATCAAATCAGTTTATGGCAAATTTTCTTTCAAAAATTACCAGTTTCGAATCCATTTTCTCTGGAAAAGTTCATTATTTTAATATTGTTGCGGATGCTAACTTTGAGGGCTATTTAATGGCAATAACAACTTTATCTGCCATTTTTTCACCCAATGTAGTAATCAAATTACGAGCAAGCGTTAAGGATTTTCAGGAAGGTTACGATCTGACCTTCGCCCGATGCATAAAAATCCTCAAACCTCTCGATTATGATCCCGACGTGCCATTGAAAACATTTCACACTCTTCTTAAAAAAATTGCAAACGTAGAAGTGGTAATGCTGAAACAATTAGGACCCAGTATAGCCCGGGCTCTGACTTCATGTGAAAAACTCCGTCGATTATCTTGCGATTGCATTTCTCTTGATTTTAGTCCATTCGATCTGCGAAGTTTCCATGGAGATGTTTTTGACCGAGTAGATCATCTCAAAATAACGTCAATTGATTATTTGCATGTATTGAACTCGGATTGCTCAAAAGTTTTCTCCAATTTAACGTCGCTGTCAGTTCACTATGGCAATAGGCCGTTAATAATTGATGAGGATTGGCCCGATTTCAACCTTCCTCCTAATTGTGTTACTGTAAAATTGGATGTTTGTTTACTTGGCTCTATTTTAAATTGTCTTTACATTGTCTTTACTTGGCTCTATTTTAAATTGTCTTTACATGGCATGTCTATCTTGGAAAAATCTATAAGCAAATTTACATTTCAACTGGATATCTTTGTTATCGAATGTCAGCAGTCGGGAAAAGTTTCCTGTTTGGATTGTTTCAAACGCATTGGAATCGATGTTCTTAAATCGCAGAAACGATTGAAAGCACTTACAATTGATTTGTTTTGCGAAAATCGCCCTGGAGAAATGGTTTACAGTTTTTATCGTTTAACTCGACAAGAGGTTAAAGAATTAGAGCAACTCGTTAAAAGAGATCGAAAAGTGTTTACCTCGCATTCAAGCTTACAATACTTCCGAATGAAGGACCACTTCTTGGTTCTCAAAATGTCTATAGACGAATGCCTTCTCAGATTGATAAAATTCCTAGACACTGAATATGATTGGCGTATTGCGCAATTTGATATTCCGCCTTATTATAATGAACCGGTAGCTTTCAAACAATCGCAATTTACTATTATTTGAACATGAAAAGCTTTCACAGTGTTCCGACAAGTTGAAACATTGCATGGCTTATTTTTTCGCAGCCAAAAAAGATTGACTTCGGGAACAATGAGATCATAATAAACTTTCATTCGCTACTATATACTACTCTATTGTTTGAACATTTCTTCCTACTACACACAATTGCTTCAATTGGTAATAAAAAAACTGTGAAACTTATTACCGAGCAATTGACCGGAACGCTAGGCACCACAAAGCCTATTTTCAATTACGTTTGATGATCAAAATTCAACTATTACGAGAAGTAACAGATATACGTAATTGCATGAAGATGTCTGACTGGAGTGATAAAAGATCGAAAAGAGATTAAAATTTTGACTGTTGTAAAATTCAGGGAAGATTTTATAGCGGAATATTCTACCGTTTTTATAGCAACTCTTCTACTGTGCTTGAAGCCTATGGGAAACATCAAGAAAGTGTGAGCAGAATTTAAGTCAACTGTAATCCCGTCAACAAACTCACAGTATTAAAGTAATTTTAAATAAACAGAAGACTTATTTTTCGTCAGTTTTGAAAGTTCTGCCGCAATTGCACTTGAAATTTGAATAGACCAGGATTGACTGGATTTTAAAAAGTGTGCAAACACTTTGCAAAAATTTTGTTCGTCATTTGCTTATAAATTCTCATCGTGCGGTTTACCATTCATGGTAAGTTCGATGTCTATTGTCGAAGATGTCAAAGCAAGATGTCTTTTGTCAAATGCAATAAAACATCAAATGTTTAAAAAAACGGCTTCAAAATTTCTGATAGAATATAAATAAGATATTGTTTTTGTGCGTAAATCTCAGTTTTTTATGCATCGGTTTCCTGATTAAAATTAAAGTCCATACCTTTCTCGGGTTTAGATTTATCAACTTGTGCTAGTTTGATACTACTTTAATTTTTGTGTGCTCCCCTAGAAAACTTTATCATTCAGCTAAACTCTCAAATAGGAAAACAAGATTTGAACATAAAAAATGCATATGGGCGTGCTGTTTGGAACGCAGTTTTCCTTAAAATAATTTTAATTTGACTAAGAGGCAACTCTAAGAAAGCCCAAGCGGAACATAGATTTGGAAACAACACCTGGTGTTCAATACTTTTAAGACAAGTAAGTAGGTATTTTTTAGTCCAGATTCAATTTCTGCATGGTTCACATAAATGGTAGAGATCTGTTTGGTAGACTGCTTTGCAAGCTATACATTTAGCCGCTGTTTGGATACCGAACTATGCCTTTGTCTGTTTTTGCCCTTGCCTTATTGTTCCGACCCCTCTTGAGGGGGAGGAACTATATACTCAAATGGGTTTTTGTTCAGTCAATTTTTACCGATCGATATATTCATCGTGGAGAGTTGAGAGTGGTATTTAAAAAAAACCCGTCCAGCGTAGAATATGGAATAAGAAAGTTTTTTTTCGAATTTTGTTTTCTAGAGCGAGTTATCGTGGTTTAAATTTTTGTGAATTCTAGAACGATTTGCGTTATTTTTATTCACATTTTCCGGAATTTTTGCCTAAAGTTTCGCCAGTTTTGCTAAAATATGTAAAAAATAGTTAGAAAATATTACTGTTACTTTTATTTTTAAAGTATTGTTGATTCTTTTGAATTATTTGATTTGGCCAAAATTGATGTGGCTAAATATCTCCAAATTCCGCCTTTTTCATCAAAAATTGCCCGAAATAAGCTTCTTTTGTCCAATTTGATTAAATTTGCCGGAAATACATGTCCAAAAATAACTGACATATTCTTTGTTAACTACAAAAGGGATCTAGTCCTACTTTCACTTCCCTTGAGAGTTGTCTGGATTTGAAATCTTAAAGTTTTCTGCAAAATTAACTCTTTGATTATCAAAAACGCACTTTTTATTTTTGATCTTGTAACTAAAAAATTGTCGAGATCTATATCATTTGAATTAATTTAGTGTTCGTAATGGACGAACAGGTAAAGCAAGGCTGGTTTTGCTCCAATCTTGTTCTTTTACAATCCAAAAATAATTCGGATTGTAATCAGTCGGTCTTCTTTTTAAAAAATTTCGATCTTTCTTGTGTTTTTTAAAGAAAGAATAATTCAAATAAAAGCTCACTGTTGATAAGTCCAATTGGCTTTCTAGCAGTTCTAATCTAAACAATCTAGTTTCTTCTCTCGAAAGATTATGGTCATTTTGACTTTTAAAAGTATTTGATGTTCAAAAGAAACTGGCTTATTGAACTATGCCACTATTTTTTCTCTTAATTTGGTCCACTTGTAGCTTAGTGTCAGCAAAGAAACAATGCTTTTTCTTCCTGTTCTTTCTACTGATTTTTAATTTTAATTTAATCTTTGTTGCGGTTTTAAGCATAAAGTTTTGGTTTTCTTGCTTTGTTACTACCAGATTTCAATTTTTTTTAGTTTTAGACATTGGCGCATTTTTCACTTTTTTTTCCTAATTTTGTCACGTTATCACAGTTTGGCAGTTCACATATAATTTCTTTTGGCGTTCAAAAAGGCGGAGTTGAACATATAAAAATCTTTAATGGCATAGGTTATGGTTTTTAACGGCTTCTCGAAGAATTTAGTTCAAGACAATTGTAAAAATTTCAAAAATTATGCGAGAAGCCGTTAAAAACCATAACCTATGCCATTAAAGGTTTGTATATGTTCAACTCCGCCTTATTTCAAACGCCAAAAATTTTATATTTGAACTGACAAACTGTGATAACGTGACAAAATTGGGAAAAAAGTGAAAAATGGGTCAATGTCTAAAACTGAAAAAAATTGAAATCTGGTAGTATCGTTTTTACTGTCTTTTTAGTCGTATGAATTTCTCTGGATCAAGACAAGTCTCATTGAAGAATAAATGAATCTATATCTTGATTTCAGTAGATAGCTGATGGCACCAGGACTTCCTTGAAAACAATTGTTTTCAAAAATTAAAAAAAAACACTTTGGCATTTTTGTTCTTTTTTGTCTATTTTTTTTACCTAGTCTCGTTAATTACAGGTCACATATGACAAAATTGTCATTGAAAGAAGGTGCAAGTGTACAAAATCTAATGTTTTTACAGAATTCATTATGAATTTACTGGCTTCGACACAAGTTTTTCGCAAAAAAAAAGTAAACTAATTTTTCATTTTTGTCTAATTTTGGTGTTTTTTTCGTAGATGTAAGACATATTCTGAATAATTACTAGTCTCAAGTGCTTCCTCTGGACGAATAACTGAACCTATTAAATTAATTCGAATTGTAGCTAATGGCTTTCATTACTAAGAAATTCATTGTTTTCGAGAACTATGGAAGTATTAATTTAATTTGACCTTCTAATTTTTTTTGTCAACTTGTTGCCTTTTCTCATTAATGAGAGGTCGCATACCACTTTACTTACGTTCAAGTAGGAATAAATTGAACATATGTTGAGAGACAAAATTTTTCTTTACGACTCCGACGGTGTTTTATTTGCAAGTTTTAATTGAATTTTGTTTGTTGTCTATATGTTGTTCTTTTTGTAACCTCATAAAAAATCATGACAGGTCCTAATGCCCTCCTCTAGAGGCATATGTGACCATAAACCTGTGGGATGTTTTCAACTGCGATATAATGGTTAACTTTGAAATTAACTGATGTTAAAAATGTAAGCCAATTTTTGAACGTTGCTGTTTTTTTGTTCTTTTTTGTCCAATTGTTGTCGAGCCTTATTATAGAGTGGTCCCGTGTCTCTTCTTGAGAAATACGGTTTTTTTTAAAATTTTAGTTTTATCTTACGCTATTTTGATGACATTTTTAATAAATTTTGTTTGCTTTAAAGTTTTGGATGTAATAATTGTTTGTTGTTATTGTTGTTTCATTTTGTTGTTCGTCTTGACTTGCTTTCTCTATAATGGCTGATCTCATTAATCTAACGCCGCATTTTTTTTTCTCCACTGAGTTTTTTGCGTTGGAGGCGATCTTTTTGTTCATACACATTTATTTTTTGAAAATTACTTGAATTGTTGGGGTTTTTATATCCGTTCCTCATTTGGTAGACATTTAGGCCAAAAATGCGGGTGAGCGGGGCCGGAACAACTTTATGTGCAAACGCACTTTGCCGAGCTTCCTAGTCTGTTCTAGAATTTCAATAATTTAATTTGCGTTTTGGCAAAAATGAGAAGAATGGCTGTTCTGAAGATATTGTGTATCTTATGATTAAATTTGATTTAAATTTTTATCAAGACTAATAAATTGTAAAGATAAGTAAAAATGATCATTTTTTTGAACTCTTCTACAACTTTTCGAAAGTTTTCATTACCAATAAATTTTCATTACCATGTGAAAAAAAACAGGAATGTATTTGCGAAGACAACTATTATGTTTCCTCTCGAATAGAAGGATATTTATTTCATGCGATGATACTCAATGTGTTAATTCTAGATGAAAGAGAAATAAAGCGGGAGGGCTTACTTGGGCCTGTGCGTACCACAAGCCCCAATATTTTACCCGAAGGCATAAACCAAAGTTTTTGACCGTGGAAACAAAAGCGAAAGAATATTTGAATGACTTGAGCAGTACAAGCAACGGTTGTTACCCCTTGTAATTTGAAACAGGAAATGGAAGTACACAAAAAACAGTGAATCTGGTTTTGATTATATCAAAACTAACGAGGAAAAACAAATGCAGAACTTTTTAAGTCAAATTATGAATAAAATTTCTGATATCTCATGAAGGCGCTCAACAGTTTCAGTATCTTTTATGGTTTTGCTCTTTTTCAGAAGTCAATCTGAGCTACGAAGAACCTCAAAAGTTAGAAAAATGAAGTTTTGTGAAATTCCACAAAAAATTCTTTGCCAGTAATTAGTTGCTCTCGAACGAGTTTTAAGCAAGCATTGTAGTCACCTGTTTCGCTTATGCAAAACTTTGTTCCATGCTGTCTAAAGCAGAATGCAGCTAATTGCCTAAGCTAGTGTTCCGGAATATATAGTTGCTGCCGGAAAAGTAATTGACTATCTGTACGGGAACAAAATAAATGTTTTGCACAATTTGCTTTGCTCATTTTTGAAGATGTTTATAGCTATTAATTTCAGGTACTTATGACATTAAAAGACCACGTCAAAACGATGACAGAAACATAAATTGTAATATTAACGCAATAAAGAAGTGTTTTCAACACAATAATGTGCAAATAAATTTAACCATACTGCTGTGGCAAAATAAAAAACCCCCAATAGAATTTTTTTCTTGTGAAAACGCAATTAAAATATTTTAAAGTCTTTGTAGTCATTTAGTTTTATTTTTTTTAGCTTTTCAGGGGGTGACGAAGAATGCGACCTGTCTGAAGCTAAATTGCGTCTTCACAAAAAGTTGGCTCTGTTTCAAGCTAAATTTCAAGAACTGAAATTTTCTTGTTGAGACAGCGTTACTAGTTCTTTAGCGCTACAAGAATATATTGACCGTTTTGATCCTAGCAGTATCTCTACAAAAATGGCAATGCCAATTTTCTTATTGCTTTCTTTATATTCAATCTGCTCTTAGTAGAGAAACTGCATGAGAAATTAAAAATATCAAATTGAATGTTTGGTATAAATGTTCCCTCAAAATGCGCCTGCTTTTAGAATTTCAAATCCACTAGCAAAATGATTTTGAACGGAACTAAACCAAACGATGCTCGATTTTTCTCAACTCGTGCAGTATTTTATGCGGTTGCTATTGTAAATTATGGTTTGAATTGAAGAGCGCAGCGGTGACGACGTAATTGCTAAAGAAAAAACGAAGAAATCACGTTAACTTTTGTAAAACCTTCGGCTTATATGAATTATTTCTAGTGGCCCGAAATTTCTAGTGGCCCAAAAATGCTTTCTCGATCAGCTAAAAATGCCAACTTGCACGCTAATAGCACAAATCGAAAGTTCGTCAGATGTAAACAAAAACAAGATGAATGTGAAACACCGGAAAACAGAAACTTATCGGCAGCTTTTTAAATTCAGATAATGTTAAGAATCTGCTTCATCTTATGACAACTCTAGCTTTCCAACTAGCTTTTAATATCCATTTTTTGCTGCTTTTTAAACGAAAGAAAACAATTAGCTGACAAGCGATAGAAATCTGTAGAA
The DNA here is from genome assembly GCF_964194025.1 of Convolutriloba macropyga. NCBI lineage: Eukaryota > Metazoa > Xenacoelomorpha > Acoela > Convolutidae > Convolutriloba > Convolutriloba macropyga. Next base: position 45,843,728 of record NC_134479.1, read on the forward strand.
AAACAAAAATTGAAAAAGAGAAAAACTAATTTTTAATGTTAGACCTATTTCTGTTATAGACCTATTCATATGTTATAGACCTATTTCTGTCACCTCGGCTTTGTCAGAAATTTTCGAAAAGGCGTTCAGTACACAAATTTCCTAGAAAGGGAGCTTTTATTGTCTATTAGTCAATTTGGTTATAGAAAACAAATTGCAACAATTGATGCTATCCTGAAATCGACAGAACAAATAAGATTAGAACTCAACAAGAAAAAAAAATGTTACCGGTGCGTTTTTAGATGTTTCAAAGGCTTTTGATTCTATAAACCACAAAATACTGTCACAGAGACTTAAAAATATAGGTTTTGACGTGCATGCTACCAATTTAAAAGAGAATTATTTGAATAAAAGAACGCAAAGAATTTTCCTAAACGGAATTGAATCAGATGGGATAAATTTGACAGAGTTCCACATGGTACTATATTAGGACCTCTATTGTTCAACATTTACGTCAACTATTGAGCAAAGATTGTAGAAAAAGACTGAACTGTCGTCCAATATGCAGACGAAACTTTTCTTTTTACATCCGACACTGATGATATATCGTCAAAAAAACTTGAACATAACATCTCAAAAGTTATCGTTTTTGCAAAGTCCCAGTTAGTGGTGAACAGACAAGAAACAGAATATATTGTTCTTCAGCACCAGGAAGAGGTTAACAAATACTGTACTGAATGTCGAGAATGAAAAAATAGCAGAATCAAATAGTGTGAAGTATCCTGGCGTAACTATTGATAGCAAACTAATTTGATGGAGACGTTAAGAAGGTTCTTCAGAAAATGGCTTGTGGAATAAAAGTTTTAAGTACACTGAGTAAAAGTTAACCAAAGAAAATCTTATTACTTAATGCAATAGTAATAGGTCATCTATATTATTTCGTTTTATTTTGATAGGGTTGCTCAAGTCATTTATCACAACTTAAGAAAAACAATTGAGTTGCGGAAAAAACATTTTTAATAGGAGAAAATACGATCGGTCCTCAGATCTCAAACTTCGCAACAAAATATTATCAGTCTCTTTTCTCTTGAAATATCATTGCTCATTTTTTTTCGCATACTCAGCAACGATCTTCCAGCATACGAAATCGAATCTCTCTCTACCAGGAGAATAAAACGACGATACAGGTCAAAAATTAACCTTCGATATAAGAAAGAACCATAAGTTTTTTACTGATTCCTTTATTGCACAAGCTATTTCAATTTATGGTAGTCTGCCTTCTAATATTAGACTGAAAACAACATCGAAAGCTTCCTTAAAAAAGGAACTGAAAAATTATTTTTGGAAAGAATTTTTGAAGGACCCAAAAGTAACTGATATGAAAGATGACAATGAGATTATTGAATTGTAATTTTTACTTTTAATCTTTTTGATGTACTTATATAATTGTGAGAACATTTTATGCTCGCATTTTGGGCCACTTTTTACTAATGTAAGGTCAAATTTTTAGTGTACGTCAAAAGTAATAGTGTAGGTCAAAAGTAATTTAATGATTTTATAATTTTACATAATGTTATATTCTTAATTTAACATTGCCTCTTTTACCATTTGCATTTTATTCTTATGTGTATCAGAGAAAATAGTCGCTATGCAGTCAACTGCAACTTCTGTATAGAAATTGACAGATTTTTTGTGAGAATATCTGTTCCTGACTCAACGAAGAATACAGTAATAAGAGCCTTTTGCGAAACTTTTCATATGCTTGGCTTGAATTGAACAAGCTTATGCACTTTTTGCACTGATTATCTCTGAATAACTACTTCGGAAAGTGCATTTACCTTTGAATTATATTTTTGTAGAATTGGAAAATTTGAATAGTAGAAAGCCAATTTTCAAAAATTGCAAATTTGAATAGTAGAAAGCCAAGTTTCAAAAAAGAAAATTTTTTATTGCTCAATCTTTGTTGCTTCTTTTTTGAGATGTTTCCGGCGCATTTACTGTAAAAGGCATTTAAAGAGCTATAAAAATGGTTGGTGAGATCTGTTCTTGTTATACACTTCAAAATTTCTGTTCTTGTTATACCTTGATGTTTCTACGTCTATAAAACGAAACTACGCTGGCCGTTTTACGCATTAGCTTATCGAAACTGAATCCTTTCTTGTCTGTCTTTTATTGATCAAAACAACTGAATTGAACTTCTATTTTCTCTATAATTATTGACTGGACTATGGAATTAACCAACACAGAAGCTGTGGCCAATGGTATTGTGAGTTTATTAATTCTCAGCTTTCTAATGTTTTGAGCACTTTTAAATAGAAGTGGTGCAGCGCATATTGTGAGTATGAATGCGTTTTTATTCCGTTATCAAAATTATTGCAATATTAACTTATTTTCCAAGCTATGAGAACCAAATTTTCCTTTCATAGGGCATTGGATTAGACCCAATGCATTTGGATTAGAAACAATTTTCACAGCAGAGAAAAGTTTTCACACCAGAGAAAAGTTTTCACACCAGAGAAAAGTTTTTATACACACCAGAGAAAAGTTTTCATATAGAGCGGTTGCTCTATTTCTTTCTTCTTTTTGACCTTGATGTTTCTACGTCTATGAAACGAAACTACGCAGGCCGTTTTACGCATTAGCTTATCGAAACTGAATCCTTTCTTGTCTTTTATTGATCAAAACAACTGAATTGAACTTCTATTTTCTCTATTATTATTGACTGGACTAAGGAATCAACCAACACAGAGACTGTGGCCAATGGTACCGTCAGTAAAAACAACACACAAACATCACAAATACAAGAGTTACAAACAGAAGTATCTAAGCTTCGTAAAACTATTGCCGAACAAGACCAACAATTTGAAATGCTAACAAAAAACCAGAAAAACTTGAACGATAGGCTCAGAGCACAGGAACGGTACTCAAGGAAATATAGCGTTTTAATCGTTAACCCCCCATTTGATAGTCGAAGTGTACAGGGCGTTACCCTCGAAACATTGAAATTTTTTGATAAATTTCTTGGAGTGTACCTGAAGAGACCCAGCATCAAAGCTTGCCGTATTGTACCGGGTCAACTGAAGTATAACAATATGCCTACTGTTATTTGCAAGCTAATCTACTTTGCAGACCAAAAAGAAATTTTTAAGAAAAGACGAGCCTTACGAAACAAGAAAAACGCAATCAATGGAAACAATATCTACATAAACGAGCCACTCCGTGAATGTGAGGCTCAAATCAAAGCAGAGGCTACGAAACGCAACATAATTACAACAACACACAATTGCGTTGTTTCCGTGCTCGTTGCAAACAACGAACAAAAACACTCAATTCGTTCGGGTGAACGAAATAGAAGAATTAGACAAGCTTGCAACCATTAAAAAGCGTAATGTTCAGGACGATGATGTAGACGTCAGATCTCCCGCTGCTACACGACAAAAAAATAAATAAGATCAGCACTAGAAAACAAATTCTGAATCAAAATAATTGTTCTTGATTTATGTTGAAATGTGCTTTCTGTTTCCATAACTCAAAACTTTCCATCATGTTCAACCGGAAGAGCAATTTTATCTTTTTATTAGGATTCTAAAAATTAGTATTTTTATTGCTCCTGACACTGCAGAAAACCACCAGCTGGTTAAAACCTTTGGTTAGCAAAGTTCTCTGTCCTTAACGCTGCTTGTGATTTCCACAAGTAGTCTTTTCGGACTGTGATATACGCAGTCTTTTTGAAAAAAACAGGGGTTCAGGAAGTTTAAATTGGTAATCATTGCTTTTCTCTTCCTGGGATTTTCGCGGGAACTGATTCCATTTGATACTACTAATCTGCTGAAAGTTTTTTCTTTTTTGCCTTTTTTGCTTTTGTTGTGAGTTTTTTGTTTTTTTTTCATTTTGATATTTAAATCATTTGTAAACTTTTTACTTTAGGCTGTGTCTGGCGGCTTACGTAGCTAGTTAGTTAATCAATTAAGTTAAAACTTCAACTCTTTTTGATGAACATGTCGAACTGTTTCCAAATCATGCTTCAAAACATTCGTTCACTAACCAAAAACTTTGATGATCTACAAGTGTTACTAGAAAGCCTAAGTGAGAAACCGTCGGCGATCTGTCTGACGGAAACTTGGCTCAAGGAATTGCATCGCACAAAATCAATGTTCCTAGAGGGTTATAGGCCTTAATATCAACAGAAAAAAAGAGGAGGTGGTGTTGCTATTTTTATTAAAAAACCTCTACTAGCAAAAGTTGTTAACTCGTGTAATTTAAATGGACTTCAGGCACTCACTATGAGTCGAAACCGTCATCTATGTAACTTGCATGTATATGCCTCCAAATTCAGTGAACAGGGAAACCCTTACAAAATTTGAAAGTTATATTAACAGTTTAATAATAGAACCGCAATCTTATATCGTCTGTGGTGACTTTAATATCAGTTTTTTGAAGAACAATCAGAAACGAGAGACGTTGAAGGAAATTATGAAAAGATGTTGTATGAAATTAATTGATGAAAATTTAATCACGCGAGAAACCGAATGCTCAAAATCAACCTTAGACATCTTTTTTTTGCAATTTTACAGCGGAGTTAAAAGTTAGACAAACATGTATATCTGATCATTATTCTGTGTTTCTTGGCTTTCAGGCAGGAACACAGATGGAAAACAAACTTGAATACATCACTTCAAGAAATTGGTTAAAACTAAAAGATATCTCCCTTTTTGAAAAAATAAATTTTGATCTGAGTCATGAAATATCGAAAACTGGGAAGTTGTGAGAAATACAAGACAATTGATAACAAGTTTGAAGAGCTTCAAATTTTACTGAAATCAATTTTGGACAGATATCTTCCCAAGCAGGTTATAGAAAATAAAAACCATCACAGCGGGGTTGATAACCAATTCACAAGAGAAACTGCAAAAAAGAATTGGATGTTCAGAGAAAGTATGAAATCAAAAACAACTGAGGCCAAAGAAAAGTACCAAGAACAACGCAAAAAAATCAAATGTATGGTGAAAAAAAAATGAAATCAATTTTATCATAAAATAATAGAAAAGCATGCAGCAAAGTCAAACAGAGAATTTTTTCAATTAATAAGAAGTCTTAGTGGAAATGAGCGAGAAAAATTACAATCTCAATCAAAATGAAGTAAACTATTTCAATCACTTCTTTGCAACAATTGGTGAAAATTTGAATAAAAAGTTTAGACAAAGTGAGCGTTCATTAAAAAATTAACAAGTTCAATCTATGTTTTTGTTACCAACGAGCAAAAAAGAAGTGCTTAGAGTTATCCAGGATTCTAAGTCAAAATACAGCGAAGACTATATGGATCTTAACTATATCTTTATAAAATCTGTAGCAGTTTCAATCGCGCGCTGCCTATCCAAACTGATTAACGCATGTTTCAGGAAGGCATTTTTCCGGACTCATTGAAAATAGCATCAGTAATACCTCTACATAAAGAAGGTGAAAAAAGTGAACCCAATAAACTTTCGCCCAATATCTCTCTTACCAACTCTTGGTAAAATTTTAGAAAAAATTATTCTAAATCGTATTTCGAACTACTTTAAAGAGTTTGAAATTTTAAACAGCAAACAATTCGGTTTTCGGGAAAAAAGAGGAACTGTTGACACAATTAGCACTTTGGTTGAGTTGATACGATTATCAAAACATTCATATACGGAGCACACTTATTGCACATTTTTAGATTTACGTAAAGCTTTCGACACTATTGACAGAAAAATTCTACTTCAAAAGTGTAAAATGTATGGACTAAGAGGTCCTGTATATACTATTTTGGAATCTTATTTGAAAAATAGGAAACAATTTGTACAGTCTGGACAAAGGAAGTCGCAAATGTCAGAAGTCAAATACGGGGTACCACAAGGGTCTATATTAGGCCCACTTCTTTTCATTGTTTACATAAATGATTTGATAACCAACAGCCCATGCTCTAACTGCATTTTCTATGCTGATGTTACTGCAGGTTACACAGAATCAAATAAAGCAAATGCTTGTCGGGAACATCAACAGATCTTATCTCAAACAGAAAACTGGCTTAAAATGAACAAACTTACACTGAACACGGATAAAAGTAAAAACATATCCTTTAAGACTAAGCATGACAGAAATGATGTCTTTACAATTAACGGAAAGCGCCTTGAAAATATAAATTTTTAAGTTACTTGGGCATATCGATTGACAAAAAATTATGTTTTAGAGAACACTCGAAACGCGTAGAAGAGAAATTGGCACAATTTTGCGGACTTATCTATAAATTAAGAAAAATTTTAAATCGCGGCCAATTGATCAAGATTTTCAACACTCATGTTAAACCAGTGGTTCAATACGGGATTCTAGTCTATGGGACTGCCAGTAAAGCTGTGATGCAGAAAATCGATGCAAAAATTAATAGAATACTGTGAGTAATCTTTTTTTCGAAAGTTTGACTCAGTTTCTCTCATCAGAGAGAAATACAGACTTTTTTCGGCTCACGAGCTTCATCTGTACGAAGTCTTCAGATTGATGACAAAATGCATAAGACGTGAAAGTTGCATCATTGACATAAATCACTTCATTACACAAAATGAACTGTCAAAACTGTGCTCATGCGAAAAACGAGTTAAAGCTGTCCCCCTTAATTCATCTTTTACCGAAAACAGTCTGTCAAATAAAATCCGAAAACTCTTAAACGTTTTTCTCAAACTGGATTCTAATTTTGTAACAAAAGTGAAAAATTTGAGCGGTGCACAGTTAAATAATTTTGCTCACGAAAAGCTAGAAAACTATTTTTTACTGAATGAACAACTCACTGGGTTAATTTATGGCTTAAATTAGAAACCTTATTCATCAAAAATTTTGACCAATTTGAAATCAGTTTAATACTAACCTTCGTTTTTTTCTCGCTATCACTTTAATTTTGTTTTCCACTAAATAACTTTTAAAATCAATAAAATGAAATTTCTCTTCCGACTCAGAGACGCCTGAAAACGGACCTTATGGTCTAATGGCGAGCTTTCTGGTGCTCTTTTTTATATGTATTGATCAACTGTGTAAGTGCTCTATTTATTCTGTAAAGACACCAGTAAACAATTTATTATAAAGGGGGCACTATATTGGAACAGAAGATATAAGCATTTATTGAAATTTTTATACAACGAAGCTCAAACTATTCCCTAAATGGTAGAACAAATTATTTTTCAATTAGATGAAATATAAAATGAAATAAAAAATAGAAAAACTTAAAATCTGATAAAAAATACAACTTATCTTGCAGCTCTGGCGCTTCCAAACTCTTTGGGAAAAAGCATTAAATAGCGGGCCCAATTAGGTGCACGAACACAATTTGTACCAAATGCTGTTTTAAAACACAAAAATAACTCTGGGGACACGGTATGCGGCCAAATAGGAATAGTTTTAATAAAATTTTGAAAAAATTGGTGCAAAACTTTTTGCATAAAATTTTCCTCGATTTTATCGAACACTGAAAAAACAGTATCAAATTCGATAGAACTTTTAGCTATATGGAAAAGGGTTAAAACATGATATACATTGACCTTAAGCAACTGAGATATCAATTTTTTAGCTTTTCGGCCAAATGCGAAAGTTATACGACGACATTGAAAAAAGGAGATCAACTGAAAATAATTAAATGTGAATTCAATATAAAAAAGTTTTTTCAACGAAAGTTGTCAAAAATATACAAAAAATACTGTACACAAAAATGTTTGATTCCCTAATCTATTGGAAGTGTTATCAAATCATTTCAAAAAAGAAGTGATAATGAATAAAAACAAATGAGTAAAAAAAATGGAGAACAAAAGATACAGTCAAATTCAAAGAGTTAAAAAAACTAAAGCAAATTTTTTTATGTAATGAAAAACTTTTTTTTCTCTATTAAAGACTGCAACAAGATGAAGTTTCGCCTCATCACGAAATAGAAAATAGCAAAGAAAAGGAATCAAATTTATCAACTCCTTCCTTTGTAAAGAGAAACGGATAATTTTTACCTACAGGCGTGATGAAATCACACGGTGAGAAGAAAGCATTGTAAACAGTCGTCAGACAACCAAACCCGGCAAGTTAGTTCTCCTTCTTTTCCTCATTAGACTTTAACGCCCTGGAGGAAATCGTTTTTTGTGTATGTTCTAAAAAAGCAGAGCAGATTTTTAAAAAAGCACAACGCTCAGATATAATCCAAACTCTCGTAAAAGTAAATTTAAAAGTTAAATATTAGCTGGCTGAGTGAATGGTGCTGCTAGTTTTTCAAACTGATTCTCTTAAGAAATTGAGCACAGCATTTGTGAACAGAAAGTAGTCAATTTTAAAAATATACGACCAAACTAAAAAAATATTAACATTTTCCCACTTAACCATTTTTTAATCAAACATCAATGTTTTTGTTTCAACAGCAGTATATTTTTTGATGACCAAAAATGCGGCGTCCGAACTAAAATGCGGCGGATAGTCATATTTTTTAGTATTTTTAGGTGCTATTTGCGTCAACTTTTAAATTTGGCTGTATTTCTCAGACAATAGTAATTAATAAACTTATTACGACAGATCTCAAATCTTCTCTTCGTGTTTCTAATTATTTGGTAAATTTTAAACAATTAAAAAGTGGAAAATTAAGTAAATTAATTTTAAAAAGTTTATATTTTGCTAAAAATTGGTTTTCACAAAAATGGGTTTCTTTGTTTTTATGAATAGTTTCAGTGTCGGAAAGATAACAAAGTTATTGTTTTGGGATAGCTTCAGGAAATGTGTCAATTATCTAGTTTGATGGAATTAAGAACTGGTTTTTGAAAAATTTCACCAAAATATTGCCTAAATTGAATAATTTTGTAGCCTGCTAAATTGTAAAGTTTGACATGCACAAAGAAATGAGCAGTCTAAATAACAGTCTATTTTTTTATGACTCAGCTCTGATTTGCACTGACACCTAGCTCCGGGCTATCCCTTCATAAGCGATTTTCGGCATTGACGCAGAGATGAAATTAATAAATCATTGGATGATTTCTGTGACATTCGGATTCTTCACAATCGCTCAAACCCATTCGGCCATTTTGTTCAGACTCTATTCAGTGAGAAATCTGCTCTTTTTGGTCAGTTTCTTTGAACAATCAATATTAATAGATATTTGGGTTATGCAATAAACGTTCATGCTAAGTTATTTTAGTCTGATTTTTTATAAATTTGTGAAGTTTGATTTCTATAAACTGCGTAATAATTTCCATAAATACCAAATTCAATAAAATTAAATACATTTTTGTTCACAATTTTTTTGGTTGGAGTAATAAGGTGTGGATAGTAGCAAAAGTCTCATGCTGACTGGTCTACCCGAGTTCAAAGTTTTTGGTAAGTTCCTAATATGAGAAAAATGGCAGTGTTTTTCTTGCTAGCTCTAATACGGTATTTTTTTCAATGTATAACATCAGGCGTATTATAAAACCAATCATATCGTGACTACCATTTTTAAGAACGAAACTATCATTGGTATGAAGCAGCAATGAAACAATGGAGTAATTTCACGCTGCCGTGACCGGCCTGGCTTGTCCACAAAATGCAACTTGGGAAAATTTGACGAGACCCAACTAGTTTTGTGATGTTTTCACAGCCAATACGATAAATCTGACGTTCCAATGGGAGATATAAAAGAGTACAGCGGTTTCTACGTAGCATTGCGAAACCCCCATTGAAGAGCTCTCGCCCATATATTAAGAGTATAAAACGGAATTCTCTTACAAATACGAGTAAATTTACTCGCCTCTGAAATGTGTCAAAAACTACATAACAATGGACAGTAAAAGAAGCCGAGAACAATTAGATGTTCATAGGGCTATAACATGTTTGTTTCAGATGTTTTCGTACATGATCATACCTTTTCAAAGAAACATTCATAACAATGTCTATAGGTTATTCCGATTGTCATTAACTTGCGCAGTATTTCAGTATTTCACATCGATTTGTGCAGTAATTCAACTGATTTATTTAACAAACGTTAATTCTTTTACATTACAACTCAATTAATGCCATTTCTTGTCGCGCATCTGGATTGCTTCCCGGGTCGAGAAAATTTCTGTGTAAGAAATGCGCTGATTTTTTCAAAAGAATTTCAGCGCAAAAACCTTTCATAATAAGGCGGTCAAACTTTGCAAGAAACGCGCTGAAAACCACTGAATTTTCAAATGAAACAGCGCTGACTGAGACAAAAATCAAGTTCTCCGGTGCCGTAGCCATCAATCAAACCACCGCGCCATTGATTCCTGAAATTCTTCTCATTGAATTCGATTTTATTTCAATAAACAGTTTAGGAAGAATTGCGCTGAATTTATGTACGAAATGCGCTGAAATTTCAGCGCTTTCCTTACATATTTTCATCAGAGCTTTTCGGCGCATCTTTTATGAGAAAAAGAAAAACTTAATCGTTCATGTAAGAGCAATTAAAACGATTCGAAATTCAGGAATCGGTGTCAAAAATCGTTCAAATCCGCTTAATAAATTTAAGAAATGCGCTGAATTTATGCATGTTTTTTGACAAAGTTTCAACGCGTTTCAGCGTAGAAATTATACGAGATTTTGGCGCTGAAAACGCCAAAACATCAGCGCGTGTCAGCGAATTCAGCACATTTCTTACATAATTTTAACACATTCAGCGCATTTCTTGCAAAATAATGCGCTGAAACGGCGCTGACATCTCGAACCAGGTATTTACAATGTAACTTATTCTTTAGAATTTTAGTACTCTCTCATTCTTTAGTTCAATGTGTACAAGTTATTATAAATTTATGTCTGTATTTTTGGTGTCTGATTGTTAAACGGATTTTATCTGTTCAAAATAAAACGTTTGTGTGACAATATGAAAGCAATTCGTCAGATTGTTTTGCTTTGTTTACTAGTTTTCAACTTTGTTTAATTGGTTTCTTCAGAATGTAAAACTACTTTGGAATTATTTTAGGTTAATCTCAAGGAAATCATGATAACGGCATTGCACCTTGGGGCTCAATTTTCTTACATCAGCCGTTTTCAAACCGGGCTTCATTTTTACACTGACGCGTACTTAATCGATGCATCATTATACGAGCATCTATTTTCTGCTGTGATTACTCGCATTAGGGAAAATATTTTTTTGGTTACCAAAAAAATGTATTTTATGTTAAAATAGTTTTTCAAAATTTTAATTGTGACAGTAAAATTCGACTGTTGAAGATAGGAGCAACGTGTCACTTTAAGAAAAAGGGCTGTTAAATGAGATCAACTTCTAGCATTCAGGAGATCTAAACAACCGGATGCTTAATTGTTGCCACACTCAATGAACAAAAAAAAACGTAAGAAATTTTAAACTGAGCCTCATGTTTTTCTTTTTGAAAGCATTTGGATTTTTGTTTTGAAACCATTCGGCACTTTGGACGGCCTCCCAGACTAAAATATTTGATATCGTTTTGAATGAAAACTGATTCTCTGTAAAAAGTTTTTAGATTAAAAATGTTGCTTCTCTAAGATTTAAACTCCGCAGTTTGAGTTGTTTTGCCTCAAGAGTGCTTTTAGCTTTTCTAGACAAAATGAGTTTTAAGTTTCCTATGGTTGATTTAGCTGATATTAACGCATTTCCAATTTTTTGTGTCCTTCAAGTCAATTAATTAACCAGACTACTTAGCCACTGCCATTAACCAGAATAGTTCGGTCTGATAAAAATTGTATTTTGAGAAAAAAATAAACGATGAAATTTTGTTTGTTGCAACGAACGAGAGTTCTATAATAATGTTATTGAGGTGTAATTTTAAGAATACTTTTTTGTAAATTTGATTTCGTAGAGCAATTTTTTTTATTAATCTTTGTTTCATCTTATGATATTTTGCAGAACAAATTTGAAGATTTGTAAGTTTAGCTATCCTGTGAAGGTCTTGAAACAAAAAAATGAGCATAAAAACTAATCTTTCCGTCAAATTTTTTCTTTGATTTACGAAGTTGAACTGATCGGAACTGTTATTAATAAGTGTCGTGTTTTATGAAATACAGCCTTTAATACCGGAATGTGCAATGAGTTGTTCAAAAACTGGCATATAAATGCGTGTAAAAAACTTTGCCGTGCTTTAGACAACAGTATTTTTCATGCAAATGTTTTAAAATGGCTAATGAATTTTTAGATTTTGCAACTGCTTTCGAGAAAACTTTCAGTCAAATTTAACAATTTTTAAACTGTTGCATCAACGGATGATACACACAAAAAAAGTCTTGTCAAACGAAAATTTGGTGCTGCAAAATTTTCACAATGAGGTCAACCTAAGAACAATTTAGGTGATGTTTTTTTTTGTCAATTTTTGCTTTTATCTAAGATACATTATCTAATATTTTATATCGTGAAATTGCTTTTCTTGAGCATTTTTGTGATTTTTTGCCGACTGTCATTGTGTTTGAGAAGTTTTAATTAGCTTTCCTAGGAGCCTCAGTTGTTTATTGACTAGCAATAAAAGCAAAATTAAAAACTGTACTGAAAACTCTGATTCTTTTCATTTCTGTGTACTAAAAAACTGTCCTAGTTTTCAGTCTTTTTTGAGAAATTAACACGGCAAATATGGTTTATCTCTCTTTTTTGTTTCTTTTAACTACAAAACGTAGCGTGATCGGAGACCATAACAATCATTTCGGAAGCACTGGCTTATTTTAACGTATCTTAAATGTGTAAACCGTTTAAATTATGAAGTTCAAAGGAAAATAAGATCAACATATTTTAATATAACACATTTTTAAAAATTCGGTTACGAATTCTTCAGAATTGCCACAGATGAAATAGCATATCCGCTGAGTGCGTAGTGAACTTTATTGAATGATGGAGCTGCACTTAAATCTGTTCCAGGAAAAAAATAATAAAAGGTCTTTCCCGGACTCGCGATTCTACAATACTTGAACACAAAAACTCGTGCACAATTTTTCGGCCTTGTAAAAATCCGCCCTAACATTTTGGGTTGCTCTGAAGTCCCGCGGACAAATTTTTGTCGGACAAAATTCCGGGGCTCATTTGAATCAAACAGTTATTTCCTACCAACTTTTCGTCGAAATTTTTGGTCGAGAATTGGGAGAATTGGAACCTTTATAAAGGTCTATTCTGGAAAAGATTTCCTGGATAAATTTCATTTCATTTAAAAACAAGAGATGAAAACTTTTAGACTTGACATTTCTCCCAGATATGTTAATCCTGCATTCAAATTTTAAAAAAATCATCATTCGAAATCAAACTTACCCATGCATTTTAGTATTTTACACACCAAACAATGCTTTATTAATTCATAACGAGTCACACCTTTTATACTGATTTATTAACACATCCGTTTTCCCCAACAATGGGGGAATTTTGTCCAGTTTGACAATTGGCGATTTTTGTTTTTCGGGTTCTTTTTACTTTCTTCCTGTCATTCGGAATGCTCGTCTGTCAGCCGTGAGTTGATTTCGAGAGTTGAAGTTGCCAAAGCTGTCATCATCATTTTCGATTCTCCAAGGAGACGTGAAAGCTCTGACTTGGACTCCGGCTGGCATCACTGGCTCGTAAGATTCCAGAAATTGTTCAAACTGCTCCTTGATAGAATCGGTGTCTTCATCTGAAATAAGAACTAGAGTGATATACAAATTAAAAAAGAAGAATATGAGTAAAATGCATTTGCACTATTAAAACTCGTCGGATCTTTTCAGTTTGCCCCCTCCCCCCAGCACATGTGCCCCCAGTTGCAGAGCACGTGCCATTACAAAAGAAATTATGTAAAAAATGGCACGTGCGAACACTAAGCTGTAAAAATGGCACAAATAAAATGCGCCCACTAAGCTGGGGGGGGGGCACAAACGGAAAAATCCAAACTTGTCAAATAATAAACAATGTGCGAACAAAATTTTTCAACAAAACTTTTCTGCTTTGGCACGTGCTCATTTGAGCATTTTGGGCTCGTCGGGTTGCTCTTCTGTCCTCGGTATTGAACTGCACTATCTTGCACCCGAATCAACGATCACACAAATTTCTTCGATTTCATACCAGGTCAAATATGATACTTAATAATCATGCTAGGTCATATATGATTTGCATGATTTCTTAATAGTCATACAAAGATCATATATATAAATTCTTGGAAATCATACAGGAATCACACAAAAAAAATTGAGAGCCGAAAAAATATAATTTTCATTTTGGTTCAAACTGAAAAAATTTTTGGAAATCATACATGGTCTTATATGGTAAAACAAAAACATTGACTGATGCCAAAACTCTCCGCATATTGTAGTCAAATAGCATTTAACTTAACATATCGTATTTGCAGTCCAAATCTGACTGGGTGCTCTAAAACAATAACTTGATTTTAAACGTTTTTAAAAGTTGGATTCAAAGAAAATTCTCGCTTCAAATAAATGAGCATTTATAGGTATAAACTCGCTTCAGAGAGCATGAAAACTTTAGTCGGATAAATAGACCTTTTTAGTGGCCAAGTTTGCAATAAGCATTGCATTTTAAGGTTTTCTTGTGGATCAAAAAGTGAAGACCGGGAATCACTTAATGATACTTTCTCAATAAAATGGTCAGGTAAATTGATGAGAAAAAATTGATTATTGGTAGTCATACTAGGATCATATATAATTTGTTGGTAATCATACATGGAACTTTTATGATTTCTTTGGTCTTATACTAGAGTTGCATTAAGCAATCAACTATGGAAAGTATGAAATCATGTATGATCCTTGAATGGAGTAAAAAATCTTTGGATTTTTTCCGTTTGTGCCCCCCCAGTACGTTATGCGCCCCCCAGTTACAGAGCACGTGTCATTACATAGTAAATCATTATGTAAAATTTTTGCACGTGCGGCTGGGGGATGCAAATAATATGCACCCACTAAGCTGGGGGGGGGGGGCACAAACGGAAAAGATCCAAAACTTCAAACCGAGCATGAACTGTGGCCTGTTTTCGATGCATGGCAATCTGGAATTGTTCTTTAAAAACAAATAATTCTCAAAATAATTGTCATTACCAAAATGCATTTTGGGCATTCGGGCATATGAAAACAAATTAATTCAAGTTATTTAAATTTAACGTAGCATTCTTCTTCTTCTGAAAATACTCGGAAATCAAGCAATAATTTTGCAATTGCTTTAATAATTTTTCAATTATTCGAGAGTTTTAAAGCACATGATGAAATATCAGATTTTTTTTGTTAACAAAACCCGATAACTGCTTCCTAACGGACCTTAAAAAGTACAAGACAATTATTTAAACTGATGAAATTGATTCCCAATCCTATTATATATAATTTAGGGGACAATATCTTTTGAAAAACAAAAATCCATGTCTTGTATTCAAATAAACTACTCAAAGGAAAGTGGAAAAACTATATGAAACTATATGAACAGTTGGCTAAATTTCAGGGAAGGAATTGCTTTCGTAAATAAGCTTTTCAAGAAAAAAATTGAAAATAATATGCCACAATTGATAAATTTGACGCAGAGTTTAAATAAGAGGTTTCAATGGAGTGCCATTAACAGGATTATCTGATTATATGGCAGAGACATTAGCTCTGAAAAAACTTGTTCATTCTGTAAATCTGATATTTTTTTCATAGTAATGCCAATTTACATGCAAATTTTGTTTGTTATACTCTTATGAGAAATTTATTTTTTAATAAAATATTGGTGAGCAGTTTACTGATATCAATTTGATGGTACACATCTAATATAATAGGTGTTTATAAAAATTTGCAATTTCCATGTTTAGATACATAGTTATCACACACACACACACACACACACACACACACACACAGGCTTCGACTGGTCTCAACTAAATGAAGTGGAAATCGTGATCTTGTACAAAAATCTGTGCATCAGTTTGAGATGTTTAATAGTTGTGGCTCTAGACATCTGACGACAGAAATTGGTGGTAGTCATGGATCCCTTCTCTATGCCTATCAAATATGCTTACACGCGAGCGAAGAAAAATTTGAAGAAAATTCCGCTCCTTTAAGAATACAACAAATCTAAATCTTTAACTTTGCCATTAACTTAACTTGATCTCGAATATCCATCGGTGTTTATTCCAACAAGATTTACGACTGCGTTTACGTTTTTCTTTCACAAAAAAGAGGCAGTAAACTTAAGTTTTACTGAGTCAGCGGATAAGTGCTTTTTTTTAGTAATAACCAATCTAATCGACGCTATTTTTAAAAAGCCGCCGGACACGAGAAGATTGATGGAAAGCATGCACTGGTTGCCTCATAAATTGGGGATAGAATTCAAAATTGGCTGTTTTGTTCATAAAGTTGTTGTTAACAGCAAACCGAAAACATTTTTTTATTTTGCTTAAATAGGACAACAATTTCCAACTCAGAACTTCACGCCGGTGCCTGATTCTGGAACCAGCGACTGGATTGTCTCAGATTAGATGTCAGATAAGAGAACGTTAACAAAATGATTTCATTCTGTCTAGTCAAATAGTTTTCCAGACAATTAGCACATCATAACTAGTTCTAATTTGGCTCACATCATCATCAAAATCATTTTTTGAAAAAAAATTTATCATCATTGGGAACTTTAGGAGCATTTGGAACTCATGGAAACGGGCATTAAATGGCACTTTTGTCAAGTTTTGTGAAGCTTCTCCCGCTCAAAAAGCTGTTGGAAATAATGATATACCTTTTTATATCTATTTAAGTTTATTCCTAATTTTTTTCTTATTTGATAGATTTGTGAACTAACCTTAACGATAGACCTATGTTTTTTTAAAAAAAAAAGATAGAAAGGATTAAAATTTTGTCAATAAAAAACTTTATGTGTACGCAACCATTTGATTCGTTTTGTGAGATAGCATTGGATACGTTTTCATGCCACAATAAACACGCAATTGCGCCCACATAAAACAGTTTTTTTCAGACTCCTTCCTCAAATTCTCAAAATCATTATTCATAGTCATGTTTAGAAACGGACAATTGTGCCAATCTCAGTCTTTCCCTCTTTCCCTAGTTGACTTATTTACGACTCTAATTCCATTTGTTTACATTAAACGGAATGGAAAGATTGTAAAGTGGAAATTTCGCCACTTGTGTGAAACAGAAGACAAAGCCCTCAGACAAAACGGCCCCTTTTGGCTGTTGTTATTTGGACGTGATTAAATATACCCGCCCTTGGAGGGTAACATTATGCGACAATAATTGATACCCTGTAAGTTTTTCACCTGGTTTATGGTTTTGTTGGCGTTTTGAGTGCTATAAAACTCAACATCATAAACCCGAGCAGAAATATTTGCAATAAGAGCTTGCAAAAAACCAGAGCAGTTATGACGAAAAATAAAAATTTTAAGCTCTCATATTTATCATTTAGACTAAGATATCATCTTGCAGCATAAGTTTGTGGTTTTTACAACCCTTTGCAACGTAGATAGATAAATGCCGAAGTAGATAAATTAAGACACATTGCTATCCTAGAACGATCGAAAATTTTGTTATTTGCATCAATAATATATGACCTTGACCAGTCATTTTAATGTTAAAAATCAGGTTTTCTGAATGGAAAAGGCATACAATTTTTTTGAGTAGTTTCACCGAGGCGATTGTTTCTTTTACTAAAACATAAAACAAGCTGATTTTAAAAACCGCCTCATTTATGAGATGTTGTTTATTGATTTCGTTTAAATAAATGTACAAGTCATCGGGAACTCCCGCGTCTTGCAACATTCAATTATTTACTTCTGTATTTAATGGAAATTTGTTTTTGAATCGCCAAGCACAAAGCGATCATAAAGACACCTGGTTGAGTATTAACTACAAAAAACTTTTACTCCGAATTCAGAAAAGCAAAAACAGAAACGGTGCTCAGCGTTGAATAAAAGACTGAGAAAAAGCGCTGAGAAAAAAATTGAAAATTATATCAATAATGAAAGAAGTACTCGCCTCTGTGCCATTTCTTTCAGGCACGCGCTCCTGTATGCTTGTTTCTTTGAATGAGATTGCAAGTCCTCTCCTCTCCCCCTCCCTTACCTACAGTGGTTACAAAAAAATATGTAAAATTCAAGATGTATGAACAAAAAATCAAAAAAAAAATCCTAAAAAAATGTTTGTCAAAGTTTTGATTTGCTAACAATTATTCTCAATCCAAAAACGACGACAGAGTCAATAAGAGCAAATTACAAGTGGTTTTAATAAATAAAGACAGCCATCAGTTATTCTCAACATTATAAAACTAGTCTGAAATTTTTTTATAAATTTGAGTTGTCAGAAGCAGTATTTCAATAAAAACAAATCGAATAAAGCGGCTTTTGCCTTTTCTACAGCTTTTAATGTGTATTTTTCAGACCAAAAAATAGTAAATGATAAGCAATTGAAAAAATAAGTAAATGTTTGAGTTGTGTTGTTCGTTTACATAATATTAAGTTATAACTGGAATTTTGAACAGAGATTTTCAATTGAACGTTTAAGGAAACAAGGTGGCACGGTAATTTTTTGTTTGTACATATTCCTCTTACCCCGCTCATCTGACATTTTTGAATTAATGGTCAAACCAAATGAGGAAGAGATAGGAAATTTTTAAGATCTCATATATTGCTCAACAAACCAATAAATGAATGGAATAAAGCCCCAATAGAGGGCTGATGAAACCATGCCATTAACAAGACTACGAGAGAAGACAAACGTAAAAGTCAAATTAAAACAAACATCAATTACACTCAAAACCGGATGAGTTTATTTAACGAAGCACAACAACAAAATCAAAAAGGCATCAGATAACACCTAAACTAAACAAGTTAATCTGTACTTTACAACGAAATATTCGAGACCTGTCCTCAACGACTCATAAACTTTTTCAATAAAGGCAGCAGAAAGTGCAAAGTTTAAAAATATGTTTCCATTTTTGAAATCCATTATTTTCTAAGTGAATGAAGCAATTAAATATCAACTGAAGTCATTAAAACGATTCATTTATACTTCTTGATATATATCAAAGGAAGCAATAGAAATTTTGTTGATCTATATCTCCTAAATAAACAATCTCGGACCTGTTTTTATCCGGGTTATGTCAAACAGATGTAAAAAAAACGAAAAAAAACAAGCAAAAATTTATTTCAAAAAATCAAATAACAGCATGAAAACGGTGTGGTAACCGTTTATCGGAGAAGTAGTGAACAAACATTTTGAATACATTCAATTGCGTAATTTTTCAACTTCAATGGAACCTCACCATCAGTGTGATATTGTGGCATGGAAACAAAGAACAGCCTCAAAAAGTTCAAAAACATGCGTTGAAAACACAAAAGTTGTATAGCTTGAATTTTGACTCATTAGAAAGAGGATTTGACCAACCTACCAAAGAGGATTTGAGACTAACCTACCAATTGACAGAAAGAAAAAGAAAGTTACAAAGCTCACAAATCCAATGATTTTTTTAAAACTAATATTCTTATTCAATGGAAACCACACACTTTCCATTAATAAAACCGTTTAACTTGCAGCTCTCTAGAGATCCAATTGGACTTGTTATTATTGGGACTGAGTGATAAGGCTCAAAAACGATAGAAACGGACAGAACTCAAAACTATTTAAACTTTTGAAACTACATTATTAAATCCATTAAAACTATGACATTTTTGGAATCATTAATAACTGTGGAGAAAAAAAAGTTTATTCGAATTTTTACATGGGTCAATGTAATTACCAGTGGGTCTTCTTTGCAAAGGATATATATGAAAAGGACGAAACAACACGAAAATATGACTTCTAAAAAAAACAAAAAACAAATCAAAATGAAAACACTGCCTAAGCCCTAAGAACATCAGCAAAAAGATTTTACCAACAAAAATGAACGTTTGGTTCTGCAAGAAGTTGATGGTACCTATGAACATGGAGACTAATTTAGATGATGAAAAAATCAATATCAAGAAATGCAAGGTTCAAAAATACTTCTATTTTGGAAAATTTGTTATCTAAAAGACATTAACGCCATTAGCTATAATATGAACTTATTTAATTGATTAATTTATACCTCATAAAAAGCCACTGCTAGAAGAATTCAAGAATTGCAATGTTTTGAGTTGCAGCCGTCAATATCATAAGATATTAACCAAAGACGTTAAGCATCTTCCATTCAGCATTTCAGGCTTCCATTGAACTTGTCTTTGAAAAGATAATAAGTTAAGCAAACAAAACTGAACATCAGAAATGGATAAACATCTTAACGATTGTTTTTTTTGAAAACTCGTAGCACCAAAGCCTAGAAACCATCATGTAAAAGTAAGACCATTGAAGAAAATAAAATTGTTTTCAGTTGACAAGGATTTAGCTGCCATTAATGAGACTAAGGTACAGTTTGGCACAAGTATTATTAAAAAGAATATACAAAATTTCACTGATATTTTCTTAAATTAAACATATACAAAGTCTTAAGAGCCACCAAATACCGACTGAAAACGCGGTGTAGTTTTAATGGTACCTATTAACAATTTCAAACTGTTTTTTCCTATTAGAAGTAACGCATGAGGCTCTAAAGATGAAAAAGCAGGCAAAACAAAAGAACTCAATTTAAGTTTTTAAAACACTTTCAAATTCTTTAAATTCATGAACTCGCAACAAAAAGATAAAATGATGCGCTCATTTTCATTTAAATGTGATTTGCATTAATAGAACCTGAATTAAAAATCAATTTCTTGAGTAATTAACATAAATAGAATCAAAAATTTTCAAATTACTTGAAGAAGAGATTAAGGTGCAATACAATTCGAACAATTTTTTTTGTTGTAAGAGTTCCCGAATGGAACAAAACTAGCCGTGGTATAAGGGCGTCTCCGACGAAAACACCTACTTGGTCCAAATTTTAGGCAAAAACACCTACTTGACGCAAAATAGGTAATTTGGCAGATAAAACATTTCAACCCATCAAAAAAAATAATTAATTTTGGATAAACATCGAGTTAATTTTTGAAAAAGCCGGCAATATTTTAACTCCACAAGGCTTTTATTGCCACCGAAAACAAAATTAGCCCTCTTTAGAAGTTTAAAAAGTTGGTTTTAGTAGTTTTCTGTTCTCTATTTTAGGCCAACTTATACGAAGGGGACTAAAAAGCGTATTTGGCGTCCCTTTTTACTGGAAATTGGGAAATTCGATAAATTTAGAATAAATTTAGAAAAAATTTAGCAACCCTCCCCTATCTTATGAGGTAAAACCGACAACACTATTATTGACAATTTAGAAATTTTGTCAAAGTCAAGGAATATTGGGCTAAAATTAGGGAAAATTTGAAAAAAAACAACGGATATCGGTCTACTATCACATAACTTTAAACCTCGTTAAATCCTATGCAAAACAAAATTCAAAAAAATTTCATATTCATATTTATATATTATACGCTGAACGGGGTTTTTAATGATATTCTCTACGACGAAAGTATCGATAAGTCGAAATTGACTGAACAAAAACCCATTTGAATATGTAGTTCCTCACTCCCACTAGAGTGGGGTCGGAACAATAAATCATATCCAGATTGTTTTGTTACTAACACGACTCCGAATCAAACTTACAAAACGAACAAAACCGGGAGTTGTTTTCTTTGAAATATGTTTCAAGCGATGTTGCTTTGCTATGTTACCTTCTGGAGAACTAAGGAGAGCTAGAATTTAGATGAAAAATGTTCAAACTCTCAACCGCAAATTTTTGCAAAAGATGGATTCTTCCTAATATATTTAATAAAAAACACTATAACAAAGCGGAAGTATAATTAGAAAGTTCGACCACAAAATACACGAAAAAGAGGCATTAAAATATCGCTTGAGGTCTAATTTGGATTTTTATGCTTTTATGTTTTATCGTTGCCCAGAACCCCTGTCAATTGCAAATGGTTATGCTGCCCTTCTACAGCAAATTTCAATTTTCTGATTTAATATTGCATGTTGATGCTCTTGAAACCTTTTTCTTTTTTCCTAAACTCTTTTAACATTTTGCAAAGTTTTGCCAGAGTGTCGCTCATCTTGCAAATATGCAAATTTATAAGCTTGTGCTAAAAGTATATTTTAAAATCATTTTAAAATCATTTTTAAAAATGTTAAGAGATAGCCGCAACTTTGAACTTCTTGAGCAAATTGAATTATAAACTTGCCAAAAGTTTTGAAATCAAAGCATTTAATTGCATAACTGTTTTTGAATAACTTTTTTGTAGCTAAGATTTGGATATGCTTCGATTTTTTAAAAGGGCACGCGCAAATATGTCTCAAAAAATTTGAATTCAAAGTGAAATATCTCAACAATTGTCTTGTCAAATCTTCCAAGATAACCATCGTCATGCATGATTTTGTAAGATAACGTTGTTTACATAAATCTTGCGCAAGATCTCGCAAAAGTAGAAATCAAATGTCGTTTTGGAAAAGAATCCAAAAGTAGGTTTTGGAAACAGGCTCTTAAAACTGATCAAAAATTAACTGTTATTGGTTCACCGAAGCATACACAAAAAAAATTTAAACCAAAAAATTCATAAAGTTAATTTCTGTGAAAAGTATTTGATCACAACCGTGGTTAGCATTCTGAATTTTGGATCAACGCAGTTACACTAAATGGACCTGGAAAAAAATGAAAAAAAAATACCGGAGGGCTCTTAATTGTTTGTTAATTTAGTCCATTTTGAGGATTTATACCAAACTTCCATCTCGTGGCAAGTTTAAGATAGATTCTGATAGGTTTATGATAGAGCTGTTCATTCAAAAAATGCTTCAGGTACATTGACTAGCTATGAGACTCTTTTGCTCAAATTGGATGCTAATTAAACCCAGTTGGAGAAAATACCAGTAGCAGAGAATTGAATGTTACGAGAATCGACATGTCTCATGAATGTTTTTCTGTTCTTACGGAGAAATCAGTTATTTCAATTCAGTATTTTTAATTTAGGTCAGTGATTTCAATTTTTGTTTGAAATTTGATAAAGATAAAGTCTGGCCTCAATTAAAAAAAGCCAAAAATTTATTCCAAAGCGCAGGTAGGATACTGACTTTACTAATCAAACTGAGAACTATGTAGAAATTTTTTAATTTTTTAGGTCAATTTAACAGAACAAGATGTTGTTATATTGCTAGAACTTCTTTTCATTCGAGCAACATATCTTTTATGAAAAAATCTGTAGCAATTTCAATTTAAAATTTTCCAGAAATTTTTCATCCCTCGTCTAAATTCCCATAAACAAGAACAATTCGAGAATGTTAGTGGGTTCCCAGTTTCTGTGTATTTGCATAAACTTTTTTATTAAGATTCAGATATGCTTCGATTTTTTGAAAAAGACACGCGCAAATAAATTTCAGGAAATTTGAGTTCAAAGTAAAATATCTCTCGACTTGTTTTGCCAAGATAACCATCGTCATGCACGGATTTGCGAGATAACAATTTTTATATAAACATTGCGCAAGATCCCGCAGAAATAGAAATCCAATTTCGTTGAGAAAAGAACCCAAAAATAGGCTTTTAAAGCAGACTTTTAAAAAAGATCAAATAATTTGTTATTGGTTGACCGAAACGTTGAAAAAAACTTTTTGAACCAAAGTTTCATGTAGTTATTTTCTGCGAAAAGTGCGTGATCACAGTCGTGGTTAGCATTCTGAACTTCGGATTAACGCGGTTCCACTAAATGAACCTGGAAAAAGGAATCAAAAATAAAAATTCCCGATATCCCCTAGTTTTTTAATTTAGTCCATTTTGAGGTTTTCTACAAAATTTCCGTCTCGTTTCAGGTTTAAGATAGGTTTAAAATAGAGTCGTTCATTTAACAAAAATTGCATTAGGTAAATTAACGCACTATGAGACTCTTTCGCATAAACTTAATGCTAATTATACCCAGTTGAAGAAAATACCAGTTGCAGAATTGAATGTTAAGAAAATCGAAATTGTCTCATGAACGTTTGTATGTTCTGTTGGAGCAATCAGTTATTTCAATTCAGTATTTTCAATTTATGCCAATGTTTTCAGTTTTTGTCAGAAATATGATACAGATAATGTCTGGCCTCTTTTAAAAAAATAAAGCCAAAAACTGAATCCAAAACTCAGGTTGCTGACTTTAGTAATCAAATTGAGAAAATGTAGAAGAAAAAATTCTAGGTCAAGATGTTGTTATGTTGCTAACTTCTTTTCATTCGAGTAACATAGTTTTTCTGAAAATATCAGTAGCAACTTCAATTTGAAATTTTCAGAAATAGGTCATCCCTCGTCTAAAATTTTTTTGAAGATATTAAAATCTTTTTTGTTTTTTTTTAATCTTCATTTTTCTCACAATTGTAACGTTTGGTTCTTTTCTGTTTTACCCAACGTCGATATGAATTTCTACCAATTGCATATGTTTTGCATTGAATACAAGAAACAACGCAATTCATATAGGCACAAAAGCCAATTATAATGCAACGCTGCAGCAAAATTTTGAAGTTTTTGTATATAACAATAATTGTGCTTTGCTTATAAGGCAAGAACGAAATGAAGAAAGCTTGTTTGAAAACAATTTTTAAGACTTTTGAATAATAAACGAGAAAGGAATTCTGTTCAAACTACCAGTGATAAAGACAGACTACCGATATCAAAACAGCTATAGATGAGCACAAAAAAAATTCTAATCTATTGACGGGGTGTGAGCAGATTAACTTTATAAGGCATGGGCAAAAAGAAAAATGGTCCAGCATTGCGATATCTATACAACAGTTAAATATACCTCTTGTAAAACAGATTTAAACAAAGCAGTCTAACAATCAATTTTTTTCATATATGTAAAGCATGCAGAAATTGAATATGATTTAGAAATACCTACTCACATGTCTTAAAAGAACATAGCCTGACTTTTCGTAGCGATGCCCCTTCCTTAGTAAAATTAAAATTACTTTAAGGAAAACTGCCTTACAAACAACACGTCTCGTTATCATTTTTTATGTTCTAATCTTGTTCTACTTTACAGTGTAGCTTATTGATAAAGTGTCTAGGGGAGCACTCGAAAGAGAAGTATCAAATTAGAACTAGCTTATAAATCTCAACACAGGGAAGAGTAACAATGTCAATTTTTATCAGAAAACCGATGCATGCAACACCTATAAGAACTGGTAGAGTGCCAATTTGCACAAAAACAATATCTTAGTTATAATCTATAACTATTTTTGAAACAATTAGTTACACATATTTAATGTATTTGATTTTCGATATCTTATTGAGAATTTACCACCAATTGTAAACCCCACGATGATATTTTAGAAACAAATGATAAACCAAATTTTTCCACACTGTCTATAATCCAATGAATTTTTGGTCTATTCAAACTTCAAGTGCAATTGAGACAAAAATTTCAAAACAGCTTAGGTTACTTTAATAGAATTTTGTTGATGTTTTCCATAGGTTTCAGGCACAAAAGATGAAAACTTACTAGGAAACGGTGGAAAAAAATATGGGAAGAGTTTAATTATTCCGATAAAAAATCTTCCCTGAATCTTCCAAAAGCCAAGTTTTTTTTTGCTCTTTTCGGAATTTTATCACTCGCTTCAGAAATATTTTATGCAATTACGTATCTTTATTACTTTTCGAATTGTTGAATTTTGAAAATCAAACAATTTTTTGTTAGAACTTGAAGCGCTTCATTTGCCCGAAATTTCAAGTTCTTATTATAGCCTCTAATTGTGGGGCCATTAACCCGTTGAGCAGTTTCCGCGGTCAGTTTTGAAATCACCCAAAGTTTTTCTATTTTTGGCGCCTATCGAGCTGAAAATTTGTGGAATAACTATTTTTATTCATAAATACGCTTAGCGACTGTCTATTTTGACAATGGATGAAACGTGAACTAAAAATAGGGCCGAAGTGAAAATGAAGCATAATTGCATGAAATGAGGCTTAATCACACTTCTAAGCTCAGACTATAACTATAACTGTCGTAGTTCTACCTCCTTGAAGTATTTTGGGCAAATTTTAGAGGATTTATGTCAAACTGAACAGTCATGTAAAGTACGAAGGGCAAAAAATATATTGATTATGTGTTACAGTTATTACAAGCTAAAATCTACAATATACCAAGGCAAAGCGAGCGTTTCCTTAATTTTCAGAAAGAAATTCTTTCTATCACTTTTAAAATCAATATTTCCAAACTATTAATTTATGTTGTGCAATTTATTAAGAAGGCATTATATAGATAACATTAAGGAGTTAATGGGTTTTGAATTATCATTTTTTGATCGGAGGGCGGTGATTCGCTGATTGTTTCTTTGATGAGGAAGGGTACTTAGAAGCATCATATCTAAAGAGAGAAAAATATCTAAGATTGCGTAATTATGTCGATTTAGTGTAAGCTGTTATTTGACCAATCGCCCGCCTATCGGTCATATCAATTGAAGTCAGTGCTCGGTGGATTCTTTGGAAAGGAAAACATATTTTTCGTATTCCCTATTAATTGTTCAAAGTTGAGTTTAAAAAAATCATACAATATTTCGAATTTCTGGCAGGTATAATTAAGGGAGGGATAAATCGTACAGCGAGAGCGCAAAATCTCTAAAAAATAATTTTAGTAGAAAAACGAACTATCTGAATATATAAATACGCAAAGTTTGTAAACTTAACAGTCAATGTTAATTTCACCAACAAAAAAAAAACAAATTGACGGGGATAATTGGTGAAACCTGTCGGTTTTTCAAAATAATCTGCATCCTACAAACTACTCAAAACGATCTATATCAACATAAATTTCTTGCCGTTGTCGTTGCCCAATATTTGACCTAGATATCGGAGGGCAACAAAATTGTTGAACCCGCTCATAAACAGCAGCAGGAACCAATGGATAGCAAGAAATATTTTTTTAAACTGAAAAATTAGAATCTGTCAAAGCTCAAAGAAGATCAAAATTAAAGAGTTTTACATGTTAGGACTTAAAATTTGTTCGCCCCCAACCGATTCTAAAGGGTAACCGGAGCAACCAAAGGCTATAGTTGTTGAACAGGGTAATCTCTAAAATATCTATTAGGGTAATCTCAAACGCTACTGCATGTGGCTTTTAACACCTGCCATTTTTCATATTTCCAATTCTTGCTGATATTTTTAGTATGTTTATGTTATGAAATTTTAGCTGTTTTTTAAGGGTCAAATTGCGCATGTTGAAGTTATCTAGTGCAAAGTAACTTTCATCATTGCTTGTACCAAAAAAAGCATATTGCGTCGTTACTTGAGATTTGCAGTATAAATATTAATCTAAATCGCTTCTTTCAATTAACCAATCACGAAGAGTGACAAATTATCTATAAACGGTACTTCACTGAACCTTTACCTTACCCGAATTGTTTAAATGGTGTAAAAAATTGTATTTAGAACCTTTAGAAACTGTTACAACGAGCAGTTGGCTCTTGTTTTGACTATAGATTGATTCTTAGTCAACTTTGGTCCTTTGTCTTAAGTTTTTGCTAGATCTTAAGATTTGCAAAGTTCATAAGTTAATTGAGTTCCCTGTATAAATTACCAACAATACTATCTGAAGCCTTACAAACTTCAGTACGAGGTTGAATTTATCAGTCAGCATGTTATTTACTTCAGTCAGATTTAAAGTTGCAGTCATTTAAACGACCAAGAAAATAAAAGTTTTGACGGCATTATCAAGTTATATTAGGTTGAAAAGCCAGTCCAGTGTAAAACTCGAGAACCAGGCTGTGGAGACTGAGTTCCGCTGAGATTCTCAAGCAGCCGCTACAAAAAATTTGGCTGTTGAACAATCAAAAAACGAATGAATAGCTTCATCTATTTCTGCCTCGATTTGTGAAAAAGGTTTGACAATGCCTCTCAGAGAAATTTTGGTGGTTTTTTTAATAATAGAAAACTGTGCATCAGAAATGATTTTGTAGAGATAATGAAAAATCCTGATTGAGCTTCTATACCCCAATTTATAATGTCCGCGCAGACTAGCAAATCCTCACCCTGACTGAAACTCAGTTGCCGTTTGACGAAGAATTTTAGTAGTAATTACATGCATTGGCCATCTGTTAAATTTATGGAATAGTCGTCATTAAATGGCAAAATCATATCTGAAGTGTCTCGATCATATTTGACCGAGCGTGTAACTTGACTCCAATTTGCTATGTTAATACACAGGGTATACTTTAAACTTGCAGTATTGGGTTAAGTTCAAAAGCTAGGGCAGTGGTATTAAACGTAGGTGATTTCTATTGGGACCAAATTAACCAAAGTTCTTTTCAGGTCTGCTTTGATGGTGCAAAGCAATATTTTTTAGTAGTAAGAACTCACATTGGCCGATTCTTAAACTGTTATTGACTGGTACATTTATGAAGCGAGCTGTTAATAACATATGGTGTGAACAAAATTGTTACTAAAATCGTCACCTGAAAACTACTTTAAAAAAATGAAATTTGGGGAAATTACTTCTTTTGTGATTTGGTAGTCTTAGATACAGAAGGTGGCAAAACTTTTACGATAACAATTAAGATTGAATTGTACAATTTAAAATATAAATTTATTTTAATTGAAAGCATTGCCTTGCGTCAACATATTTATTGAAAAAAATTGAGACACGATTGTTTACCTTATTCCAAAAAAACTTTTTTTTTCAAAATTATTAACCTTGAGAATTAATTAAACAAATGATAATAAATCAAAGATAAAAACTTTTACTTCCTAAAAGCAAATATAAGGGCTGAAAATTAATTAAAATGATCTACTTCTCATGAAAACTGGTAGAAAATGGTTATTTTGGGCTGCTTTTGACGGGATCTCTCAAGTAGGGCAGAATGGCAATTAAAATTTTGACAATTGAATAGATCCTCGAGGCCGTAATTTCAGTTTTTTGATTTGTCGACGAAAAAAGTCAAAATTAATTAATTTTCAATAGCATGCCAGAGAAACGAAGACTTCACTGGAATGGGTCCGAAACCGATGTTCATATTTGAATTACTTCGCATTAGTTCCTAGGTCAAACTTTTTGTGAGTAATTACATTATGAACGGGGTTAAATTGCTGTGAAAAAAATTGTCCGCCACGTGACCGCCTATTTAATTTTCAACCGCGCAATACACTTTTTTCCGTTACTCAACCGTTTGTTTACTATCATTGCGTCTATTTTTGAATGAAATCCACGCCTTAAGATGGCGTTGGGTTACGGATTTTCGCAAGCGGAATGAAGAGCGTATTTAACTAAGTAAAAATATTAAATTCTCAAAAATATAGAATGACAAAAGAGATTTCTTACAGTAGAAATTAGAGATTTACAGGAGAGATCTGATTATTACATCAAGATGGTGATTTGATTTTGGGGATGAAAAATGCTCGCAAGTCAGCGGTATACATACCAGTTATCAGTGCGAGAAAGTCATGATGCACCATGATTTACAGTGGGGGTCAACTGGAATTCTTGAGGGATTGCATTGAGCCATTTTAAACCGCTCAAGCATTGTTTCGATGTAGCGTTCCTAGTTGAACGTCACTTTGCCCTCCTCCCGTCTGATGATTAGACACCGAAATCAGTGTAGTCTCCCTCTGTCTTCCTTGTGAAACGTTGCCTCGAGTGCCTTCTTGACATCGAGATCATTGTCATGCTTCTTGATGCTACTATGATGTCGTCCTGTCTATGCTCTCGCGAACAGGCAATGATCGTTCCTTCTTCTGGTGAACCCTTTTCTCAGTAAACAGTTGGCCAGTTTCTTATACCAGGTGTTAGCATCCTGTTTCAAACCATTAATTGATTTATTCAGTCGACATACTAATTTCCCTCTTTCTGATCCTTGTTTTACAAACTCGTTTGGTGGTTCCAGATACACTTCTTCCTCTTGTGATGAGTGCGAAAAAGTCGTCTGGACATCAAACTGGTGCATCACATGGCCCTGCTTTGCTGATAAGTGAAGTAGAAATTTGAAAAACTCTGGCCTACAGGTAGGCGCAAAAGTCTTAAAGTAGTCCAGTCCCTCCAATTATTTGAAACGTTTTGCCACATAGCGTGCTCTTTATTTGTCGACTTGACCACTGGGTCCCAATTTCACTCCGTAGACTCATTTGCCCGGTAGGACGTCACCGTCGGTGGGTGGTCTCACTGGGGTCCAAGTCACGTTGCCTTGAGTGCCTTGACCTGATCCTTCATTTTTCGTTAACACAGGTGTCAATCTTTTCCTTGCTTGGTTTCGTAGACTGTTGTGGGCTCCACATCGTCACCGTTGGTCACAAAAAGATGGGTTCTGACTTCTCCAAAAATGCGGATTATTATTTGCCCGTGTCCCTCGTCTAGGCTTAACCATGTCATCTTGCTCCAGTGCCTCTTCAACGAAACCAACTGTCTCTCACTGTGAGAAGTCTTCTCTGTTACTGTCTTCTAGTGACTTCGAGCCTCTGAGACTCCCTCTTGTTGCAGTAGATTCCTCGTCTAGTGCTGCTTCAACATCCGAGGCATCTCGTCTCAGTATCTCGTCTTGAGTGTTCGCGCTCTCTGCGTCCTGCCACTCCTCCATTATTGCAGTAGGTGTGCCCTGTTTCTCTTTGTTGTCATCGTTTTGGTTGCCATAAGATGGGTGCCAGATCCCAAGTTACTGTGACCCCTCGTCTAGTAGGTCGCTTTTCTCTGTGTTGTCAGGGATTGAGCCCATTTCAGACCTCTTATTGATCAGATCTCAAATTGCCATCACCTTGACACGAAGTATCCGTTGCTCCTCCAGTGTAACCCACAAACTTTGTTTCCAATGTCTTGGGTTCAAGTTTGTTCTCTCTCCCCTTTCCTCGGGAAGACTATTCAACCATAAACAGATGTTAACTAATTGAAAGATTAGGTTTTGTATCTAGAACCAGCTCTCCTGTGCGCTTTTCTTCTCGTCGCACAACTGATTTTCTGATCCTTGTTGCGCGAAGAAGTGATGCTCCCCACATCTTTTGGGAAGACCGGATTCAATGAGCAAGCATCTTGCCAACTCCAGTAGTGTCCTGTTGCACCTTTCAGCTAAACCATTCTGTTGTGGCGTCTCGGGTATGGTCTTCTCCTGCAGAACGCCTGCATCTAAGCAGTACATCTCGAATTGCTTTGAGAGAATTTCCTTCCAATTGTCTTGCCTTTGCTTCTTGGGCGTCCCCACACTGCAAACAAATTTCTTCAGGCTAACCATTGCTTCACGTTTTGCCTTAAACAAGTCCAAACACGCAAACTTCGTACACTGGTCTGCAAACAAAATTCAGAAACAGAACCCTGACAATGATTTTACTCTGAAAGGACCCATCACGTCTGTGAACACCCTCTCCAGCTTCACTTTTGATTGGGTTTCTGCCCCTCTTGTTACTGAAGTCTTTGTGATCTTGGCCAACGCGCTCACATTGCGTAAATCATCGAGTTTACCCATCGTTTCTGTGCATTTTTGACCACAACTGCTTGATTCAAATGATTCAATCTTTTGTGCCACTTCATTTTGCACTGTCAAATTTGCAACTCATCTTGAACTTTAAAAAAAATGCAGGGTAGGTAAATTTTTTTATGGTAGTTTTACCCAAGCGAGTTCCCCTACGTGAAACTATGTCCCCACTCCATGCATCTTGAGAATGATAGGAGGTTGTGGAAATAGTCAGGCACACATAAAACCTTCTTGAGTTTGCATTGAAGTTCCGCTTTGTTTGAGGGTACGCTGATCCTCACACAGCCCCTGCCCACTTCTCTAGAAGCCTCTCCGTTGGAATTTCTATCCACTGATTGAATGGGCACAAAGTCCCGGAGCGCTTCCATGTGTGTCAAAATGTGATTTGTACAACCACTGTCCACTAGCATGCTTGCTATATTCCACTGGGTAACAGCTACTCAGTATTTCTCGTCTGGTGTAGCCAATGTTGGACCCATTGCCACTGACTCTTGTCTACCTTCATCTCTTTGGCTCTTGCATGCCCTGTGTAGACGAGCCTTCTCACCACACTTAGTGTGTTGTGCTGATTTTTCTTCCCGAAGTCGTTGGCAAAATGTCCGGGGAACCCACACACGAAACAGTTTCCTCTTTGGGTCCCTTCCTGATGTCGCGCTTTACGGCCATTGCCAAAGATAAACAGCATACAATTACACTTTTCTAAAAATTTGTTCCTTTCTCCGGTGGTATCATAATCATTCAATACGTGCTAGGAAGATTTAACATCAAATATTCTCTATCTAATAATAGTTATCCAGATTCACCAATTTGGACCGAATATTGACTCTAGGCACCATTAATTGACGATTCAGTTATAAAATGTTTGTGACTAAAATCAATTTGCTGGTGTCTAGGTAATCTGATAAGTTCAACTTTCATTCTAATAATCCTAACTAAGTTCAGGACTCTAGTTTGATTGTCTGATCGAAGTTCTAACACACCTTATCACAGTCGCATGCCTGCCGTCTTCTTTTGGGTAAGAGCTGCCCAATAGTTCTCGTCTGATGTAGCCAATTTTACACCCATTGCCATTAACCTATGTTTGCCACCATTTTTGTCTCTTGCATGCCATGCCTAATTTTCTCTTTTCACCACACTTGGTGCATTGTGCTCTCTCTTTTCTCCTGCAGTCCATGAGAAAGTGTCCAGGGATCCCACACGCAGAATGGTTTTCTCTCAGGGGTTTTTCCTTGGATTCAGGCGTCACTTCCAGTGCCACTGAACCACTTTTTCTGTTGTGTCTCTGTGCTGCCCTCTCAAGGAAGTTTTGCAGCCTTTTCCTCGTTTCTGAAGTCCGTTGCTGGTTTGAAGCTTTCCTGTGTAACCAAACATTCATACCTCATTGGCGTTGAAAAGGGGCCTCTGAGACTGCTTCCCCTGCTTCTTTTAGTCTTGTGAGCAACTCTTGTCCTCTGGTGAAGGAACTGTCCAATTCCTCAGAAGCCTCTAGCTGCAGTCGAGCAAGCTCTGCCTCCAAAATCAACACTGTCAGCGTCACCACACTCTGAAATCTCTATTAATAAAAATTCCAAGCCTTTGCTCCATCTCCCATGCCGTCATCTCCCACACAGTCATGTCTTATAAGCATGAGGACTGTTGCATCTAGAGTCAGCGCCAGATGGCACCACACGTTAATTCGTTTGTCCTTGATGTCTGCAACTTCCTTATCATTTGCTTCACTCAGCATCTTGTGGTTCCTCTTCTCATCACTGCTTGCCCCATTTGTTAGTGATGCAGGCCCATTGGGTTCAACCCCTATCCCAAGAAGTGATTTGAGTGGGTCCCAGGAAGTGAGTCCCAAGAAGTGAGTCCTTTCGTCTGCATCATTGTCACAAATCTCGTGTTCCATATTGGAAAATTTTGTGATTTTTTTGTGTAGGTCAGCAGCTTCGTTTTCTGTTGATCCACTGTTGTTCCAGCAGGCAAAACAGTTGTGAAAGAAAAAGGTAATTAGCAGAAAAAGATTATGATTGTCAACAACAAATAATTGTATGAGTTAGACAATTGCTGGTTCCTTAATATGTTGGGTTATGGATTTTTGCAAGCGGAATAAAAAGCGTTTTCAACGAAGTAGAAAATTAATTTCTCAAAATGACAGAAAAAAATGATACTTTACACTACAATTTAGAGATCTACAGGAGAGATCTAATTATTAGATCAAGTTATTGATTTGATTTTGGGGATGAAAATAGGCTCAAAAGTCAGCGGTATATATACCAATTATCAGTAAGAGAAAGTCAAGATACAAAACTAATCATAGAACCATGATTTATTGTGGGGGTTGCAAGGGTTACCCAATATGGTTTCCTTCTGCAAATTAACTAGAAATCAGTCACAAGGGATACTATAAATAGTTTGCTGATACACTTTTCTAGAAATTCGTTCATATTACCGGTGGTATCTTAATCTTTCAATGCGTGCTGGGAAGTTTTTACATCAAATAGTCTCACTCTAATAATATTTATCTAGATTCACTAGTTTGAACCAATTACTGATTCTAAGCACCATTAATTGACCATTCATTTATATAAAGTTTGTGACTAAAATCCAATTTGCTCTTATCTTTGTGATCTGGTAAGTTAAACTTTCTTTCTAATAATTCTAACTAAGTTCAAGAATATAGTTTGATCGAATTTCGAACAGATGAGTAGATTTAGTTGCTAGTGAACAATAGAAACCAAACGTTAAATGTGGTGAACTTAAAAAAAATTGCGATGAACTTTTTAAGCATTAGTAATATAACTGTTATTTTCAAAAAAGAATAGAAATTCTTTGCGTTGGAGGTTTTTTCACGGCAAAGGTTGCAATTTTGTCAATTTTTACCGCTGACACCTCGACCCGATGTTGATATTTGACATTCTTTGGATTTTGCTCTTATCAGGGCAAAATAATACATGATCATTATCTGAAATTGTGATTCAGCGGCGTTTATGTTCTCTGTGACTGTTATCCGGGATTTGCTCATTAAAGTAGCCCGGGTCGAGGTTTTGACAAAAAATAATGTAAGATTAGCGGTGAATAGCGGTGAAAAAAAACTTTTTTCACCGCAAAGCGCCCGCATCTTTTAGCGTTGAATGCGCTGAAAGCGGTGAATTTTTGTAAGAATAGCGTTGAATTTTGCGTGAAAATTTTTTTTTCACCGCATTCACCGGAATTCTTACAAAAAAGATCCTGCCGTTCAAGGGTTCGAACCTCTACCTCATGCGTGTGTCCAACTTCGTAATCCACTGCGCCATCTGTCACTTAATATTCCTGTGAATATAAGATAAGCGTTGAAATTAGCGCGGTAAATTTTTGTAAGATTTGCGATTTTAGCGGTGAAAAAATTTTTTTCACCGCATTCTGCTGGTAGCGGTGAAAAATTTTTTTTCACCGCATTCTGGTGGTTGCGGTGAAATTTTTTTTCACCGCATCCTGCTTGTAGCGGTGAAAAATTTTCTTTCACCGCTTAAGCGCTGAAAAAAAATTTCACCGCTTAAAAGTTTTTTTTCACCGCATTCATCGCATTGAACGCAAATCTTACAATTTTACTCAAATTCACCGCAAATCTTACATCTTTTAGCGATTTTTAGCGGTGACACCTCGACCCGGGAGTCTGAACGCATATTTTAGGGTGTATGTATTTTATGTCTTGGCGTTTGTCTGTGTGTGTGTGTGTGTGTGTGTGTGGGGGGGGGGGGGGGGGGTTAGTGTGAGACTGGTGCGGAAACGCATAAATTATTTAGTTTTTCTTTTCCTGTTTCAGAGAACTGACAAGCGAATTTAGCATATCATTTACAGTATAATTAAACAATTGTCGATTATCGGCTGAATATTAAATTAAAGAAAAACGAAAGCAGAAAAAGCTTAGCAGATATAGATGAAACTAGGCCGCCTAAGAACGGGAACAGATTAGGAAAAAACGCAATTTCCGTCTGCAAAAACCGTTTATTTCATGTAGAAAAAAGCTCTAAAGTGAAAAAACCAAGTGAAATCTGTGAATAGAATCATTCCTTCTTTATCGGGTCACTTGGAATAGGTTCCACGCTTTTTATTTTCTACAAGACAAAACTTTTTTTGACTTTTTTTCACTTTTCGCACTTTCAGTTCTAGAAAAACAAATTATCTGATATACAATAGCATGCAAAATATCCACTGAAAGAGAGCAAATTATATTGACTGGGCAAACAAAACACCAACTGATAGGCGAATTGATGGAAGCAACCCAAAATTTGACATATAGGGTTTAAATAGCTAGAAAACGCACCTACACCTGTCAGAATTGGAACAAAATTTACGGAGATATTAACCCATATCCTATTAACTCCTATTACAACACCCCTACCCTAATATGGAGCTACAACTAGACTAAAGTTCTCATTGAAACAAAGCATTATTAACGCAATGGAAACACGTTCTTGACTTCCAAATCAGTTCCTAATCAAAACTCTATATTATCGTAAAATTTAGCGGGTGGTTGGAAGTGTTATAATACCTCGACATTCAGCCAGATAACCTGTTATTTCGATACCAAAATTGACAAATTTAAAATGTATTGCCAAAACATAAACTCAGATGGAACACTATGCTGGAATCATTGCTCAACAAAAGCGAGAGCCGGCTACCGTTACAGAGCACTAAAGGTTTTATTTTGAAAAATGCATATTAGCATGCAAGTTAAGTTTTTCATACTTTTTTCAGGAACGGTAATGTAAGAGCCGAATTAATTGTTCCAGTTTAATCCGATTCAGTTCGCTAGCATGAAAGAACTTCTTATGAATCATGCATTATGTTGGGTTATGGACTTTCGCAAGCGGAATAAAAAGCGTTTTTAACTAAGTAAAAGAATTAATTTCTCAAAAATGAGAGAATAACAAAATGATATTTTACAGTAGAATTTAGAGATTTACAGGAGAGATCTGATTATTAGATCAAGATGGTGATTTGAATTTGGGGATGAAAAAGGACTCAAAAATCAGCTGTATATATACCCATTATCAGTGTGAAAAAGTCAAGATACAAAACTAATCTTAGCACCGTGATTTATAGTGGGGGTCGCAAGGGTTACCCAATATGGTTTGCTTCTGCAAATCAGTCGCAAAGGGAACCATAAATGGAATGCATTTGCACTTTTCTAAGAATTCATTCACACTTCCGGAGATATCATCATCATTTAATACGTGCTGGGAAGATTTTACATCAATTAATCTAACTCTAATAATAGTTATCTAGATTCACCAATTTGAACCGAATATTGATTCTCAGCACCATTTCTTGACGATTCATTTATAATTTCTTTAATCAAAATCAAATTGCTTGTCTTTCTAATCTGATAAGTCAAACTTTCTTTCTAATTCTCACTAAGTTTAAGACTATAGTTTGATCGAAATTCTAACACCCCCACTCAGACTTGAGCTGATTGCGTAGAGTCTGTTCCCATCAAAACTGCTCTGAATGTTTCCACTTTCGAAACGGGTAAGGACTTTGTGAAGATGTCCGCTGCCATTTTGTCTGTAGGAACGTAATGAATTGAAATAGTCCCATCCTCCGTTTTGTCCCGGATGAAGTGAAACTTTGTTTCGATGTGCTTGCTCCTTTTGTGCATAACTGGGTTTTGGCAGAGTCTGATACAACTTTGGTTGTCTTCTCCAATTGCTATTGGACGTTTCTGTTGGATGCCAAAATCCTCTAGAAGTTGTTTCAGGTAGAGTGCTTCCTGAACTGCTGCTGCCATGCCCTGATATTCTGCTTCTGATGAAGAAAGAGCAACTGTGGCCTGCTTCTTGACACCCCAGCTGAGTGCTGCGCCACGTCCGTTGAGCTTGAAGTAATAGCCCGTTGTTGATTTTCTGTCGTTCACGTCTCCAGACCAGTCTGCATCACTTTCCCCCACTAAATCATAACTAGCCTCTTTTGTGTAAGTAAGTTTTAAACCTTTTGAACCTTGAAGATATCGCAGAAGTCGTTTTCCGCACATCCAGTGTTGATTGGTAGGTGCATTCATGTGTCTGGACCGAATGTTGACTGTGAACATGATGTCTGGCCTCGTCTGTTTGGCCAGATACAGAAGTGATCCAACCAAGCTTCTGTAGATCCTCTGGTCCACTTCTTCGTCTCCGTTGTGTGCTGTCTGAAGTTTCAAATTCAAATCAGCTGGAGTTCTTGAGGGTTTGCATTGATCCATTTGAAACCGCTCAAGCATTGTTTCTATGTAGCGTTCCTGGTCGACTGTGACTTTGCCCTCTTCTCGTCTGATTCTTAGACCCAGAAACCAGTGTAGTCTCCCTCTGTCTTCCATGTGAAAGGTTGCTTCTAGTGCCTTCTTGACATCAGAGACCACTGTCATACTTCTTGATGCTACTATGATGTCGTCAACCCAGACCAAGATGAAGGTGTGATCCTCTGCTTCTGATCTTGCGAACAAGCAGTGATCGTTCCTGCTTCTGGTGAACCCCTGTCTCAGTAGGAAGTTTGCCAGCTCTTTGTACCAGTTGTTAGCAGCCTGTTTCAAACCATAAATTGATTTATTTAGTCGACATACTAACTTCTCCCCATCTGATCCGCGTTTTACAAACTCCTGTGGCTGTTCCAGATACACTTCTTCCTCGATTGGTGAGTGCAGGAAAGCAGTCTTGACATCAAATTGGTGCATCACATGGCCTTGCTTCGCTGATAGCTGAAGTAGAATCCTGAATGTCTCTGGCTTACAGGTAGGCGCAAAAGTCTCAAAGTAGTCCAGTCCTTCCACTTGTTTGAAGCTTTTCGCCACATAGCGCGCTTTGTATTTGTCCACTTGACCACTGGGTCCCAATTTCACTTTGTAAACCCATTTGCCCGGTATGACGTCCCTGTCTGTTGGTGGTCTCACTAGGTTCCAAGTCTCGTTGTCTTGGAGTGCCTTGACCTCGTCCTTCATTGCCCGGTGCCACTGGTCCCAATCGTCACCTTGCTTGGCTTCGTAGACTGTTTTGGGTTCCACATAGTCGCCCTCAGTCACAGCAAGATGGATCCTGACTTCTCCAAAAAATTGCGGAACATTCCTTGCTCGTGTCCCTCGTCTGGGCTCTGCTCTGTCCGCGTGTTCCAGTGCATCTTCATTGAAGCCAACTGTCTCTAACTGTGAGAAGTCTTCTGTGTCACTGTCTTCCAGGGACTCTGAATCTCTGTGACTCCCTCTTGTTGCAGTAGATCCTTCATATAGTGCTGTTTCTCCAACATCCGAGGTCTCTTGTCTCAGTGTTGTTTCTTGAGTA
The DNA here is from genome assembly GCF_964194025.1 of Convolutriloba macropyga. Taxonomy (NCBI): domain Eukaryota; kingdom Metazoa; phylum Xenacoelomorpha; order Acoela; family Convolutidae; genus Convolutriloba; species Convolutriloba macropyga. Next base: position 45,882,298 of record NC_134479.1, read on the forward strand.
TTCACGTTCCCTGCGTCATGCCACTCCTCCTTTATTGCAGTAGATGAGTTCCTGTCGTTCCCTGTTGTCATCGTCTTGATGACCATCATCTGGGTGCCAATTTCCCAGTTCCGACCCATCAACTAGTAGGTCAGCCGTTTCTTTGTTGTCAGGGATTGAGCCCACTTCAAACTCCTTGATGATCACATCTTGAACTGCCATCACCTTGCGTGTGTTACGTATGTACACCAGGTATCCGTTTTCTCCTTCAGTGTAACCCACAAACCTTCCTTCCAGTGCCTTGGGTTCAAGTTTGCTAACTTTTCTGTCCCTCTTCCTCATGAAGACTGTGCAACCAAAAATAGATAATTTACTAATTGGAAGCTTAGGTTTTATACCTCTCATCAGCTCTGCTGGGCATTTTTCTTCTCCTCGTCTCACAACCAAGTTTCTGATCCTTGCTGCGTGAAGAATTGCTGCTCCCCACATCATCTTTGGAAGTCCTGAGTCAATGAGCAAACATCTTGCCATCTCCAGCAGTGTCATGTTGCACCTCTCAGATAACCCATTCTGTTGTGGCGTCTCTGGTATGGTCTTCTCCTGTAGAATGCCTGCATCTAAGCAGTACGTCTCGAACTGCTCTGAGAGAAACTCCTTCGCATTGTCTTGCCTCAGCTTCTTGGGCGTCCCCAAACTGAGAACAAATTTCTTCAGGCTGGCCAGTGCTTCACTCTTTGCCTTAAGCAAGTCCACAAACACAAACTTCGTGTATTGGTCTGCAAACACTATGCAGAACCGGAACCCTGACAGTGACTCTACTCTGAAAGGTCCCATCACGTCTGTGAACACCCTCTCCAGCTTCTCTTCTGCTTGGGTCTCTGCCACTCTTGGTACTGGAGTCTTTGTGATCTTGGCCAATGCACACACATTGCATACATCATCGAGTTCCCCCACTGTCTCTGGTGCATTCCTGTCCACATCCGCTTGATTCAAATGACCCAATCGTCTGTGCCACTTCCTTGCACTGTCAAGTTTCACGCTGTTGGAACTCGTCTTGAATTCTAGAACGCTGCAGGGTAAGTAAAACAAATTATTTTCTTGTGTTAGTTTTACCCGAGTTCCCTTCTGGAGTTTCATGCAGCTGTTTCCTCTCTCGAAAGTGAAGCTATGTCCCCACTCCGTGCATCTTGAGACTGATAGGAGGTTTGAAGAATAGTCCGGCACACACAGAACATTTTTGAGTTCGCATTGGAATTCCCCTTTGTTTGAGGGTATGCTGATCCTCACACAGCCTCTGCCCACCACTCTGGAAGCCTCTCCGTTGGGATTTCTGACCACTGATCGAATGGGCACAAGGTCCAGAAACGCATCGATGTTCGTCACTATGTGATCTGTACAACCACTGTCCACTAGCATGCCTGCTGACTTCCACTGGGTAAGAGCTGCCCAGCATTCCTCGTCTGGTGTAGCCAATGTTGGACCCATTGCCACTGACTCATGTTTGCCTCCATCTCTTTGTCTCTTGCATGCCCTGTCTAGGTGACCCTTCTCACCACACTTGCTGCATTGTGCTGTCTCCTTCTTCCTGCAGTCCTTGGCAAAGTGTCCAGGGATCCCACACACAAAGCAGTTTCCTTTCTTGGGTCCCTTCTTGAAGTCACGTTTCACTGCCAGTGCTACTGAACCACTTTGTCCCTTGTGTCTCTGCACCGTGCTCTCATGAAAGTTCTGCAGCCTTTTTCTCAACTCTGTGAAGTTCGTTGCCGGGTTGAAGCTTTCCTGTATTACAAAACTTTCATACCTCATTGGCAGACCATTGAGGACCAAGGCGTTGAAGAGGGTCTCTGAGACTGCTTCCCCTGCTTCTTGTAGCCTTGTGAGCAACTCCTGTCCTCTGATGAAGAAGCTGTCCAAATCCTCAGAATCCTCGAGCTGCAGTCGAGCAAGCTGTGCCACTAAAGTCACCACTGTCGGCGTCTCCACACTCTGAAATCTCTCTTGCAAAAGCTTCCAAGCCTTTGCTCCATCTCCAATGCCGTCATCTCCCACACAGTCATGTCTCATCAGCATGAGGGTTGTTGCATCTAGAGTCAGTGCCAGATGGCACCACACATTGTTCCGTTTCTCCTTGATGTCTGCAACTTCCTTCTCATATGCATTCTTCAGCACCTTGTGGTTCTTCTTTTCATCATTGGTTGCCCCATTGGCCAGTGGCGCAGGCTCATTGGGTTGCTCCTCTGTCCCCAGTAGTGATTTGTAGAGTCCCTTCGTCTGCATCATCGCCACAAATCTTGTGCTCCAGATTGGAAAGTCCTGTGCCGTTCCTGTGTAGGTCAGCAGCTTCACTGTCTGTTGATCCATTGAAGTTTGAGCAGGCAAAACAGTTGTGAAAAGAAAAGGTACTAAGCAGAAAAGGATTATGACTGTCAACAACAAATTAGTTTTGTTTTGGAAATTAATTTTATGACTTAGAAAATTACTGGGCCCATAACCTGTTGGGTTATGGACTTTCGCAAGCGGAATAAAAAGCGTTTTTAACTAAGTAAAAGAATTAATTTCTCAAAAATGAGAGTAACAAAATGATATTTTACAGTAGAATTTAGAGATTTACAGGAGAGATCTGATTATTAGATCAAGATGGTGATTTGAATTTGGGGATGAAAAAGGACTCAAAAATCAGCTGTATATATACCCATTATCAGTGTGAAAAAGTCAAGATACAAAACTAATCTTAGCACCGTGATTTATAGTAGGGGTCGCAAGGGTTACCCAATATGGTTTGCTTCTGCAAATCAGTCGCAAAGGGAACCATAAATGGAATGCATTTGCACTTTTCTAAGAATTCATTCACACTTCCGGAGATATCATCATCATTTAATACGTGCTGGGAAGATTTTACATCAATTAATCTATCTCTAATAATAGTTATCTAGATTCACCAATTTGAACCGAATATTGATTCTCAGCACCATTTCTTGACGATTCATTTATAATTTCTTTGATCAAAATCAAATTGCTTGTCTTTCTAATCTGGTAAGTCAAACTTTCTTTCTAATTCTCACTAAGTTTAAGACTATAGTTTGATCGAAATTCTAACACATTAGTTTTACGAGTTTGTTTAATAACGCACTTATCTGAAAACCAAGGCAAACGGCGTAGAAATTTATTGCAGCAGTTCTTATTAATGTACTTTGCCAAATTTAGCTGATTTTTGGCTGTGAATATAGTCCTTCAAAAAGAATTTGCTGGCTTCAATCGTTTGAAGTTGTGAACTTTCGAAGAAAATCTCAGTGTTTCTTTTTATGAACTGTTAAAACGTTGATAGAAAATGACTTAAGCTTAATTGTGTTTAAGATAAGCTTGGCATAGCTTGAAAAGGAGCTCTACTTGTTCAGCGTATAGTTGGCTAAAGGGATAAAGCCTTGAGGAACAAGTAACAAAAATAAAAACGGTTTATAATAGATGCCCAAATTGGCTAGCTAAAGACAAGTTGGTGTAATGGTTAGCAAATTAGGCTTGTGGTTAAGTGATGCTGGTTCAAATCCACTGCTGGTCCATTTGTACAGTAGTTGCACCTTCTTAGACCTTCCTAACATGACCAAAAGCAGTAATCATGTGTT
>NC_134479.1:45886096-45958596 GCF_964194025.1 Convolutriloba macropyga
AATCTCCAAAAATGGAGCATCTAATAACGTAAATTATCGAATTTTGAGATTTCCAAGTAAGGACAACTATAAATGGTTTGTTTCATTTTATCCCTTAGGGTAATCTTTCCAAGATTTCTAGCAATAGGCAAAATGACCACGGAACAACTATACAGAAAACCCAATAACTAGAAGAACATATTTCTACCAATTCTTTATATCAACATTAAATTTATCTATCAATCTTAGGTTTGTCATTGCCAATTCATCTGTGAACTTCGAAAACAAATGGTTGGCTCAGGACATACTTAATTTTCGCGGATTTTCTACGAAACCATAAAGTTCTATGATCGTAGACACAGTGCATCAGACACTATAAAAATGTCGTCACCGTAATGATTTTGTGTCATATTTTGCAAACTAATCACCAATCACGTCAATTAACTGCAGATTGTTTTGATTTATGGTTGTAGATTTTTTTCAAGTAAAATCATTGCTAGTCGTCGCGAAAATTACCAACAAGCATTTTCTAGAATTCGAGGAGTTTGCTATGAATGTGCCCGGAAATCTCCAAAAAGCGTTTAGTTTTCAAAAATAGTGCTCCAAAATTGTGATAAAAATGTGTTGAAATGCAGTGCTCAGGGCTGAAAGTTATAGGAACATTCGGTGACTGCGTTGATGTTTTTGAAATTCATGGAGTAGCAATTTTGAATGGGGGGAGGTATGGCATCTTATTCAAAGAAATACTCCCTCGAGCGTATTTTTGCCCTTAATGGTACATATCTATTAATAACAGCATTGAACCTAAAATTTTAACCCTATTTTTATTGCATATCGCCAACTCAATGTACCAAATATTAACCATTTGCCCCCTTTTTCTCTTCTCAAGGCGACGAAAAATATGGCCGTCAGTTTTCAAAACTCCGAAACAAATTCATGCAATCAACTTTTCTTCCGAAAAAGTTTCTGAATTTAGTTGACTGATTTCTTCCACGGCTGGTTACTTTCGGACATTTTTTTATTTTTTATCCTCCATTAATCAAGTTAGCTCTTCTGTGCAACATAGATGAGTTGAGAAAAGGCTGCAAAGTTGCCAGACAATTGCAAATTTTGCCTATCCAGAAAAGTAAAATACATGCTGCAAAAATTTTAAAACAATTTCAGGTGATTCGTACTGTTAGTATGGGAAATATTTGTTTAATGATTACCGGGATGTCATATATGATCCCTGTAAAATAAACAAGATATTATAAACCGTGAAATATCATAAACAGAATATTATAAACTGAGAAATCAATTACGATGTTATTATGACTAGCAGCCAAACATATTTTATATGGCCAGCGTTGTGTTACAATGAAATCATTATACAAAGAAGGACGAAGTTCTAGACAAAACTGACTCTAAATTGTTATGTTATTCTTCCATCCCTCCATTTTTTTCTTGGTTCAGCCGATTGGAGTTGTTTTGATGAACAAATGTTGGCCAAGCCGTATCTTTTGTTGAGCAAAGTCTACAGTGGAAAAGCGATTTAAAATTTGAATCGTTGTTTGCAGAGAATTTTTTTGGTTCTCAAAGAAATATGGAAATGCGAACTTTTCAATTTTGCAACTTTTCTAACCTTTTCGGGCTTCGTGCTTATCTTTGAGGAAAAATGATTTTGAGCGGATTTGATTGTCTATTCAGAATTTCTCCAAAACATCGCTGCAACATTTCATAGCGGCACATAGACTGTTCTTCTGCTATGATGCGATTTACAGAAGCACAATTACACCAATTTTACTTTTCCTTCGAAGTTTTGTTAGAGAATGGAGTGCTCATTTCATGAGACTAGAGTGTACATCTCCAGCGAGTGGATTGTTAGAAATTTTGCAAAGTGAAATAATAATTTATGGAAATAGCATAAAACTAATTTTATTTTTAGTTCTTTGGTGTGCTCCCGGACTATTATTTTTTTCTCAATTGAACAATATAATGAAAACAATTTTTTTGGGCAAAACAACGAACTTTTTTCAGTTCAACGTATCGAACGGAAAAGGTGAAAATGATGCACATTTTGTCCCCAAAAGATTGATGAGAGCCATTTCTATAAAAGGGAGACCCAGCTGTCCACTTCTGCTACGATAATATTTAGAGAAGCACAATTCGACCAATTTTACTTTTTCCTAAGTACTTCCAAAGTTTTTCGTTAAAGAATAGAGTGCAAAATTCATGAAACTAGAGTTCACTTCTTAAAGTGTATTGTTCGAATTTTTGCAAAAAAACAATAACTTATGGCTGAGAATATGAAAAACTGAAAAATTAATTAGTAGGTTATTATGACTAGCAGTCAAACATATATTATTAGACCAGTGTTGTGTTACAAGAAAATCACTACAAGAAAAGACGAAGTTCAAGAGGAAACTAAGTGTCTAAATTAATAGAATACTTTTCCAATCCTTCATTTTTTATTGGTTAAGCCGATTGGAGTTGTTTTGATAAACAAATGTTGGCTAAGCCGTATCTTTTGTGGCGCAAAGCCGAAGTGCACCATTCAAAAGCGCTTCAAAATTTAAATCGTAGCTTTAGGAGACTTTTTCGACTCTTTAAGAAATATGGGCACGTGAACTTTTAAATTTTAGCAACTTTTCCAGTATTTTCGAGCCTCGTTTTTATCTCTGAGAAAAACGATTACGTAACCAAATTTGATTATCTATTCAAATTTCCTGCAAAAACCTAACTAGAACATTTCATACTGGCATAAGGATCGTTCTTCTGCTATGATACGATTTTACCCAAGCACAATTAGACCAATTTTTTTCCTTCAAAGTTTTGTTAGAGAATAGAGTGCACATTTCCTGAGACTATAGGGCACATCTCCAGCGAGTGGATGGTTCGAAGCGAATGGATGGTTTAACTTCAAATTTTTGCGAAGTTAAACAAAATTTTATGGAAAAAGCATTAAACTGATTTTGTATATAAGGCTTTGATGTGCTCCCGGACCCAATTTAATTCAACGTTATGACCAAAAAATTGAAAATTAATGCAAATTTTGTCCTCAAAAGATCCATTTGATTGATAAGATCCATTCCTATAAAAGGGAGACCCAGATGTCCACTTCTGCTATGATACGATTTACAGAAGCACAATTAGACCAACTTTAATTTTATTTAAGTATTTCTGAAATTTTTTGTTAGAGAAAAGAGTTGACTTTCCATGAGACTAGATTGCACATCATCTCCAGCGAGTGAATTGTTCGAATTTTTGCAGAATGAAACAATATTTTTATGGAAAAAAGCAAAAAAACTGATCTGTATTTAATGTTTTGGTGTGCATACCGATGACTTTTTTAGGTGTCCAATCAAGCTTAACTCTGTTGGTAATTTGGAAATTTTGAGTAAAAACAGAAAAAAACATTCAAAAAATTGTCATTCAATAAAGTATTGCTCCTATGATGAAATCAAAGAGTGTCGACAGGGTCTACCCGGGAAAAGAGCGGGCGATACTTAAGTGGCATTTTTTTCGAAATTTGGAACAAAAAAATATGTCACAAGAAATTGGTTTGATTACTATGTATGATATATAATATAAGCTATCATATTATCAGAGGTATGATGCGTTACTAGTTATTTGAAATCAAATTTTAGAACCAAAGTGTGTAAAGTTATGTTTCTACGGGTGATTCAATTGTAATTCCGATGTTGCAGGACTTCAGCTGCAATAAGAAGAGGGGACTACCAACAAAAACAAGCGAACTTTCAAAGATATGTTTTTTAGGCTAAATATTGAAAGGTTTTTGACAAATGATTTGATGTTATGTGATTTGCTACTCTGATCATTGGCTGACCCTGACCTCTAACCAGAACTTGGTGCAATTTTCCCAAATTATTTTTATTCAAATCTTACCAATTTTCAGGGCCAGAAAGACAAATGTTTTTGTGATTATGTAAAAGGGTAATGGATTGATAGAAAATAACTGTTGTTATTGTCCTCAACTATTCCCATCTGTTTGCATTTCTTCTCACCCAATCGCGTAGATTTAGGTTTTATTTTTCACAAAGCTGGAAACCCAACGCTCCCGGACCCAATATATTTTGTCTCAATTGAACAAAATTAAGAAATCATTTTTTGGGCAACACAACGAGTTTTTTAGTGCAAACAGTTTGCCGGAAAAAATTTTTTTATTCAAATCTTACCAATTTTCAGAATCAGAAAGACAAAAATTTTTGTGGTTATGTAAAAGGGTAATGGATTGATAGAAAATAACTGTTGTTATGTCCTCAACTTTTCCCATCTGTTTGCATTTCTTCTCAACCAATCGCGTAGAGTTAGGTTTATATTTTGTCTCAATTGAACAAAATTATGAAATCATTTCTTGGGCAACACAACAAGTTTTTTAGTGCAACCAGTTTGCCGGAAAAAACTAAATTTAATGCAAATTTTTTATATGTTTTTTTTTCAAATAAAATGTCAATCTTCAAACATTGGTGACCAAGTTTTTTTGATATATTACGGTAGTTAATGCCTTGCAAATTTTATTGCTCTTTAGCAATTCTTTATCGAAAGCTTATGGTTAAGCTTTATACAGAGATCTTAAAATAAGACCAATTACAATTATTGAAAAAATCTTATTCTAAAAAACCAGCTATTAAAATCATTTTTTGGCGCATGTTCACCAAGATGCTACAGAAAAGCATTTCAAAAACTATTTATTTCGATAATTAACTCTCCCAAAGATTGATATCTTCAATTATCGCAATACGTTTCTCATAAAGATTTTGCAGTTGAGAAAGAAATTTTTACTTTTGAATCCTTGCTTCTTTTTTCCCGTGAGGCTGAGGAGCAAATTTTATTTGATCCGTAATATTTTCAATAGCACAAACATAAATTATTAATTTGCGTTTGTGTCTGTATAAAATCTGATGTTCCCTTGACAAAAAAAAATGATTTCAATTGTGTTCAAGTTCGAAAAAAGTTGAAAAGTTTACGCAATTGGTGGCAAAATTTTCCGTTTTTCTCTTTTTTATTCCTTTTTTCCAATTTTTTCTGTGTAATGTAATATCTATGAAAAATATCATGCGCACTCCACAAAAAATGACTATCGCTCTCTCCGTGCTAGAAATTGTGAAATATCAAAATTTTGAAAACTTCTCTTTCTTTTATATTCATTTTTAGAAGAAATATAAACAATACGTTCTTTTGAGTAATAAAGGTTACATAAGCTTGGCTTTTGAGTACAAAACCCTGTCATTTGTGAAAATATTCTCAAATACTATTTGATGATTCAAGTCATCGTTAAGATTGAAGTGTTTAACATACAGTTCATTCTACTGCGGATGCTCATTCTCGAGGTAAAAATTTTAAAATTGTTGCTAGAATTGCATAAAAATTTCTGTTGCGTTTCCCCCCATTTATGTAAGCATTTTTCTTATCGTTCTACCTGCCCTTGTGTACTTTTAGCACCGTTTGCGATAGGAAAATTACAATTTTTTGGCAATTTCTCATGAAAATTTTCATGTTCTACAAATTTTTGTGGAAAAATAGTTTAGGATTCAGCTAATGGATAACAGAAATGTTTTAGCCTGCCAGTTTCCAGTGCTGTTTAGGGCTAAAAGTTCTCAAAAAAGGGGGAAAAATCCGCAAACAACCCATCAAGTGGCCAGTTTATCCAGCTATGCTTTACACATCCTTCCGCAAAGTATAGAGACGATAAACTTGATTAACGCGTGAGCGGAAATTGAATCAATTATCACCTTTTTTTTGCCGTTGTGATTAAAAAACAAGATGAAATATACTACGTCTTTGAGTTTGCGAAAGCCCACTTTTATCTTTATGGAGAAAAACGTATCATCAATAATTTTTTCAAACTACTGTTTTCGCGATATAGTTTTATAATCATTTCTTAATTTGACAGTTTTTCGAAGTGCTCCTTTAATTATTTTCAAGAGTTCCTAGAAATAAACAGTTTAATGTTTACATTCTCTTCACTTCAAAACCCTAAACTTCACTTAAAATTGTTGGTGCTTAAAATGCTGGAAATGTTTGTTAACTTCAACATGAACAGAGAAATTAATCATCGTGAATAACAATTCTTTGTATTAAATACGCGAATAACAGAATGAAAAATGTGAATAAACAACAAATTCACGCTTTCAACCTATCTTTTTAAAACAATATCAGCATTTTAACTCAGCTTTTCAATGTAAACGTGAAGAAGAAATTTTTCAAACAGAAATTTATCACCGAATTTACATTTTAGTAGTTGTTAAGAGACCATAAATCGATTTTGATGATTTCATTGAAAACCACTATCGATAAATTCAGCTTTCTTTTGTTCTTTATGTCCCAAAAGGGTAAAAATGTCTTTTTGTCTGCTTTTAGTGGTTTATGAACTTAAAAATCAATGTTGAGATAATCTTGATGTTGAGATTCAATTTTAATCTCAGAAAAGGTGTAAAGCTATTCAAAGCATATTCAAAGTGATGAAACGAAATCAAAAACGAGAAAAAATTGGGCCGAAAAAGTCAAAAATGTGAAAATTCGATATAAAAAATTTGAAATTTGACTCTTGATGTCTTAAATGTACTAATTTATGTGGAAAGCAGCATACCGAATTATTATTTTTTGCGCAATTCTCATTTTAACTAGAAATTTTTTTGAATGATACCAAAAATTTTTGATGTCAGAAAAATGACAGACTTAACTTCTTTCACCAACGAAGAAGTGTTTGGTTGGAACGTTTCGCACTATTTTGTAAATAATTTCAAGTATTAATTAACTTTGTGTAAAATGAAAGACGCTGATGCTATTGTTTTCATGCCTATGTAAATTTTCATCAACGCACTTGTGAGCTGGTCTTTTCTACTGAGCAAGCTGATCAAAATAAACCATATTAAAAATTAATTTCACGTATAATCAAATATTTAATGCGGAAATGTCAACAAAGCGAAAAAACAAAAAGTTGACTAACGGTAAATATAGGGAGATAATATATGCTCATGAAATTTTTATTCCAATTTTTTTGCACTAAAATGAACACCATGCTTATTTTACAGCATCAATGGCATAAACACAGAAAAATTTGGAGCTATTTTGGGTTTTTTCTTTGAAAAAATATGTGGAAACATTTGTGAGAAAATAAGAAAGATTAGACGTCACGAATGTGAATAACTTGATATTTTAACGAGCTTTCAAAAATGATACCCTAAAACTTTTGTCAAAAAATTTTCTCTTATTCTCGCTTTCAATAACGCCATCGAAATTGACTATTCTGAAATTTTTGGGCTGTTGAAAGTTTTGATAATAGGAAATTTAGGGCTCTTGATAGGTTCGAAAACTTGAAAAATTGATGTCTATGACATAGTTTCATAATTTGAATTGGTTTGAGAAATTTGCGGACACACCCACTGTCCAGATGTGATTAACATATTTTTAAGGCTCACCAGATTAATGAAATTTATAAATCCAAAAAGTTTGAGGATGGGCGCTTATTGCAAAAAAAGCAATTCCGAGGATAAAACTATCGAAGAAAACTGCAGATAAAGAAAAACCCAGATGACCTCCTTTAAACGTAAAATAAAACGGACATGAAGTAAATATCCAACCGCCTCCCCATTCTTCTATTGACAAACTTTTGTAACTTTTGTAGCCCAATTCTAGAGCCATTTTTGTTTTACAAATTTTTCAAAACTCAATAAACGCTTAAAAGATTTTGTCGCTGCAAAAAGTGTGATAATCTATCCAAAGTTTTGATGGGCCTTCGAATGCTTCCCATTTTTATCGTATAAACATTTCTACAGAAACTGCACCTCGAAGAGGTTTTTCATTTCTGGAAATTCTGTACCTTTGAAACCCTAAAAGTTTTTGATACTGTTATCTCAAAGGATTTCATGAGTTTTGGTTTTTGAGAACGCTCGCACTAAATTTTTTGTTATTTGTCAATGACGAAAGCCTGCCATAATGACAGGCTCATCTGAAAGTTGACATTGCAAATGGCTTTTGAAAAATAGTTTTGTTCCTTATTATTTGTTTATCGAGGCTTCTAAACAATTGCAATCGTTGTGGAAATGAATTAGAACTGGATTTAAGGTAGAATCTCTCAATTATCTCTCATGAAATGATCAATTTGAGCTTCCTGTTAACCTTATTGTGTACAAGTTCCGCACTTGGATTTTCGTTCTTCATTGATCCGACCCCTCTTGAGGGGGGAGGAACTAAATACTCAAATGGGTTTTTTTGTTCGGACATTTTTGGCCGATCGATATATTCATCGCAGAGAGTTAAGACTAGTATCATTGGAAAGCTTGTCCAGCGTAGAATATGATTTTTTTTTTAATTTTCGTTTATTACAAGGAGTTATCGAGATATAAACTTTGAAGAAAAAAAGAATGAATTCCGTTGATTTTATTGACAACTTCCCGAATTTATGACGATATTTTGCTAATTTTGCTCAAATCTGTAAAAAAAATTTAAGAAATTGTTGTTCATTCAATTTTTAAAGACAAAAAAATTGTAGGCTATTTTAATTAATTTTTTGCCAAAGAATCTGGCTAAATATTTCAAAATTCAGACTTTTTCATTAAAAACAGCACGATAAGTTTCTTTAATCCACTTTCATTAAATTTGCAGGATATACACACACAAACACCACTAACACAATTTTTGTATACTCAAAAGGGGGCTATTTCTACTTCAACTTCAGTTGCCAGTGCTCCGTAATTAAAACTTTGCCGGTTTTTGCTAACTTTACTCGTTGATTATCAAAAACGCAGCATTTAATTGAAAAACAGCATTAGCAGAGCTAGTTTCGGACAAATCTTAGACTGTTACAGTCCAAAAATATTTCCGATTGTAATCAGTTGGACTTTTTTAAAAAGAAGTTACGATCTTTTCTATGTGTTGCGGCTGCTCAAGAATTTCAGCGGAACCGATATATCGCAGCCTGGTTCTCGAGTTTTACGCCGGCCTGGTTCTTCACAGGGTTCAATTGACTAGCAATCTCGCAGAAATAATTAGTCGCTCGGACGTATTAAAGGACTGTAAGTTTAATATTGTTGATTAACGTTTAGAAAATCCTTAGTGATAGTCTATGTTCAATCTCGTGCAGAAGTTTGGAAGGCTTCAGCCAGTGTTAGTGATGTTGCTAACTTCTCGTCAAGTATGCTCAACTAATTTAAAACTCGCAAGATCTTAACATCTAGCAGAAATTAGTAAAAAAGACTAACTTAAAACTCGCAAGATCTTAAGATCTAGCAAAACTTAGCAAAAAGACTAAATTTGCTAAAGAATCAAAATTTAGTCAACCTGAGAGCCAACTGCTCTGTATAGCAGTTTCTAATGGTTCTAAATACAATTCGGTGTCACAAATCAAACAAATCGGTTAAAATAAAAAAGCAAATTTTTATCATTTATGACGTCATTGCTACTTGTTTGTGATTGGTTAATCAAGAAAATGATTAAGGTCATTGTTTACATAGTAAATGTCAAATTCCTGCAATATTTACTTTTCTTGACATAAGCACGGATGGTTATTACGTAGCTCTAAAAGCCTCGAATATACGGTATTTGACCCTTAATGATCACCTAAAATAACATAAATTAAACAATTTAAGAAATTTAACAATAAATGACAAAATACCGAAAAATTCCAATTTTGCACCATATAAGTGCTAATAGCCACGCTTGTGGGTCCGATGCTATAAGGTTCGTTAATTCCATGAGTATTTTAGAGGTAACACTAACTGTTTGCCATAACCTCGGCTTGCTCGGGTTTTGCCTTCCAAAAATCGGTGGGGGGGTGTACAGAACTTGCAAAAATTTTCAGTTTTGGCCATTTTTGAGTTTTGATCAAATCTAAGTTTTTTCATTTTCAAAGGTTATTTCTTGCTGTCTGATGGCTTTTTTAGCTGATTTGAAGTGGCGCCAACATCGCCGGCCCTGTTTTCGATCTCGGAAACACCATCGTTAAGGCTTCGGTTGTCCAAGATTGCAATTATGACCTTCGTGCAACTTTGAACCAACCTCTCCCAGATTCCACCAAAGTGAGGAGCTCCGGGAGGATTGAATTTCCAAACAATCTTTTTTTGTGTCAAGTCATTTTCAACCATAGCTTTGTCCCACTCGTTCATGAGCGCTTTCAACTCGTTGGCTGCTCCAACGAAATTTGTTCCGTTGTCGCTGATGATGGTACTTGGGTAACCACGTCTTGCAATGATTCTTGTCACAGCAGATAGACATGACTCGGTGTCCAATGATTGTGCGACTTCGATGTGTAATACTCTCGATGTCAAGCAAGTATAGAGGCAGCACCACCTTTTCAAGGTACGTCGTAGGAACTTCACTTTAAAGGGTCCGAAGTAGTCAACACCGGTATGAGTGAAAGGGAACACATGATCATCAAGTTGTTCTCGGGGTAGGTCTGCCAACGTAGGATGAATCGGTTTGGCGTTTCTGTGTCTGCATTTGATACATCTCGACTTGATTGTCTTTAATGAATTTTTTATTCCGATGATCTAGTACCTTTGTTGCAGCATATTTCTAACATATTCTGTGCACTCATGTAGGTTGTCACGATGTGCTTTCTCCAACAGAAGTTGTGCGTCTGGATATTTCGCGGTTAACAATATTGGGTGTTTTGCATTGTAACTAAGGTTTGAATGCTTCAGTTGACCTTTCACTCTAATTGTTCCTTACTCTACGAAGGCTGAAAATTTGGCAATGTTCAATATTTTTGAGATTTCCTTACTCTTTGCTATCGATTTTGAAACATTCGGGAAGCTTTCGGTTTCAACATTTCGAAAAAGTATCTGTTCTGCTTGATGAATTTCGTCTGCTTTAAGGGGTCCCTTCTGCTTCGTCTTGAACCTCATGCAGCAGGCAATAAAGTGTCTAATTCTGTTGAAGGTACTGTATTGTCTCCAGTCAAATAGTTGGTCTAGTTCAGTTTCTGTGGCTACACTACTAATAGCTTGCTCAGCTTCAACTTCGATCACTTGGCACCACGGCCTTGGTCACTTTTTTCATCTGTCTGGAGCCATGCCGGCCCGTTTAACCACCCGGAAACTTGAGACCTTCGATGGACATCCCTCTTGTGCCAATATCTGCTGGGTTTTCGATGCCTTTGACATGTCTCCATTGATCCATGGAGGAGTTTTCCAGTATTTCTGTTGCCCTGTTGGCAACAAACACTTGCTGTTTCTTGTGAGCCGACTGTAACCACTGTAAGACTGTTGATGAATCGGTCCAATGAAAAATGTTGTCAATTCTGTTTTATCATGTTCCCTCAAAATCTGCCTCCTGAGACGAACTCCGTAGACTGCGGCTTGAAGTTCTAACTTCGGAATCTTCGTGTGTCTGATAGCTGCCACACGGCTTTTTCCTATAACATAGGCAAGTTTCAACGTTGCCTCGTCTTGTAGATATGCCACGAAGCACATTGCTTCTTCTGACGCGTCCGTAAAAATGTAGAGTCTCAAGTTTGAAAATTCCTTTTTCGAAATAAAGTCGATTTATTGACATCGTCTTTGTTACTCTCAACTCAGAGCACCAATTTCTGAATAGTTTTGAGCGTTCTGCTGACAACTCTTCGTGCCATGCTTGTCCCATTGCTGCTCAAATGCTTTTGAGTAGAAACCGCTTTCGTATGGTGTAGGGTAAACATATCCCAAGTGGGTCGAACACTGCTGAGACACAGGATAGGACCATTCTTTTTGCTAGTTATTTTTGCTGGAACTTCTTGCTCAGTTGTACGAAAGACTATGAGACTATCTGTGTCTACATTCGAGTTCAGTCCAAGGATTGATGATTATTGTGTTTCACAATTTTCGTTGATCTGTCTGCCTCTGGGATTTTTGACTTGACTTCTTTGTCAATTGCTATCCATTTGGTCAAATTGAATCCAATTTTGCTACGGATCTCTCAGACTTTCTGGTAGATTTCAATCGCTTCGTGTGGGGTTCTGACTGACTTCAGGAAATCGTTCATGTAGAAATTTAGCTGGACAGCTTTGACAATATTTTTTTCATCTTTCGCGTTATCTATCGCCACTTGATTCAAAGCGTAATTTGCAAAAGTCGGCAAGCTCTTCGCACCAAAAGCGTGTCGTGTATACTCGTAAACTTCTATCTTCTGCCCTGGATCTTCTCTCCAGAGA
This sequence comes from Convolutriloba macropyga, assembly GCF_964194025.1. Lineage (NCBI taxonomy): Eukaryota > Metazoa > Xenacoelomorpha > Acoela > Convolutidae > Convolutriloba > Convolutriloba macropyga. The sequence continues at coordinate 45,898,206 of NC_134479.1, forward strand.
AACCGTAAGCATCGGCTGTCATCGCTTGGGACAGCAACTTGAAGAAACATCGCTCCTATGTCGGTTGAAAGTGCTATTTGGTGTTCTCGGAAGCGAAAAAAAAATTCCGATCAGACTCTGCAACAGGTCTGGTCCAGATAAAAATTTGTCATTTAGGAATACACCATGGTACTTTGCTGCCGCGCAGCAAACTCTTCTGGATTTCTCGGGTTTGTGAGTGTTGATGACAGGATGATGTGGCAAGTACCATTGAAGCTTGTCTCTGGTTTTGTTCAATTCAACATTTCGGACTTTGCAGACATAACCAGCTTCGACGTCAGTGTCAATGGTTTCCTGATATCGCTTTTGCAACATATCATCTTTCTGTAGGCATCGTTCTAGGGTCCTGAGTTGCCCCATGGCAGAGTAGAAGACAATTGGTAACTTGACTTCCTCTTCTCGCCATAGAAGCCCAACTTCCTAACTTTCACCGGTAAATCAAGTTGTTTGCTCCAATGTCTTGATCGCTCGTTGCTCCTCTTTTGGATGTCCGGTGACATCACCTTTTGAGGCATAGGACTCCATATCCCACCACTTACTCAACTGGTTTGCTAGTTTAGCATCTGCAATTGATGTTGCTGTTGTGGCAAGAGTTGCGGCCTGTTTCGCTGATAGCAGACCACTTAATGCCCATCCTATTTTCGATTTCAGTGCCCATGGTGCATTTTTGTTGTCTGACTTCTTGAGTTCTAATGGGTGATGGATGTTGTAGCAGTCTTGTCCAACAATTACTTGGACTTCGTTTTGACTGTAGTTCTGATTTGGCAAGTTCTTCAGATGTGGGTAGCGATCTTTCAGACCTTGCAGATCTACAATCTGGTCACCCAACTTCAGTTTCTCGTGAACATAGAATTGCACTGTTGTCAATGGTCGAAAATTCTTGTGCGCTGAAACCGCTATCGGCATTATTTCCGTCTTGACATCTTGTGATCCGCAGATTCCTGCTACTGACAAGGACGTTTTTCGGCCTTGCAGCAGCAGTGTAGAAACAATTGACTTGTCCACGAATGAGATTGAGGATCCCTTATCACACATTGCCTGCATGCTCATGCTGTGGTTTTCATTCACTAGTTTCACACGCACTACATGGAGTCCTCCTAGTGTGATCACTGTTGGTACTGCTGCAGTAGCATCTGAGGCACTGGTTGTAGCCTCCTTCTTTGAGAATTCACTGTTCAAAGTTTGTTGAACAGACATTCTGAATTCTTTGGTTTGGAAGAATCATCAGCAATGGATGCAAAAGTACTAGTTTTCGGTTTCTCGCGGTTTTGAAATTTAGGATTTGTTTGGGCTAAGAAGTCTTCATGTAGGAAAGCAGTTGATTCTAACAAGTCTTTGAAAACAATCAAGTTTGCTACTAGTAGTCGATGATACTGTAGATGTCGGAGCCACTGATCTTTAAACTGAGGGGAAAGTTTTCTGTTCGCTGAACTTAGAACTCACTCCGACTCCAGATCATGCTGAAATCCGAGTCGAGTCAAAACGTTAATTGTGTATGTGACTACGTTTGATAATCGAACGATGCTACTGGAATCAATGTTCTTAACTGGAAGATGTGTGTATATCTTTTTGAGTTGAGATTCAACAATGACTCTCGGTTTGCCAAACTTTGCAGAGAACGTCCCAGGCTTGATGGTGTATCTGTGAGCTGAAAACCAGTCCAGAAATTGCAGCTTTTGCCAGATCAGTGAGGCTAATCGTCAGACACTGCATCTTCTCAGTGTCGCTCAGCCGCTTTCGATGCACAATGACTTCAAAAAAATCTGCCCATTCGGGCCACTCCAAGGAGTCTCTTGAGAATTCCGTTAGCTTGAGTTTTGGTAATCCTCTAGGGTCACCACTCGGTTGGTAAATTAGTTGTGGGGTAGCTTGGCTCACTGTTGTTTGGTTTTGGCTTTCCATCGATCTGCTGAGAGACTTTTGCTTGAGACTCTGGCTTTTCTGCCTGTTTTGGAACGCTGACGGTCTTTGTTGCTGGAACGTCGTCTTGGGCAAAACCGTCTGTGGTTCTGTTACCCTAATTGATTTAGGGATTTTTGGTTTCTTGAGAATAATCGAATCTTGCAGTTGCGCTGAGAAAAGTCCTGCATCCGGTTGGAACAACTGTGTAGTTTTAGGGTAGGTGGTAAAATTTTTGTCACCTCTGTTCTGTGTGACATTCTTAGGAGCGTCGATCACAACATTGGGAGATAGTGGTCGACTAGGGCCACAATGTTGGGCCGCTGAGTTTGCCCAGCCTGCAGTTCTTTCTAGACTGCGTATTGATCCAACACTTTTTTAAGTCGTCTACTGTGACCCAGATGCTCTTGAAATTCCCTTTGTTAGTTCAATTTTCATGCGCCTTTGCTCCTTGTCGGCTTCAGCTTTTTTTCTTTTGTTTTCAAGCTCTCGTTCATGTTGTCGCAAACGTATCTCGTCTTCTTGTTGCTGCAACGTTAGACGTAATTCCTGTTCTTGTTGTTCCTTTCGTTGACGTAATTCCAATTCTTCACGCTCCCGCTCTAACTCCAACTGCCACTCTCGCAGTCGTTACTCTGTTTCTTTCTTAGCTCTAAGATTTTTGAGCTCCATTTCGTCAATCTGTCGTCTTCTCGATGATCGCGAGTTGGCAATACTGGGTTGTTTTCTGCTTCCTTGTGTAGCAAAATGCCGTGAAGAGACCTCGACGTTTTCTTCAGCGTCCTCTACTGCTCCATTTCTTGTATCAATTAATGTCTCGTTTGGGTCTTTATCACCAGCCGATGTGGACGACACTAACGATGTTTGGTTTCCACAATCCTTGCTCTGCCCGTACTGCTTGATCAGGTCTCGATAGTGACTCCTAATATTGTTGAAGTCCACAAACTCTCGGACGCGATATTCATGCTTTATCGTTTGAATCGATTCTGCGTAGATTTCATCTAGTTTTTCGACTAACCGTTCCACCTGATTACACAATGTCTGTTTTTCGGAGTCGCTTAGGTTTTCAATTTTTAACTTCTCCTCCAAACTTGATAATTCACTTTGAATTGAGTGAGCAGCTTTCACTGTTTTGTATGTTCGAATTGTGTCTTCACAATAACCTACGATTTCTGTGCGAAATTTCTCAATATCTCGGAGAAATGGTACTTTGTCAACTACCCATCTTAAATCTTTGCTATTTTCTTCTAACATACGCTTATTGTCATTCTCGAAAGCTTCTAAATATTTAGGCTTCAATAGTAACCTTTGCTGCTTTCTGTTGGCTTCTAAGTTGTCGTACGTCTGGAAGAAGTCTCGAAATGCAATTTCGGCAGTCATTGTTTGGTTTTGTGTCAGGTAGCCTTCTTGCTCAGTGATGCGTCTGGAGAATAATTTGAGTAGGTCAGCTTCCTCCTTCTCTAACGTCTTCATTTGACCACTCGTCTTCCAATCAACCGTTTTCCAGTGTTTACTGGGACTTTTGCTGGCTGTCGTAGAGATTTCGTTCTGGTCCATCAAATTGAATTGAAGATTCGTTGCTGATCGTGTTGTTGTTGATGTCCGGGTCGGCGGACCAAATGTTGCGGTTGCTCAAGAATCTCAGCGGAACCGATATATCACAGCCTGGTTCTCGAGTTTTACGCCGGCCTGGTTCTTCACAGGCTTCAATGACTAAAAATCTCGCAGAAATAATTAGTCGCTCGGACGTATTAAAGGACTGTATGTTTAATTTTGTTGATTAAAATTCAGAAAATTCTTAGTGATAGTCTATGTTCAATCTCGTGCTGAAGTTTGTAAGGCTTCAGCCAGTGTTAGTGATGTTGCTAACTTCTCCTCAAGTAAGCTCAACTAACTTAAAACTCGCAAGATCTAAGATCTAGCAAAGCTTAGCAAAAAAAGACTAAAGTTGCTAAGGAATCAAAATTTAGTCAATCTGAGAGCCAACTGCTCTGCATAACAGTTTCTAATGGTTCTAAATAGAAATCGCTTTCACTAATCAAACAATTTGGTTAAAGTAAATAAGCAATTATTTATCATTTATAACATCATTGCTACTGGTTTCTGATTGGTTAATCAAGAAAACGATTTAGGTCATTGTTTACTTAGTAAATGTCAACATCCTGCAATATTTACTTTTATTGACATAAGCACGGATGGCCAACACTATGTTAGCTAAAGAACAGAAAAATTCCAATCAAAGCTCACTATTGATGGATCTAATTGGCTTCCTAATTAACTCTAAATTATTTTATCTATTTTATTACTTGAAAGCTTATAGTCGTTTTGACTTTTAAAATTATTTGATTTTTAAATAAATAATGGTTTTTTGAACTGTGCCTCCATATTTCTCCTAATTTGGTCAACTTGTAGCTTAGTGTCAAAAAAAGAATGCTTCTTCTTTCTGAATTCAAATTTAATCTTTTTTGCGGTTTTACATCTTAAGTTATCTTTTTCTGTCTTTGATACTACTAGATTTCACATTTTTTTAAAAATATTTTCAGGTCTTTGTCCATTTTTCACATTTTCTAGTTTTGTCACACTATCACGTTATTGACAGTTCTTATGCCACGTATTTGATGCTCAAAATTAAGCAAAATTGATAAACTTAACAAAGATAAAAATAAGGATACGGACTATGGTATTAATGGCTTCGACAATACTTTATCGAAGAAATCAATTTATTTTTTTAAATTTGTCTTTAGCTGTCGTTTTTACTTTGTCTTTTTAGTCGTAGGAAATTTCCTGTACAATGACACATATTAATTGGTTTTTCATGGGAAGAAATGGGCCAATATTATGATAATAGTAGACTGCTGATGGTTTTCTTGACTCAGAAAACAACTGTTTTCCAAAATAAAAAAAATGCTTTTTAACTTTGCACTTTTGTTCCTTTTCTTGTCTGTTTTTTAACTAGTCTCGTTAGACACGGCCCAAATATAAGAACATTGTTGTCATTGGAAGGTGTCAGAAAAATTGGTGTTGCAAAATCCAAGGTTTTTAAAAAATTCGTTATTACTTTACTGGCTTCGACACGGGCTTTTTTACAAAAAAAAACTTAATTCTTGATTTTTGTCATAATTTACGTTTTTTTGTAGAAGTAAGATATATTCTGGAAAATGGCAGGTTTTAATGGCGTCCTTCGGAATTGTAAACGAACCTCTTTAATTATTTCATCGTGTAATTATTGGCTTTCATGTCTTTGGAAATAATCTTTTCTTCGAAAAAAAAACAAGTATTACATAATTTTGCCCTTTTTCTTTGTTGCCTACTTGTTACCTGGTTTCATTTATCAGAAATTATATAATACATTACCGATTGGTTTTCGAAGAAAGTGCTATTGAACATAATTTGCAGGCTTTACGGCTTCGAAAGCGTTTTCTGGTGAAATTTATATGATTTTTTGTTTGTTGTCTATTTGTAGTTCTTTTTGTAACCGCATAAAAATTGAATACCGACAGTTGTTAATTTCCATCTTTAAAAACACTCCTAATCGTAAACCTATGGGTTATTTTAGTTGATTTTTGATGGTTTTCATTTCTTTGAAATTAATTGCTTTTTTGAAAAAAGCGAATTTTTGATTTAACTGTTTTTGTTCTTTTTTGTCTAATTGTTACCAAGCCTTATCATGGACTGGTGCATATCTTTTCTGTTGAATTACAAGTTTTTTTTGTTTAGTTTCAGTTTTATCTCAAGCTATTCTGAAATTGTTATTGTTTTGTATTTGTTAACGGACATAAATTTTTTAATGTAGTTAATGTTTTTTGTTGTTTTTTGATTTGGCTGTTCGTATTGACACGCTTTCTTAATATTTGCAAATCTCATCATTCAAATGCATCATTTTTAACTCCACTGAGTTATTTGCTTTTGAGGCTATCTTTTCGTTCATACACCAATTTTTTTTGAAAAATACTTGAAATTTTAGCGTTTTCTATCTGTTCGTCATTTGGTAGACAATTATGCCAAAATTGTGGATGAGCGGGGTCGAAACTTTATGTGCGATCGCACATTACCGACCCTCTTTGTCATTTTTTAGTGCCAGGTTTCGATATTAAAACATGAAAAAAATTTTATTTTTAGTCATGCATTTGGTGACGTGACGTATCAATATTGGCAACGCATTGGGCTACGCATCTGGCAATCCATGTGGCAACCTATCTGTCAAAACGAATCATTTTTGTCAACGATTCTCCAAATATGTCAACGACTCTCTAAAAATTTTCTTGATGGTAATTGAATTTGAATTTAGATTCAAAACAAAATTTAAGACTGAGTATAAAGCTTTAGCATACGTTGCTTCTTCTAATTTCTAACAATGAAATTAATTTAATAGAAATATAAACAATGAAGTAATTGATTAGAATGTTAAAATTTATCATTGAAACGTTACTTTATTCTTTATTCACTGCATTCATACTAAAACGGAATAATTGAAACTGATTTTTAAAAAAAAACGAAATGAAAATTTTGCTAGCATGTCTTTTATGAGTAAATTCAAAACAACCCGCCAAATTTCCATTCCACGTGTTATCTGCATAATGTTTTGTTAATTTCTTTTTGTATAGAAATAGAACTTCGAGGCAAAGCTGAGTAGCTGAGTAAATTCGAGAGAGCGATAACACACTTGTATTATTGGTCTTAATGAACTCTTAACGCTATTACAACTGTACATATCTCAAACCACTGTCTAGCCGATTAGGCTAAAATAGTCCGCCGCTTTTTTCTCCATTCTTCACATAGCAGCTTTCTATATCAAATCTCAAACTCGAGGTCTGCCACTGTTCTATATCATTTTCTAGCACCCCGGAAAGTGGCCAAAAAGTAATGCCAAAATCGTGGCACGTTGCGAAATTTTTTTGAATTCGAAAATTTCACTCAAATTGTTTTGAAAAGTTGGTTTTGACTTGGGAATCAACTTCCAAGTGTTATCCGAGTCTTGGTTAAGACTTGGCAGACTTGTAAGACTTGTATTTAGACTTGCCTAGTACTGATATAGACTTCGAGTTCGGTCCGGGTTTTCATTGTCTGTATCAATTTATATCATGAATTTCATCTATAAGTTATGCAACAGATGTCATCGGGTTGATTTACAACTAGATCAAAACTATTTTTAAAATTAAAAAGTATCCATATTTTCTTAGATTGTGGGCTGTCAAGCATTCTTTTCCATTTAGAGAGATTGGGCAAATGTTGTTAATTTTTTATCGTGAATCAGCCGGACGACCCTGACCTCTCATTAGCTCAATCGTGGATGTGTCAATTACAACTACTCTATTAGACCCATTTCATTTTTATTTAACACTTTTTTCTTTACCAATTTCAACCTAAGCCCCCCCCCCCCCTCCCTCACCCCGCCTTCAGTAGGTTATGCACCCCCCTTCAGTACGTTATGCACCCCCCCCCCCCCCTCCAGTACGTTATGCACCCCCCCCCCCAGTTGCAGAGCACGTGCCATTTAATATTATATCATTATACAAAAATTTAGTCTCGTGCGCCTGGGGGGTGCAAATAATTTGCACCTACTAAGCCCGGGGGGGGGGGGGGTCACAAACGGAAAAGATCCCAACTTAAAATATAAACAACAATGATCTGCAGGTTTTGAAGTTTGAGGACACTTATTCAGTAAAAATATCTTCAACGTTTCTCTTTTCGGGTCTTTCCCATTATAGCCCCCCCCCCCAGCTTAGTGGTCAGATAATCTATAGCCCCCCCCCCCAAACATGGTAATTATAATGGGGGGGGGGGGCTATAATTTCATGGGGGGGGGGGGCTATAATGGGAAAGACCCCTCTTTTCTTTCAGGATTTCTTTTCAATTTTTGTTAACTGGACGTCCGTTTTGAGCTTCATTGAAATTGAAAATTCTCATCATTATGATCTTGGGCAATTTTCCCACTAATCATTGATTGTGAATTTTGAAAAAGTGCTAAAGAAATCCAAGAAATTCGCTGCATGCTTTCCACACATTAGCAAATGTTCGAATTCAAATTTTACAAATAGAATGGGCTGACAGTTGTCATTATATCTTTTCTACATCATTCACCGAACTCAAACCCACACGCATGCACGCCGGCAGATAGAAAAAACAAAACACGCACACACACACACACAAAGACACGCACATACATACATACAAGCACACACACACACACACACACACACACACACACACACACACACACACACACACACACACACAAAGACACGCACATACATACATACAAGCACACACACACACACACACACACACACAAACACACACACACACACACAAACACACACACACACACACACACACACACACACACACACACACGCGCGCACACACACACACAACACAAAAGCACACAAACATTCACGCATACACACACACACACACACACGCACACACACACACACACACACACACACACACACACACATGCACACACACACACACGTACACACACATACACACACACACACAAACACACAAACACACACACACACACACACACACACACACACACACACACACACACACACACGCGCGCGCACACACACACAACACAAAAGCACACAAACATTCACACATACACACACACACACACGCGCACACAAACACACACACACACACACATGCACACACACACACACACACGTACACACACATACACACACAGACATTCACACATACACACTCATTTATCTTAATTTTTGTACCTTTTTCTTTATTTGTTATCAGTCATTTGCATTGCGCGTGCGCATATATTATAAACCCCTAACAAAATAAGTAGTTACATATTTTGGTTCTTTTCCGTTTGTGCCCACCCCAGTACGTCATGCTCCCTCCAGTAACAGAGCAGTTGTCATTCCATGGTAAAAAACTATTGAAAAATATGGCACGTTCGTCTGGGGGCTGAAAATAAAATGAACCCACTAAGCTTGGAGGGGGGAAAAGAACGGAAAAGATCTCATATTTTTTGCTTGTGACCAATGCAAAAGACCAGAAACTTGCTCATTTTAGTTGGAGGTTGCAGTCTATTTGACTTTTTTGGGATTTGGAATTTCTCATAAAGTTAGGGGATGTTTACTACTTATTAACAAGAGATTTCCAGATTACAATGAATTGCTAGGTTGCACACGTGGGTAAAACATAAAACCCGCAAATTTTACAAATCAAAACAAATCAGAAGTCATCAATCAATCAAAACAAATTAAGGAAATCAAGCTTGTGCTTGAACAGGGGATCTATTCTGTTCCCCTCACCTCAGTGAGCTTATATTTTTTACGCCCCCCCCCCCCCAAGAACACGTGCTATTTTTTTACATAGTAACGTGCTATATAACAACATATAATTTGTACCTGGAGGCGTAAAAAACACTTGGGGAGCGAAACAGAATAGATCCAAGCTAGGACCTTTTCCGTTTGTTACCTCGAGAACGTTATGCACCTGGAGTTAAAGCACTTGACATCACATAGTTTTTATTAAAAATGGGACGTGCGTCGGGGTGCAAATAATCTGGGGGGGGACTGTTTGAGATTGACACTGCCTCCTCGGGACTGTTTGAGATATATCAACAAGAGTAGTTATTTTTCGTTTAAAAAATTTTTTACATGCGATTGTAATGAAGCAAAAACAAAGTAAAAACTTTATCTTGATATGTAAACATTATCAAGTATCGCTGCAATTTAGCTTCCATAAGACAAAAATAGTTAAATTCACTGCAAAATGATTCTAAAGCACCTCTTCGTTTCTTAAGTTGGGACTCTATTATTGTTTCAACCGCAAAATGATTGAGAAAACCACGCAAAAAAACTTTAGAAACATGCGTTTAAGTTTTTATTCTATTGCTTACAAAATACTATTTCTAACTGAGAAAACGGATGAGCTGCGAAAAATAGCTCGATTTTTTTTGTAAACATTGTATCGTGATTTTACATTAATATGATATTGATTTAGCAACAAACATAATTGCAAAACAATCTTTTAAGAGCTACGTTTGATTAAATTGAATTTCTCAAAATAAAGATCGCAAATCGTTTTACACTAAAAGATTTAGCTGTTTATTTAATTTTTTTGTTATTTTTGATATGCATATAGTAATCTATTATATTAGTAAGTAAGTAACTTAAACACACTGATGTTCAAAAAAAATGAAAGAAATAATTTACAAACAAGTTCTATTTTTTTACTGGTTGCTGTGCAAAAAACCTCATAATCTTTGACTGGAGTAACAAAATGTTTTCATTTGTAAAGAAAACTCAGAAACTCGCTGTGATGTTGTCTACTTACAAAAACAACTAATTTGATTTAACTTACAAAAACAATTACTGGTTTAACTAATTATGTTTCAATTTGCTGGTGCTTTCATAGTTTCACTTAGATACCTTAAAATTAACTTGAAACATGGGAAGAACAAAGTTTAATTGATTTAAATTGGAGGACCATGTTTTCTGTTGTCGTTTTTTTGCCTCGACTGAATTTATGTTTCTGACAATTTAATTGTGACTACGCTTATCAGCTCTTTATTAGATTTGACATCGTCGACAACAAAAAGTTTGATATAACTGAAAATTTTTCGTGCTAAAATAATGGTCGAGTAATCTGTCTTTCACATTTTCTTCCTTGTTTGATGTTACTTTCAAATTAATTTTTTCTGCTAACATGAAAAATTGATTTATTTAACTCAGTCGATTCCTTTAATTCCTGCTAAAATTGACAAAACTTTAGCATATTGAGCCGGCATTTGTTCCTAATGTTAACGTTAAAAGTTTTCTCGATATTTTATTGCGTAGGATAAAACAAGGAATAATCGACTGTCATTTTTTATTTACTGTTGAGAAGTTTCGAGGAAAAATTAACAAAAAAGGTACATGAATAATTTTTTATCAGTCGTATAAGTGGGGAATTTTAATAAATGGAGGCCATTAAAATTTACTTTTATTTTTATTTGTGATATATCAGCTAACACTGAGAGGGCGAATTTCGATTTTTTTGCAAAAAAAAATTTTTTTTCAATTGTCATAACATTGTCTAAATTCCTCCGAACATTTCTGACTTCAAATTTTGCTACCTGAATTTTACATGAGAACCATTTGAACGTTTTACAGATCCTTCACTGAATTTCCATAAAAATAACTATAATTGTCTCTGAGTTTGAACTATTTTTCCAAACTGGTCATGTTTGCTATTACAGTGTGATTTTCAGGGTTCTACTTTTTTCCATCACGATTCATTTAGCCGCGGTATTTTATCCCCGGTCTTTTCTCCCCTATCTCGTTTCAGCCCTTAAATACCCTTAAAAAACGATTTCTACAAACACTGAGAATCTCCCATTTTGATTGTTAATCCTTACATTTTTAACCAAACCAAACGTATCCTTTATTTTGAGATATAAATGGAGCAGTTGTAATAGGAATTGAAATTGGAGTGAAATGATCGGGGTTACAGTATAGGGGTCAAACTAATAGCGTCGAAAAACCGGGACTTCAGACTTTATTTACCCATACCATAATTCCACCCGAGATGCTGAAGAAAGTTTAATAGTTTGTTCAATCTCCATTCTGATGAATTCTATTCTAATCAACGGTAGAAAACTTCGGGTAATTCTCCGAAACTTTTCTATCGTGCTGTGCTCTTGAAGAGTTATATTTGGGCAAAAAAAGACAACTTGGCAGGTTCACCGGCAACCATAAAAGTTATATTTTGCTATGGTTTGTTTACCTAATTTTAGGGGATTTTTTTTTGTTCTGAGGATGAGCTGCGGTCCATAATTGATAACTTTGTTGTATATACAGAATTTAATGCTAACTTTTAAACACTCAATTTTTTTACACTTACCTGATATAAAACAGTTATTCTACGGTTGCGGAAAGAAACCCACACGGAAAAAAAACCCCACTTCATTTTAGATAGGAAATAAACCCCCACGGAAATAAACCCCCACGGAAATAAACCCCCACGGAAATAAACCCCCACTTTACTATTAAAGAACTGCGCATTTAGCGCCTTTGGCCATGCCTCGCTGGTCATGGCCATGCCTCAGCGGCCCGTGGGACTTGATATGAAACTATCACAACCGAACAAACTATCTGAACCAAAATTCAATTTTAAAATGGGGGTTTATTTCCGTGGGGGTTTATTTCCGTGGGGGTTATTTTCCGTGGGGGTTTATTTCCTATCTAAAGTTAAGTGGGGGTTTTTTTCCGTGGGGGTTTATTTCCTAGACCCGTTATTCTACTGCAAAATATACGAAATAATTACAAAGCGTACGTCTAGTACTTATACTACTATCACTCCTTCTATTTTCAAAACATTGAATATAAAGCAGACATATTAAAATTGAAATTTATGATTCGTGAAAAGATTATCGGTTATAAAACTGATAGAATTATTCTGTTCGCTTTTCTGGCGACTCAAATTAGATAACGCTTTCCGAATAACAAGCAAATTATTTACCTTAATGATTAATAAAGACCCATTGAAGCTGCAAAAATTTATTGGGGGGGGGGGGGGGGGGCTCACGATACACCACGTGAAAGGTTTTATGCCTGTTTGGTCGTATCTCAAGTAGCCATTATCGTTAATCATTATATATAATCTTGTTCTATGTTTGGCCTCTTTGAAAAATACATTACTATATATTAATATCAGCAGATAATTGTACTTACTGTTCTCTACGGGCAAATCGCCCACAAAAATACCCCCGTTTGCAGTTCTGGTTGAAACTAAAACTGGCAAAAGGAATACACTCATAACAAAAGTCAATTTCCAAGTTTTCAGGAGAGTCGACATCGTGTAAGAATTGGCAACTGATTTTGGACTCATTATTCTGTTTTTCAAAATTTAAAATCAATAAAAATGTCAAAAATAATAAATTTTGTCTATTCTTAGAGAAACTGACGGTGATTTAAATTTGGCAGGACTGGTTGTGCTAATGATTTAATGTGAGATAAAATTGATTTAGAATGCAGTTAACTTTCGGTTGGTTTGTTTTTATGGTGACTGTGGTCAAACCGAACGAAAACAAATAGTGACTATTTTATTTGGATTACAAAGAACTCGTCTCGCAATAAAAAAGCGGAAATTTTGCCGAAATGGGTTTCCTTTTCTGCTCTTTTATAATTACAATCAACAATAAAACAGAGAAGCGTGAAGGAAAAATCCCAAAATTGTGAACTAAGGAAAGAATTCACGAGATGAAAATTTAAAATTTTTCCACCAATCACTTTTTAAAAACGTGAATCGATATTAAATTTTGATCCGTTAATTTGCAAAATAATTCCTTTTTTCTATATTTGAGATATTTAATATCAGAACAAATTTTTCTGAAGACGCGAGTTTATTCAATCTAATCTGATAATGATAAGAACGAAATTACAAAATGACGATAAAATCAAAAAAGAAATTAGATTCCTCATTGTGGAAAGCCGCTTAAGGATATAAATCTACTCAAATTGTTATCAATATTAGTTTTCTTGAGCTCAAGATTAAAAAACATTCACGTGTTGTTGCGTCACAGGGCGAAAATGTTGTTCCTGACCAAATTAAAGTGGAAAAATTGAGGGAAAATGGACGATTAAACCTGAAAGAACTTTAGAAGATAGGACAAATCAGTTGAAATTTAGTCACAAAACGCACAGCAAAATATTGGCAAATCAAATATGCAAAATTTTGTGAAAGGGCACGCATTAATATCGGGGCAAAAATTGTAAAGAAAAATTTGGGCTGTGTATTTTAACGAAATACCGTCTGTCTAGAAGACAAAAATTGAATTTTTAAAAGTCTGTCTTGTAGCTAATTTGGAACCAATTAATAGGAAAATATGAGTCCCTCACCAGACCATTGGGGGGGGGGGTTTCACAATAGACACTTAAGACTGGAGGTTACCAATTTTTGGCCGCCAATTCATTATTCTTTAATAATGGCGATGTTGCGGACTCTTAGCAAGAGAAATAGTAAAAGTAATCCGTTCCATGTTAGCAACTGAAAAAAAATTGCGGGTAATTTTTTTTGGATGGAAATAAAAATATACCTCCGTTGGGTTTTAAAAAAACCGTACTGTTGGAGTCCAACTGAAGCCCCAGATCTTCATGAAGCTACGATGCTACATTAATTCAGTTTCCTGACCTGATTGCAACACTTTAGCATAACCGGGCATTTTCAAATCGATGTCTGTGATCTTACTTTAGATGCTACCAAACTATACATTATAATAATTGTTGGGTTTTTTTTTGCAAATAAGATGTCTTCGAGATATTTAATTTTCGAGAAGTTTAAATCTTGCAGTTTACGTTTTTGTGACCAAAAATTCAGTCAAGTTCACATGTTTTTGAGCTCTACCCTATCAATGTTTTGCTGCTGGCGCTCAACGTTGGCCACCAGTTGTACCCAAAAAGTTCCGAAGGTTCATTTAGTGGTATAATTAATTGAGGAATTCCATGCTGTAATTAAAATATAACGTATTATCAAGGGGGATCCATTAATAACATCAACCGCTAATTTGATCACCATTAACGCTCTGGAAACTTAGAAGAAGAATGTTTCCTGCTAACTCTCTTTTAGGTTTCTCAGTTCCGTGTAATACGTGTTTGAAAAACGATGGCTACAATACTGTCATGAACTAGGACGGACTATGGACATCAACTAGCCGCCCCCAATCATAGCTAAGTTTCTAAATTTCAGTCAAAAAATCAAATTTGGGGACGGAAAAATTTCTTGCAGGCTTTTTAAATCCTTTGAACGGGAAAATGTGCAGATGGAGGAGAGGCTTACAGCCGATAATGTTTTATTAGATTACGTTTTTGAAAAAGGTCTGAGAACGCAGGCAAATAACAGTCAACCGCAAGTTTTGATAAAATTTGGTGATAAAATACGACCAATAAAACTAAATTGTAGGCAAGATGTGGATGCTTACTTGAAAGCAGAAAAATGTATATTCAGGACTGAGAAAACAAAAATTCAACGCAAACATTTTATCCCGAAAAAGCTATTTAGGTTTCCAGGGAACTATAAATCATTGGACAGACCACCGCCTACACCAGCACTAAAACGAACACAAATAAATCCTGTATCAGATAATGATATTATTCAACAACTTTGCCTGATGTCAGATGACAGTGACAAAGTAATGGATTACAATAAAGGGCTTTTGACTTCTTCGAAAGATAACAGCAAAAAAATTCAGCGAAACGAATTTCACTACAATTTATGATACTCATGTTCATGGCGAGGGATGAATGATTCCTGAAACTGTGAACAACAAACCCTATTTGCCCCAAGATTTTTGATCTAGCTTTGATAATGATGATGAAAACGAAATACGGGATATATATGGAGGAGAACGAGCTTGAAAAAGCAAAGGACTTTTTTTTACTGTTTTTGAATATAAGATCGTTGCGATGCCATCATGACCAGTTGAACGCTTTCATAGACGGTTCCTATACCAAACCATTAGTAATTGAACTCTGTGGGACATGGTTAACAGATAGCGACCCGGCTTCACTTTATAAAATCAATGGTTTTTCTCATATAATAACGCATGATAGAAGCGGCCAAAAAAGTGGAGGATGCGCATTTTTTGTTAATGAAAATGATGACTTTACTGTTAAACATCTTGGTGGTCAATTTGAAGGCTTAACAATTACAATTAATTTAAAACATGAACTACAATATATAAATGACATTTACCGATCACCAGCATTTGCAATCTCGAGTTTTTTAGATCCTTTGAAATTTATTTGACTACTATTCGTCATCTCAAAAGAGATCACATTGTCTGCGGAGATTTCAATATTGACTCTTTGGGCTCACACAATAGCAGATTTTTTTAATCTGCTGAAGTCTTTCAATTTAAATCATCAGAACCATTTTGCAACACGCGAATCCATAAACAGTGGAAAATGTATTGATCATATATTCAGTGATAAGTTTTTTACTTGCAACACGGTTATAACTAATATTTCAGACCATTATGCTCTTTTGATCAGAGCTAATAACAGTACTGAGAAGAATTGTGTCACCAAAATTTTGTACAAAACACTTAATCAATTGGCAAATAGTGAAAAAGTTTTTAATTATTTGTTTCTTTTAAATCATGAAACAAAAAAATTGGAAACAAAACAATGTAGATGGACAGATAAAAAAATTAACAGAAATTATTCTTGATTGTATTGAAAAATTTGCACCTTTAAGAACCTTAAAATTTAACGGCAAATCCCAATGGATGACCAATCAAGTGAAAAACATGATCAAAAACAAAAACAATGCTTTCAAAAATTGGTTCAATACCCCTTCAGAACAAAACCATAAAAAGTATCAGCAACAACGATACCTTGCAACCAAAGCCATCAAAAATGCACGTCTGTGCTATTTTGATAATCTTCCTAAAAAGAAAGACAAAACGAACAAAAACTTTTTTTCTGCGTTCAGTGAATTTTGCACTGACAAAAAGTCAGTCGAATTGAACATCAATCCCGAGATTTTTGATTTTTTTTCGCATAGGCAAAAACTAGCTTCGAGTTTCAATGAAACTGATATTTGTTTTGGTAGGGAAATTGTCAATAGCTTTGTTATGTCACCTGTTACTGAAAAAGAAGTCTCAGCTTCTATTAGATCACTGAAAAGCAAAGCATCGTCTGATCATGATGGCATTAGTAACAAAAGTGTCACACCTACTATTTATTCCACACCCACTAACAAAATTGTTTGATCAATTATATTAACCTTGGTTACTTTCGTTCCGAATGGAAATTGGCGAAAATAAAATCGCTGTTCAAAAATGGTTCAAAGACTGACCAGAGTTGTTACCAAACAATCAGTCTCTTAAGCTCGTTGTCAAAAGTGTTTGAAAATATTTTATTTAATAGGATGATGCATTTTATTAAAAAGTTTAAAATAATCGATGAATATCAATTTGGATTTCAACAAGGAAAATCGTGCAAAAACAAATTGAACTCTTTAACTGAATTTTTAGGGTGTTCAGTAGACCAAAATTTAAAAGGGTTATCATGTTTCATTGATCTAAAAAAACTTTCGATAACTTATGCCATAAAACAATGGTTAAAAATCTCGTAAAGTACTGTTTCCGAGGGATTTTTTTAAACTTTATGAAGAGTTTTCTCAAGAATCGCCACAAGTAAGTTGGATACAATAATTAAAAAGTTGAAATTAAATTATGGTGTTCCACAAGGGTCAGTATTGGGTACACTATTTTTCCTGTTACACATTAGTGATCTTCCGAAAGTTTGTAAGTCAAACAAAATCAGTCTGTTTGGAGATGATAATACAATTTACTCTGCTGCAAAGCAGAACGCTAGTTTTTTCTAGGTATCCAGGAAGTTGGATACAATAATTCTGTCTCACAAAAGTTGATATTAAATTATGGTGTTCCACAAGGGTCAGTATTGGGTGCACTATTTTTCCTGTTACACATTAGTGACCTTCCGAAAGTTTGTAAATCAAACGAAATCAGTCTGTTTGCAGATGATAATACAAGTTACTCTGCTGCAAAACCGAACGCTAGTTTTTTCTATAATGAAGTTAAAGAAACAAAGAGATGGTTTGAAGAGCATAAGTTGACAATTAAGGACAAAAATGCAGCTTCATGAATTTCGGAAAACGAGAATACTTGAACAGAGATTTTCTAGGTGAAAATATACAAAATGTAAACAAAGTTACGTACTAAGGCATCATCATAGACCACAAATGGAATTAAAAATCTCATGTCGAAAAAATAGCGAAACAGATGAGCGAGTTTTGTGTTGTTTTGTACAAAGTTAGATACTACTTTACAAAAAATCAGTTACTACTTCTTTTCTACGAAAGCTATGCCAAGTCTGTAATATCTTATGGTCTTATTATTTATGGCTTTAAAACTTAAACAAACCTGAACGAAATTTTCAATCTTCAAAAGAGAATTTTTCAAGCAATTTTTTTAAACGGAATTTTGATTCCGTTCAATCAATCACGAGCAAATTCCTTCAGAAGAAAACCATAAAAAGTATCAGCAACAACGATACCTTGCAACCAAAGCCATCAAAAATGCACGTCTGTGCTATCATGATAATCTTCCGAAAAAGAAAGACAGAATGAACAAAAACCTTTTTTCTGCGTTCAGTGAATTTTGCACTGACAAAAAGTCAGTCGAATTGAACATCAATCCCAAGATTTTTAATGATTATTTTTTTCGCATAGGCAAATCTTAGCTTCGAGTTTCAATGAAACTGATATTTGTTTTGGTAGGGAAATTGTCAATAGCTTTGTTATGTTACCTGTTACTGAAAAAGAAGTCTCAGCTTCTATTAGATTACTGAAAAGCAAAGCATCGTCTGATCATAATGGCATTAGTAACAAAATTGTCACAGCCACTGTTTATTTCACACCCATTAACAAAATTGTTTGATCAATTATATCAACCCTGGTTACTTTCCTTCCGAATGGAAATTCGCAAAAATAAAATCGCTGTTCAAAAATGGTTCAAAGACTGACCAGAGTTGTTACCAACCAATCAGTCTCTTAAGCTCGTTGTCAAAAGTGTTTGAAAATATTTTATTTAATAGGATGATGCATTTTATTAAAAAGTTTAAAAAAATCGATGAATATCAATCTGGATTTCAACAAGGAAAATCGTGCAAAAACAAATTGAACTCTTTAACTGAATTTTTAAGGTGTTCAGTAGACCAAAATTTAAAAGGGTTATCATGTTTCATTGATCTAAAAAAACTTTCGATAACTTATGCCATAAAACAATGATTAAAAATCTCGTAAAGTACTGTTTCCGAGGGATTTTTTTAAACTTTGTGAAGAGTTTTCTCAAGAATTGCCACCAGTAAGTTGGATACAATAATTCTGTCTCACAAAAGTTGAAATTAAATTATGGTGTTCCACAAGGGTCAGTATTGGGTGCACTATTTTTCCTGTTACACATTAGTGACCTTCCGAAAGTTTGTAATTCAAACGAAATCAGTCTGTTTGCAGATGATAATACAAATTACTCTGCTGCAAAACAGAACGCTAGTTTTTTCTATAATGAAGTTAAAGAAACAAAGAGATGGTTTGAAGAGCATATGTTGACAATTAATGACAAAAAAGCAGCTTCATGAATTTCGGAAAACGCGAATACTTGAACAGAGATTTTCTAGGTGAAAATATACAAAAAGTAAACAAAGTTGCGTACTAAGGCATCATCATAGACCACAAATTGAATTAAAAATCTCATGTCGAAAAAATAGCGAAACAGATGAGCGAGTTTTGTGTTGTTTTGTACAAAGTAAGATACTACTTTACAAAAAATCAGTTACTACTTCTTTTCTATGAAAGCTATGCCAAGTCTGTAATAACTTATGGTCTTGTTTATGGCTGTACAACTTAAACAAATCTGAACGAAATTTTCAATCTTCAAAAGAGAATTTTTCAAGCAATTTTTTTAAACGGAATTTTGATTCCGTTCAATCAATCACGAGCAAATTCAAATTGCTCAACATGTTTGAACTGTATGTATCCAAAGTTTTTGAGAACTTTATTTGCAATTGACAGACAAATCTGTTCATTAAGTTCTTAATAAGAAAGAACTTCCTGCTAGAAGAGTAACTCGGAATACAACTAAAAGAATTTTACCAAGCAAACAATATCATAAAGAAACAGGAAAAAAATCTTTACAACGACAGCTCAGATTGACTCAAAATTATGCCGCTGAAAACAACCTAATCCCAGAAAATATAGCTAAAATGAACCGCCATCAGTTAAATTTTTTGACGAAAAAATTTTTTCCCCTTACATTTTTGAAAATCAAAATTTAATAGATATGTTTTTTTGACATGCGTTAGGTCTCCTCCAATATACTTCTGGGCTACCAATTTGATGAGACTTAAATCTCTTCGTGATGCCTGCCAGGCAGGAACATCTCTTATTTTACATAATTATATTGCTGTTCTGTTTATATTCCAATTCAAATTCAACAATTTAAGGTATCTTTTAAAATCCAATCACAAGAGGTGAAAACTTAAAAGGTTAATAGTTGCTCCATCTACTGCAAGTGTATAAAAATTAAATTGATAGAGCCGTTTTCAATTACGTTTCCAAATTTTTTCAAAATACCTTTTGTATTTTTTGTGTAATTCTCTTACATACCATTCAAAGTTTCCTTTTGTTTCTAACACGTTTAGTAGCACAAGTAACATTTTATATTGGTTAATAAGAGAAACATTTGCATTTTTTCAACTTCTCTAACTTAATTAAAACTGTCTTAAGGATGCAATTTTTTTCATGTATTAGTTCATTCTTTTATCAGCAAGGTTTTTGTATGAGCAGTTTTTCAGCTTTGTTCAATTTTGTCTGATATCTGTTATGTTATTTGAAGAAGATTTTAGTGCAAAACGAATTCATCGGTAGAAAATTAACACATATTGTAGTCTTAGAAAAATGCTACATTTTGGATTGACAGTTGACCAAAATTTCTCTGCATAACAAACATTTTGCTTACAAAAACCGACGTTGAGTAAAAAAAAACGGAGTTCCGAACGTTAGATGGCGTTTTCAAAAAAAAAACGTTTGTCTCGGGTTTTGATCAGTTTTCAAAAGTTATATTAATTGTTTGGTTTCTTGAATTAACACATTTAGTCTAAGTAAACGTCTTGTTGCAACTAGTATAAAAAAGCTAAGATCAAACTACAACAAAAAATGAGTTTGTATTGCTATTAACATTTTTCGCTTCTGTTATGCGCGTCCAACTGTATACCAATCCTCAAACTCCTCAGACGTTTTTCAAATTCAAATCGCGCTAATTTCTAAAGACTTCAGTAGTAGGTTTTTTGGCATACAGAGAATAGTTATGTTCCCCTTTAGCCTTTTTTCCAATATGTATACTGCAGCAATATGAAATTAAAATTCGCATTGTTTATGTCTGTTAAAAAAAGTTTTAACAAAAAATTGCGGATTCAATTTAGGGGATAGTAGATAAGATTGCAATTTTGTTACATCTTTCTCTTCAAAAATCTGGGAAAAGTGGAAGCACGAAGTTTTGGTATTGCAATAATCTGGACAATGGACCGAAGTTCAGCTGATGTGAAGAGTTTTTGGACTGGGACCGTCGGATCCAAAACTTTTCAAAGCGCGCCTCAATAACAAAAGCGTTCTGAACTTTTAAACGTTAGTTCAGAGTTCATTTCAGTTTGGAACGCTTTGGTAAGATGTCAAGTCGGTTTGTGGCTATCTGATTAGATCTTAATTTAGCATGGCGCCTCAACTTAAATAGTATTGATATGAGAGTCAGAATTAGATGCTTTAAGGAATTGTCTTTCCTGCCATTCCTTGAACTCATAAAAGTTTTTCCGCATGTATACATTTAACGAATGATTTTTAATCGTGATATGAGCCCAATTGTTCTGAAAATTCTGGTTCAGTTTAAGATTATCTTTTGCGCTCTCTATTTTTTACGACGAATGTTTGCTACACGCAGACGAATATTTGCAGATCAAACATTCCCAGATCCTGCAGTGCACAGGCATCCACATTGGACCACAGTGAAGAGGGAACTCGGTGACGGTGCTCGAGTTACACGAAAAGAGCAGACTGCGCAAAGAGCAGAAGAGATCAAGCTACCAAATAAATCAGCAAAAAAAGATCATGGATATCAAAATTAACGTTCAAATGATTGTTTAACAAATTATAGGTTGTATATTTTGACGTATTTTTGAGGAATTAATTTCTGTCATTGCTTAATAAGTTTTTTTCTGAATCCCACAAAATTTATTGATTTTTCGGACTGTTCAGTGTGGAAACAGAGAAAAAATTTTATGTTCATCTTCTTTATATAATTGAACTGCATCATTATCATAACAAAATAAGAATTCTACTCTGAATTTTAGCTTGAAATGTCTATAAAGTGGCATGATTAGATCTCTGATCAGAGGAAAATCATAATAAAGTTTTTATGATTTAGTGCTGAGAAAATATGAGTCACAAGTCTGGGATATTAGCTGCTTCTCATCTTTTCCTGTCTCGCCAAATTTAACAACTTTTCTTCCAAAATATTTACGAGGTGGCGGTTGATCATCTGTATTATTTTGAAGAAGTTCCTCTCAGTTAAATGGTTTCACACAATATCGTTTTGTAAAGCCTCACTAGTCCAACCCACACACATACACACACACACACACACGCACACACACACATACACACTCACACACACACACACACACACACACATACACACACACACCCACTCAGCTTTTTGAGCATGTTCGACATAAAGTGTATAGCCACCACCCCTTCGAACTACAATAAAAATTTACCACACCCCCATCCCAAACAATTATAATTAGTATTTTGCCGGGGCTTTGGGATAGAATCAAAACTTTTTAACCTGACCTCTCTTTGACACCTGGCCATCGAGATCATTAACCATTCCATTTACAGGTATCGCCAACAAAACAGACTTGCGCAGAATGCAAATTAGAGTCAGCTGCTCTCATGTCACAAGTTTTTTCATTCCCCCACTCACAAGCCCCCCCCCCCCCCCCCCCTCCCACTCCCCTAGTGTTTCATGCCCAGTTTCAAAAATTGTTTTTTTTATAGCTTTTACTGTTTATATAGTATTTTATTATGCAAAAATGCTGCACGTGCGCCTGTGGGCATAATCGTAAATTAAATGCCCACTAAGTTCGGAGGCCAAATACAGATTTTTCTCAAAGCAATCGCAATTAATCTTGTTTTTTCTATAAACTCCCGCGCAGACGATGAAACTGAATCCCTAAATCGAGTGTCCAATCAAAAATGAATAATTTGGGATGTTTTTGTGATCGGAAGCTTTTTTAAGTTATTTCTAATTTCCCAAAATGACAATTTTGTGAATTCAAAATTTGAAAATTTAAAATGGCCAAAACTGCTGGGGACAAAGCTTTTCGTCCCATTCCACGAATTGCGACAGATAGATCAACATAATGTCTTTTGTATTGCAGGAATTGTTGCTTGGTTATGCCCTCTCACCTTTTCAACAACCGGTCAGTATGGGCAATAACACCCTTGCTATACAAATAGCTTCCCTTTAATCAATTTTCACGCCCTGTTTGCAAACTGCAGGGACGATCTTGCCTACTAATATCCTGCCCCTTGTTGTCATAGTATGTTTATCAAGTCATCTTAGCAAACAATAGCGAGCACCCTAGCTAACCTTGTCAACACACTATCAGAAAAAGAGGAGTTCACCCATTGAGACGAAATAACACAAAAAGTTGTCCATGATTATTTTTCCCATTCTGATTATGTCCATTGAATTTATGAAAGGAGTATTGAGTCCCATGGGAGCGAAAACGTCAATTAAACGCATCGATATTACAAAAGGAGGCATGGGTTGTTTTCATACCAACAAGATAACAAAACTCGACAAAAAATGAACTGAGAGGCGAAATTATTTTTTGAGGATAAAAATGCACATTGAATTCGAAAAGCAGTTTTAGTTCAGTGATAAATTACAAAAGAGATTTTGTTTGATCGTGAGTTCTCAGCTGTTTAATGATGATCATGAAAGCGATGAACATGTATGTCACTTTTTTACGAGTTTAGAGCGTGAATTAATTTTTATAGAGTGTGTTCATTCACATTCTTTAAAGAACAAGCTAGTCTGCTTTGGCTGAAAATGAATTCACACTCTAAACTCGTTAAAAAGTGACATACGTCTGCAATATAAGCAAAATTTCGAGTAGAATGACAAATTTTGGGCTAAAACAGTCAGGTCAATTCACTCTGTTTGACTTCTGGCGTTGACTACGATGCTCTGCCAGAGTTTCAAAGTGACTTCTTCAGAGCAACGTACCCTCTCTTAAAACACACAACTTGCAATTTTAAAACGGATCTATTCTGTCTTATTCGGATCTCATGAAAAACGTTGCATTTGTGTAATCAACCGTCAGTAAAAGAAATTGCTTGTCATTTCAACTTTAAACCTCAGTTTTTGTAAAATGTCAGAGTCTTCACACGAGAGTCATCACATCTCACTTAAAATTACTCGAGAAGCATGTCTCACGAGATGCCGACATCAAAAAATTTGCTGGAAGATATCGTTTTTTAAAAGTCAATTTAAAATTTTAATAGTGCGAATTAAAACGGGCAGTAGTGATAGTGAGCCTAAATAATTCAGTGCTCCTTAAGAACTTGGAATACTGATCCGAAATTGGACACCAGATACACGATTTTGCAGCTGTTATACAAGCTCCTACAGTCACTGTTGTCCACTGCTGTCTACATTTACAGTACTTTTTTCACGATCACGACGTGTCAATTGCACGGAAATTAGAGAAAGTGCAAATATTATTCGCTATATAGTCTAAATACTAAGAAAGATACACTATTCGTGAGTACGATTGACAAAAATTATTACGGTACGTAAATCTTGTCCAGCGTTAGCGTATCAGTTTTTGACTGTAGACAAAATCATATAGAGTATAATGTCACTATTATCAGCGAAAGGTAAAAATATACACCCTTTGTAAAATGACAAAGAACACACGAGACTACAGATCACACGAGAAAAAGTTGTTTAAGCAGTAGGAAAAAATTAGAAGTGAAGCTCTCAAAATTTTTGGTCTCAGAACGAATGCAGTTTCTGAAGAATAGTTTTATTTGATTTGTACAGCAATAATTTCAAAATTCTTGAATGCTTGCAACATTTAGCAATTTTTTTCCTTTAGTTCAACGTTTGTATTTTTATCAGCAACACAAATGAACCAACACAAATGTTATAGCTATCTGGTTTTTACAAGGATTTGCAAATCAATTGGTTTCAATTGAGGATGCACTTTGGCATAAGGGATTTTAATTTCACTTGTTTTCTTTTCTTTTTCACCCAGGTTTGTTCAAAAACGATTTCTCTGAAACTGGTTTTGGCGCATCAGCAAAAAGAATTAACTAAGTATCTGCAATTATTGTCATAAATAAACAGACAACAATTCTGATTTGTTTTTTGATTTATGAAGAATGACAGTTCTTCAATCTTCAATATACGCAAACTTTCGGTGAATTGACATTTTTTTTGAAATTCACAGTGATTTCTGTCATCAATTTACTGATAAAACTTTTTATGAATAAATATCTTAAATAAATTAGTACTGTCTTAGAAGCACTTACTTCTACTTTGAGCACAAAAAAATGCCGGATTAGGTTGAAGCCATGAAGCAAAAACCAAAGTCAAAGCTGCCTCGCCTACGTCTAGTTAGCCGAGTTTCAGTATTAAGGTCACAAGATTAAGTAGTAAAAAAAACATAAATTATGACGGTAAAAACTATCCAAATTTCTACAATGAAATGCATTATTGAAATATGCAAAAATAATCACCAGATGAATTTTACTGCACTTTGAAGCATAATTTAATGAAGAACGCCGCAAAGCGTAAAGTTTTTTTCTCAGAACTAAAATTTTTGGATTTTCATTTTTTTTACCTTAAATTTTTGGACAGCCAGAAACTTAGGCTATCTGTTAATCATCACTCAAGAAAAAGTATCTTATGAGACGTCAGACATTAGTCATTTTGGTTTTGCTATGCTTATTGTGAAACAACCAATCCATTGGCCGCAGGAATCATCCTGGGTATTAACAGAAGAAAATGCTTAGAGAGTGTCTTTGTTAGGAAAGAAAATACCCTCCTTCCAATTGAAGAGATTTTGAAAAACTTTAAAGCCTATATACTAAAATTGGATTTTTTGTGCATTTTGCGTTAGCTTAATAAGCCTTGTCAGAGATACTAGAACTTAACTTGAAAAATCACCTCTTTTCAGTCAAATAATTCTAGATCAAAATCATTTCCAATGCGACCATAAAGTTATAAAAAGAAACTTCGAAGAGCCAAAGTCTTATCCAGATTTCAAACTTAACATGCTTCGAACTGATTTTGACATTTTCTGCTTTTTGAGATCAATTTAAGCTTCTATAACTGAGAAAAAAATTCTTTGAATTACTCGTACACATGACGAGTAATTTTATACTATAAATGTACAATCGATCAATCATTTTTCATTCTATAACACTTAAGAACATGAAGTTAACGTAAAATTATTCACATCCCCGTGGCACGCAAATGTCTTCTTTGCGCCATCAAAAAAAGAGGAAACGACATCAGAGTGACAGATCTAGCAAAAATTTTTGACAGGCCTTAGTTTTCGAGTGCAAACCTAATCAATTTGTTCTTAAACTTGTAAAAATTCAGGTTTAGTTTAGTGCTTTTAGCCGTTGTTGAATATATTTTTGGCGTTTCTCAGAACCAAAACAAATGACGCATTTGGAAAAGAAGAACTCAGCAAAATTTTTTACGATATAAAATTATTTAATCCATTTTTTTGGTAAAAACATTAAGAGCATTAAAAAAGATCAAAGACATTATGAAGATCGTGAAAACGGACGAACGAGCTATCCGAACGACAACGGTGCATGCTACACTGCTGCTAACGTAACGGAGTTGTTCAAACAAAGCAGTGAGATGGAACCCCTACGATCGCTTTCTTCGTTTATCCAAGCTAAGTAATCGGGGTTCCTCAAAAAGTGTCTGCATTTAGGCCTACGCGTCAGGGCAGGTATATACTACTTAAGACCGTGCGACCAAACAGCATTGGCATAAGATTGGGCTTATGCGTACTGATTACAATGGTTGAATTACTCAACGCCAATGGTTGATGGAGTTCTGGTAGAGTAGTAACCCAGTCGCAAAAGACTAGGTTTCATTGCGTCTTTGTCCGACAGGCCCGGGCATACGGGCGTTATAGGGCGTGGTGTGTTCCAAGCATATTCGACCAAAGAAATTGTGAAGGTGATGAAAATTTCAATTGTGAGATGAAGTGTACCGTGGATTGTATATAGGACCGAGGGTAATTAGAGATAGCTACCGGTTCCTATTTTTCCGATGACCAGGACTTTTTCCCAGGTGGAAGGTCTTGTTCAAAATCACATTTGACCCATCCATCCCAAAAGGCAACGGGAGGAGGTTTACCATGAGTGTAAACTTACATAGTTTAGGTTATCTTTTGAGTCGGTCTGTATTCTGATCATGGCCATGTCTGAACGAGGCAAAATCTGATCAAGACGAACTTTGAACAACCTAAAGTCTTATTATAAAACGAGCCAAAGTCTCCATATGATCAAGTTTGAAGAGTCGAAGTCTAATCATGAAACTAGGTAAGATCTGCGGTTCAGCTCCCTAGAAGCAAGTAAAGATACGCCAATGAAGATTGTGTGAGAATTGTAGTTGCAACAGGCGACACAAATGTGATCTTCAAACACCTGAAAAGCTTGAAACTTTTCTTTTAAACACAGAACTGTGGTTCAACGATAAGATATCCTCCTAAACAGAAAGTAATTATAATCAGCCTCCTAAATGATTACTTCTAATCAGCTGATTCGCCCTAAAAACCATTCCAGACTCAAGAATTTAAAACGCAGAATCCAACTTTGGCAACTTTAGCTTCTCAAAAAGAGTAATGTGTTAAGCATTTGCACAAACAAATATAACTAAATACAGAGATCCAAACAGGTGCACCCACTTTTCGCAGATGACTGCAAAGAGAATTTGTCACATTATGGACGAGGTAAGGAAAAACATCACTTCAAATTCCCTCAAAACTGTAAGATTTTAGCGTTAACGCTGTTTTTCAAAAAAGGCAACAAACTGTTGCGTTCAAAAGTTTTGCCCTGTTTCGCTAAGGATCTTTGATTTCAACGTTATTCAAGTTTCAAACACAAAGTCTTGTATGCTCATTTCCGGAAACATCCTACAAAGCCCCAACATTGCTTCATGCGGACAAAACCCGCAGTAGCAAAATTGTTTGCTTTCCTCAGAAAATCTATGAGGCAATCAACTAAAACCAGGGCCATAAAATCTGAGTTTCAAATATGAGTTCTTAAAGGTTATTATAAAGTCCTGCACAGGAAGTGCTACAAAAGTGAGGCCAACTAGTTGTCGGTCGACGCCTTTAGAAGAGCTGCTGCATTAGATCCAAGACGGGAAACCGTTCGTTAAACAAACACTACTGCCTCTCGTATAACAGAATTTCCAAGATTAGTTTTGCAAAATTCCCTAATATGCCACCTTTACTTCGCATCTCTAAAATTGATCTTGAAGAATTACTTGATATTAGTAAGTCATATTTTTTGCCAATGATATTTGAAGAAATTTGTTCTCGGAAAGGATCTACATAAAAATAGAATAAAACTGGCTCGAATGGAACTATAAATGCTAAATTTAACCATCAGGGGAAAAAGAACTTCCAACTGAGTGGAAGCAGCACAGAATTTTGCAGCTAAATAAAGGATCTTGGTTTAGTGTTCAGGAAAAGTGTAGGAAAAGTGCTAGGCTCACGGAGATAAAAGATTTGAAAAACAAAGAACGTTATTTATATTTACTGAGGAAATGTTACCTAGAAAGTGAAAATTCCCATAAAACTTAGCTTTCACAAAAATTGCACTGCTCAATGTTGACTCCAAACCCAGACATCTGACGTTTGAAAAAATCACTTTACTGTTCCTGCCCCGGATCATCAACTACACCCGTGAGCCAATTTGTAGCGCATGCGATCTCTACGAAGGCTATAGCCTATCAGCGGCTAGTTTGAGCGTCATTGCGCTTCGAATTGCGGTGTTGGCAGAATGATCAGTAGGTGTTGCGAAAAAGTATACGTTCACGAAATTCCCCTGAAAAAAGAAAGGGACATTTTTCCGCCCCTTGTTTGTGAGCCAGAACATCGAAATCTAACCTAACCTCGATGGAACTACCTGGGCCTACACAAACACATGTACCTAGAAAGTCACGTTGAAGATTGGGACTATGTGCACCTTAAGGAACGAAGTATTAGTCTATTCCGAATAACTATGAAAACGAAAGTTTTGTACGGTAAAAACTCGAAACAGTTTGCAGTCAACGGCCATCTACGAGTGTACGAGTGGAACCGAGCGGGTAGTTGCAATTGGTGCAATTTCTAGCGGACATAAAGTGAGCAAACACATCTCTGAGTTCATTAGAATAAGTTAAACCAAAATGCTCCTGGATTAAGCATTTGTTTAACAATTGACTCTAATCTTAATTTATTCTAAACCAAAAGACTCCTGACGAGGAACTACCTGGTTTGCTAAGCTTACTGAATATACTAAACAAAAGCTCTGGCAAAGAGAGGTAACTTGTTGCAATGTAAACTGCAGCAAACCACAAGGCGCTAGGTGATAATATTGGTCTTAATCACCATTATCCAAATTCCTTCTCAGACGACCTACCACGTTAAAACAAATATAGAAGACAAAAGACAAAACCAAAAAACTTTAAAACCTTTTTGAGAGCGGATTAGGAAAAAACACCGTTTACGATTGGGTTATCTTCGGCGAACCAATGCATATGAAAAAAAAACATTGAAAAAAAATTAGCAGAAGCAACCTTTTCGACTTCAAAGAACTAATTCAAAAAACTCCCCTAATTTGTCAAGATTGTGTAAAAACAACCAGAGCGACTATGCAATTAAATTGTTAGCACAAAATGCTAACAATTTTTAGCGCAAATCAAATGATTAAAAAAGTCAAAAACGACGAAACAAGATTATAAGATCCAAGAAACAACATCAATCAAATAAAATAACAGCTCTGTAATAAACAGCAACAAGATTCCAATGAACACGTCCTTAATTTGAAAAACGTTAAAAGAGCAAAAAAGCAGAATTTATTGGAATTCGAACAAAAGGCATATTAGAACTCAAAGCCAAAGATGCTGGAGCATCAACAGATGAAGATATAAAATCCGTTAAAAAAATTTGGAGCATATACACATTAACTATACTATTATAGACCCGAAAGGCAAGGAAAAAATCGCAATGACAGAATTAGAACGAGCTTCTTAGAAGTCGGGAATCAATTTGACAAAGGTATTATTTTGTTCTCACTGAGCCAACGAAAAGCTTATACCAAAAATGTATACATCACCAAAAAACTAAACCCGAAGGAACAAGATGGCCAAAACTTTTTTTTACTTGAAAGTCAAAAAGATCTTATCACTGGCGAAAAAATAAAAAAGGAGAGCTATGTATGAGAGATTTGAAGCTCCGAACACTAAACAGCACCAAATGAGTCAAATTGATTGATTCAGAACTCAAAACAATAAAAGCACCAACCAACACGACAAAAAAATACCAACCAACCAACCAACACTTAACCTTACCACGCAAAGTCTATTATAAAACTCTAGAGGAACGAGTTTGGCTATCGTCATTACTATACAAAATTCTTATGATATCTAGGGTCTGACAGAAATTTCACTAGCTTCAGACAACCTCCGAAGCTCTCTTCCTAAGTGACCACTTCAAATACCGACACCACAGCCCAACGAAGAATAACAACACCAGACGCTGTGGAGCTCTAATAGCAAACAGAAACCAAATAAAACATCAACTGTAATTCACGAAGTTTATCATAGATTATGTAAGACTCCTCGTCTCTGACACAATAACGAAAATTATGTCATTCTCCATTACATTTAGTACCCGCTAAAAACAGCCAATATAGACTCAACATCAAAACTTTTTTGACCTAATAAACGGGGTTATGCGAAATAGCTTAAATTTATGACGTCAGACATCATCTTAACAGGTGGTATAAACTTCGCAAGCTGAAACTGGTGTACTATGAACTCAGAAAATCAAGAGGAGGAGCAAATGCTTGACGTTGTTGTTGATTTCCGCTTTCAACTGTTGATTGCCTCAGAAAACTCAAAAAATCTAGACGTAGTTTGCAAAAGATTTTCTATAATGGGAATTGAGGTCAATGTTTCAGCCTAGTGTCCTGCGACTCGTTGGATTTTAAACTGCTACACGTTTGTTCCTTGACAGAAGTTTTTTGGATAGTCTATTTAGTAAGCTGAGCAAAACAGGTGGATCCTCATCAGGAGTCTTTTAGTTTATTTATTAAGATTAAAATAATCTAGAATTCACATACCATCTACTCATTTAAAGATGCATTCAGTGTTTCAGATAGGCTGAAGAGCTTCAACGACAACCATATTAGCGGCCATGAGGGTTTCCAAATCGAAGTTAAATTGTATAATGAGAATGAAAGAAATGTGAGCATGTAAAAACAACCAGATATTTGATTAAGAAAACGGACTGGAATTCATTTAACAATTACATTTGTGAAAACCTCTTCAAACCGTTTTGGATTAATAATTCTGACTTTCTCCTGAAGCAACGGTACGATTAGACCTGAGACAAAAGAAGGAAGTTTGTATCTAGGGTAGCTGGCCAAGGAACTTTTAGACCACCGTGGATAACACTTGGAAGTGGGGAGCGCTCTCTGTAAGAAAAAAGCAAAACTCAACAGAGAAGCATTGACAAGCAAAAAGCAAAACCTCAAAAAACAGCTCGAAGCAGCAAATGAGAAACACTTCAATTTATTTGAAGTTGAACTTTTGGCACACGCTTAATATGTAAAAAAAAACAAAAATATCTGCATAGCTTATTAAAGTCGCCTAGTTTATCCTCAATCATGAAACTCAAGGACAAAATACTAGAAAACAACGTCCAGAAATGGGAGCCTATCAACCAATTCTTCTGTAGTCTGTCCAAGATCACGTGGAAGATTGAATCAACAACCTTTGAAAAAGAAAACAGAAAAAAATGGCTCAGAACGAATTTAAAAGAAGGATGGATGAACTTAACATCACGAAGCAACAAGGTCTAACGCTATTGGTTATCAAATCTATAAAAGTTTTCAGAATCTCTGTAGAAATCTTTAGGCTTTCTCTTTAAAAACATTTCTCAATAATGGCGTATTCCCCCAGCGACAGGAAAACGAGCAAAATTAATCCATATTTCAAAATTTGAGATAGGACTGAACTAGATCGATATGGCCCTATCAGTGTAATCTATTGCATATTAAAAATATTCGAATGATACTTTTTGATTAGATTAAGACAAAGTGAAAAACCTACAAAATTCATCACAATTCGGCTTTTGAAAGAAGAAGTCTGCCTTTATACAAATTATAACATACCCAAGTAAAATAAAGGAAGAATTTGAAATTCAAAATCTGAAGCACCTAACAGCTTTTTTCTTGGATTTTAAAAAAGCATTTGACTGTGTAGCTCATTAAGCAGATTAGATTTTGCAAAAAATCAAACAATACGGTTCTGGAGGGAAAATAATAAGTCCAACTGCCTCCTACCTGAGCCACAGACAATAGTACGTAAGACTCATTGATTAAAATTCCTCAAAAAAATGCGTAACGACAATACTTGGACAATTGTGAAGGATTCTCAACATGACTGACCTTATCCTTTCACTCAAAAGTACAAACTTTTTTGGCCATTCAGATGATTTCAAGATTTTTGCAACAAGCCAAAAAAAAGAAAACTAGCGTACAGCAAAAAGACACTTGGTGCATCGAAGTTTGTTCAATAGTAAACGCGAAACGTGCTCTCTTGTCAACTCGGATGTAAACAGATTAGTTTGTGAATTGCGGTAGATCAGCACCGACGGTGAGAAATTATGTAGAATAGAATTGTCCGCAAAACTATAGACCAAAAGTGTGCGTGAGACACCAATGGATAGAGGGTTTAGGAAAGCAAGAGTGGTTAGAAGGGCAATTATTTGTTTGAAAGATCAAAAATTACTGGCAGCACCATTTAATAAAGGGTGTGCGTTTGTGTGATAAAAATTGCAGCAGACTAGCTCAAAAGATGCCAAAGCCCCTTCAGAAGTTAACAATTTTGAGGAAGATGTGCAAATATAACACACAATGGTGAAAGATTGTAGACAATTTTACGGGTAGAGAACTCGATTGCGGTTGCTCTTAGTGACGCGGTGAACTGTACTCCAGTGACGCGGTTTCGGAGATTCCGAGGTCAGCTTTGAAGAGCTTTTTGTGACTAGCTGTAACGAAAAATAGTTTTATGTGAACTGAATTGTGGTACACACAATTGGACGGTTTAGCCATATGTGCTTCGTTGCCGTCCATTGGGCATTATTGTGGATGAAATCTTTTGCAAAGTTCTTGCAGAAATCAAATGAAGGACCAGAGAACAAAACTTCTGACATGAGGTGAATGTGCCTTGATTGTAACCAACGAGTTACTTTTCTAGGGAAAGGTGCCAATTGCAAGTCATGTAAAAACTGGTTTCTTGAAAATACCAAGGTATTACTGACACAGAGTTTAAACTTTTCACGAAAAATTACATTTCGCGCGTGAGAAACTCAACGGAAACTGAAACTAGATTTGACAAAAATGTAAACGATGTCAGAAAAATTAGCCGTCAATGGTATAAAAATCTTTAATTACCGGCATAATTTTAAACTTTTCTAGATTTGCAACGTTAGCTTATTATAAAAATGTGATTCACTAGACTGTACATATGATTTTCAATGCAACCAGTGATTGGCCATTTTGGATGAAGAATAAAAACGAGGAGAATAATGCTATAAACCAACTGAGTGGTCCTCCACCAATTGAGTGGTTTTGTTAATGAGACGTTGGATATAATAGAAACAAAAAAAATGTTAAAGCAAAACCATCCAAGAGTGGGCAACATCTCAATACAACTGAGTTTTATTAAATACGCTCTCAGCCCGATGTTTTTTTGGTTAGTACAGAGTGAAAATCACAGAAGAATAAAGGAAAAAACTTGCTTGCTCCCCCTGAAAGCATCTTTTGATAGAAATTTGAAATGGTGTATAGAGTTACATGTAATGAATGCAATCCTATCTATTTTGGCTAAACCAGCCAACAAGTTACCGCTAAAATTTTGGAACTTCAGAAGGAATATGCCCCTGAGGGACAACACCTCGATGAATATTGTGGTACATTGCATAATAATGAAAGGAACATGTCGCGGTATTTCAAAACATGACAATTGAAGCAATCTACATCAGAAAATTAAAACCGCAAACTAAATACGCGCTAAAAGTACGGGGGCGGGAGTTAACATTGAAGTATTAGTTCAAATGCAAAATTTGACTTGTGAAGTTCAATTATCATTCTTGTACACAATTATTTGAAATTTTGTCAACCCCAACAACTGGAGGATAACAACCGAAAGTTGGGAATGAGAGTAAAAACCAGCCAACGTTACTCCCCTCATTGAAGTCCATTCAGGGTCTTTCGTTCAACCCTAATTCCAGAAACGCCGAAAAGAATATAAGAAACGCCTCGGACAAGGGTCACCTGAAAGACCGCAGTGATTATCTTGCAACAATCCGAAGCCCAGGAAGGGGCAAGTTGTGTTTTCTATGTCATTGTAGCTAGATCAACATGAAACATTTACAGATTGAAAAATGATGCATATTCAGGCGGCAAGTTCGCTTTTTCATACATTAAAGCCTAAAAAACCAAAATGTATATTTACTCAGATGTAAAATTTTGTAGACGAACTCAGAGTTCGAAAATGTTCGTAAGAAACATTTTTGAACAACTGATAAAATCCGAAATTTCAGTGATCCAATAAACGAACCATTTGGTGTCAAGACGGAATCAAAAGAACACCAACATCATCAGCAGATACTTCCAACTACATCATGATCCGAAATTGAGCTTAAATCACTGGGGTTAGTGTTAAAAATCAATCTAATCTACGGAAACTGCTGAAAAAGAGCAGGGGGAAAAGGAAACCGTAAAACAATCAACGGGGGGCAAAGAAAAAGCGAATGCTCAGTGGTAAGTGAGAGCATCTCCTGATGTTTGCTCACAGGAGGTCCTACA
This sequence comes from Convolutriloba macropyga, assembly GCF_964194025.1. NCBI lineage: Eukaryota > Metazoa > Xenacoelomorpha > Acoela > Convolutidae > Convolutriloba > Convolutriloba macropyga. The sequence continues at coordinate 45,932,868 of NC_134479.1, forward strand.
CAAACTTTCAGCTATGCTTAAACTGCCAGGATGTTGGTTGAGTGGAAATTCTGCCAAAAAAGAGACTGTTGGAAACCATACTTGGACTATGAAAACAATGTTCGTTAGTATGAAAGTAACAGATGCAGAAAAAATTTTCTTAAAATTTTAGCACATATATAATACCGGATTTTTTGAAATTTTGTGTTCCAAAAACAGATGTATTTTTTTGGATCAAGCGTTGCATAGTTTTCAACTAAAATTGCTGACGTTTGGATTTTCCACAACAGCTGACACGCATCATAAATGTGACCAACAACTAGCTGCTAGTCGAAAAGTTCTCCTTAAGAATTTAGGTAACCAGATATTGTCCTCCGTAATTTTTTTTGCGCAACCGAGTTCGCAAACATGTTGTTAGTTCTGAACAAAAACTGCAGGGAAAATTTGTAAAACTTTTGGAAAGGCAAGACAAGTCGCTAAGATCATCTAATGAGACGACTGTAGTGTTTCTCGATAATATCATTTTGCCGGGATTTGCCAGGGACTTGCTCGCTTTTGGTCCAAGGCATCCAATGAGGTACAAGTTTAAAGAGTAGCATTTCTTGGCGGACATAGATAATTTGATAGGGAATCTGCGTGAGAACAATGTACCAGGTGAAAAACTGTTTGAGATTGAAGCGGCCTCAAAATGGTACTCTAAAGACATCAGAGAAACACCTTTAGATAGAGCATTAGCAAAAGTGCAAAAAAATCTGCGTGACAATATCCTGATTGATGTTTCTTTTGATAGAGGTGTAGTGTTTTGTATTATGAAACGGAGCACGTGCGCCAAAAAACTGGAAAAAGTATTAAGTTGTGAAAAGTTCAGAAAACTTAAAAAGAGTTGTGATAATATCGTAATGAAAGTTGGTACTGTCAGAAAGACGGGTTGGCAATTGGTGTGCTTTTGGCAGTATTATTGGCTAACCTTTGAATGAAATCGTGGGAGCCACAATTGAAATTACAGACATCCAAATGTAAAACGAACACACAGTTTTTGCAGTTGTCGCAATTGCTAACACCGTGTGACAACACGTTCCGGGGTGTTCAGTTTGAAATTTGCGAAAGATGGTTCCACGCTAAGTGTCAGCAAATCAGTAACACAGAATATGATAGAATGGAAAACCAGTTCTGGATGTGCTCATTCTGCCGTGAAAACCATATGACTGACAATAACCACTCGTCCTAAACAAAACTTTTTCTAAGATATGTCGACAATATTATGAGAACAGTTAGAGGTGATTTAGAGGAGCTGTTCGGTGCAGTCAATGACCTCCATCCAAGTCTTCAATTTACATTAGAAACAACGGATGACAGAAACAGTTTGCCATTTCTGGACCTTTCAATTAAAGTTAAACCGGAGGGGACAATCTTTTGCACATGGTATCAAAAAAACCATCAGATATTGGAGCAATTCTTAACTATCGTAATTTGCACCCCTTCAATATAAAAAAGCATAATAAAAGGAACAATACACAGCCTGTTCTGAGCCATCAGCAATTGGGAAGCGTTCCATGACCTATGAAGCATTGACAAAAAATGAAGAAGTTTGGGAGCCTAATCAATATCCTAGGCATTGGGTTGAGAATATTGTCAAGGATAAAATTAATCAACTGCGAATGAAAGAACAAAGAAAACGATATAACGCGGGTGCAGCCGTAAAACAGCAGAAAAATACTGAGAAACAACCATTTGCATTACAGTACAGCGGCAAAATCTCCAAAAAATTTGTTAAGAAGCTGAACAAAATTCAACCTGTACACATCATTTTTACCACTCGGAAACTTAAGAGCTGTTCACATAGCCTTAAGGCTAGCTTTGATAAAGTCCTCAAATCGCAAGTGATTTATTAACTCACTTGTAATGTAGGGCAGACATGCCGATATATTACCACAAGGGTTGCAGAGCATGCCAAGAGGGACTCACCGATGGGAATACATGCAATTGAGTGCAACGGTGATAAAAAAGCTTTCCAGTGGAAGATATTAGACCAGTGCGGCAAACAATCTAAGTTGATAACACTAGAGGCGCTCTATATACGAACACTGAAACCAGTCGTCAACAAGCGCGACGAATACCGAACACGAGAATTGACACTGACAGCTTAGTTTGAAGATTAAATTCCAACATGAAAGAAAGACACGATATTGAACGAAATTTTCATCTTTACAATTAAACAAAAAAAAGGAAGTTTAAGGTAATTTATGCCGTTTTTTTTTTAAAAAAAATGTCGATATGCATCTGCTACATCCAATCGAAAATGTATATTTACTCAGATGTAAAATTTTCTAGAAACGACTGTAGATATTTAGAATTTCGTTTTAAATTTCCTTGAATAAGTGATTTGCCTTTTATTTTCTGGCTTTTCATTTTAGCGTTTTGTTTTGTATATAACCTGACGATTAACTCAGAGTTCGAAAACGTTCGTAAGAAAGTTTTAAATTGACAATCCTTTTAAAATCTATTTTGAGGACAGGAAAACATATCCGGGAATTTAAAATATCGGCAATAAAGATTTATTTTCCGTTTATGAAATCTAAATGTAATTTTAACTATGTTATTTCAAAAACTCGTTACTTTAATTCATTTCGTAGTATTCCTTAGCTATAGTCAACAACAGTCATATATACTTTGTTAATAATTGTATTCGATTGTGAATCAGTTTTATGTATACCTGTCAATGGGGGCAATGTTCAAAAATTTTTGCTTCTTAAAAGATCAAATTGTTTTTTGAATTCACAAGTCCTTTTTCTCTGCAGCAATAATGATTGCAAATTAACAGTGCTTAAGGTGTAACTATAATATCGAGTGCAAACTCATGGATATCTATCCCTCAATTCTGTACTACTGCTACTACTATACCTAGACGGCAAATTCTGTTGGCAATTCTGCCTCCCTTGGCAATTCTGCTGCGACAGAAAAAATGAGTAATTTTTCCGACAACTTTTTCAACGTCACCGTAAATCCCCATCCACAACAGTCAAACGGGTGTAGGGCCATAGATTCACTCGAAGTTTACAAGCTTATTTTACTACTACCACCATAAGTGACGCACTGTGACTTGTTTTTAAGTTTCATGGGGGCTTCTGGGCTTTCATTGCCGATTAATAGAACTCCGGTCAGTTTTGCGTCACAATAGGACTTTTTTTTCTATTGGTAAGTTTATCCGTACAAAGTTTTCAGATGGGTAATGCTGATACAAAACTCAACTTTCGCAAAGCTGTCATACAGCTTACCACAAAAACGCAGGTATGATTTTGGTGCATTGGGTACTGATGATGAAAAGCATTTAATGATTGAATGCAGTTGATTTGATTATTGATCATTAGTGTTTGTAGTGGTAAAATATATGAATTTTCAGCATACAAATTACGAGTCTTTCCCATTATATTATACCCCTCCCCCCCCCCCCCCCCACACACACACACACACACACACGAAGTTGTAGCACCCCATTACCATGATCCATTTATGTTTTTTGTTTTTGAGGGGGGGGGGAGTATAATGAGAAACCTTGAATTACATTAGTTTGTAAAGACAGCAAGGGGTTTGAAAATGTTTTCTTTGAAGTTATTGATGTCATCGAAACTTCTTTGTTAACCGGTTAGTACTAGGAAGCAATACGTGAAAAAAAAAAATGAAATTTTAGCCGATTGAAGCTGCCGATCAGCAATTTTGGGAACAGTTTTGGGCTGAAAATGTTAGCAGTGTACAAGATGTGTTTGCTTTAATACCCGCAGCGGAGATACGTGCATTACGAGAGGAATCACCCTCCAACTTAGCAACGCTGTGTTACAAAGTTCGTATTTTAACGAATTAACCTACAAAAAATATGCTCGTAACATAATGATCCTTTTCTATTAAGGCCGTTGAACGTCTTGTGCAATCAGCAGAGTCAGGATGTTGTGCAAAAAACGAGCAAGCTGCAACGTTGAATTGCGTCCGTCTTATGACGCGTATTTTACCATACATATTTGAAGACCCCGATTGGCGAGGATTCTTCTGGTCAAGCTTACCATCCTCGTCTGATTCGAGAACTCGCCGTTCAAGTGATGATCAAGTTGAAGAGGAAACGCCTCCTTTGGCACAGTCTCTTCTCAACGCTCTTGCTGTTAGAAATTATTATATTGAGCCTCGTTTTACTTTTAGAGCTAAGACTGTGCTAATTTAACGTAATCAAGAAGAAAAAGAAAATTGCTGTTTATACTTGATTATACTGTTTATTAAATTTTGTGGCTGTTCAGTCTCATTTCTCTGTTTCAGGATTTACTCTTTTGTCCAGATTTCAGTGTACATACGACAAGGAAAGGACCAGTTAGTTGAAGAGCTTTTTACCTTGAACTTTTAATTTGTTAATTAGACGTTGACATTCAACAATATTTGCAGCACACACCAGAAGATTTGCAAAGCCTGGACAGCTGCGAGTATATATGGGCATCAGGTGTAGGATTTGCTCAAGAACCTCCTTACAACTTTATGTACGATATGCATCGAACTGAGCTACTGAAATTGTTGCTGACTTGCTTCTCGGAAGCTATGTACATGCCGGCCAGCTCTAACGACGCAACATCTAATGCTTCAATGAATCCTTGGATTTCTTATTTTACCTCGTCTGATAATAGGTAAAGAAGTTTCCTTATTTTTGCTGCACATCGTTGAATATATACTTTCAGAGTGCTTCTTTTTCGTAATAAATAGCATAGCACAGCAAGAGATTATCTTACCAGTGTTCAATCTGGCCGCTTGGTATAATGTAGAGAATTCTTCAATTTCTAAAGTTTTTCCATGTAATTCTTTTTCTTAAATATTCTCTTCTTACATAAATGGAAACCTTCAGAAGTGGATCTCACTCAAGATTTGACTTTAGAAGACGCGCTAGACTTCGGCATATCGAAAGTTAACTGAAAACATTCACAAAAAATGTCTGCGAATTGACGACACTAATTAATTATTTTGCGAATTTTTTAATTTGTTAATAGGAAATATTCAGTAAATCATGAACTATGCAACCAGTTTTATGTTTCATTTGTCGCCCTGTGCTGAACACTAAATAGTTTAATTTATGTGTCGCCAATAAAAGCGCGTATTTTGTTTTGAAGATCTTGTTGATTGGTCGTCGGCGCTAATCAGACGCAAAACTTCCTTTTCGAATTTATTGAATTGTATCTCTTGCAACGAGAGGGAATTATATAATAAACTGATTTTTCCAATTGTCGATCAAGTTATGGCAGAATGTGCTTCTTTTATGCCATGGCTTGTGAATTCATCATAACGTGCCTTTTGGTGAGGCTGATATCAAATTTTCAAATTAAGTTGGCGCTAACGGTGCTTTATAAACGGTGCTTTAACTAATAAATGTTACCTATTCTTAGCTAAAATAATTATTTATTCAAAACCGTCATTTTAAAAAGCCTGTTGTCTACTGTTCAATTTTTCTGAACAAACTTGTTCTTCGGTTAAGAAAAATTGTGAATTTAAAAAGTGGCTCGTATTGTAGTTTTAGAGAAATTTTTCTGTGGTCAGAACTCTAACGGAGCTTCAAATGCTCGTCCTGGTTGCGTTAGGTACTGGGTGTTATAATTCTTTATTTTTTCCTGATTTCATTTGAGTATTATTGTTTGCAATCTATGAGTTATCATTTCTTTACACTTTGTTTACATAAAGCAGACAAGAAGCTTTGAGATGTCAATATATTTGCATGCGAATAAAAAATATCCTGCGCAAATTCCAACTAATAAAAAAGAGATTCTTGTAAAAATAAATGTATGATCCGCTTAATTTTGCAATGTTTTACGAAAGTCCCCATCAGTTAAATGACACCAGATGAAGTGCTTGAAAAAACAAAACTATATTTTTTCACAATGTGTTTAATTGCTCTTAAACGAAGTCCTTCTGGTTTTTTAATGCTATTTTTGTACTACCGCTTTTTCAACTGACCATGTGACTTTTCGATCTGAAAAAATGGATAAACAGATAACACCCTGAGTGCATTAAGTTGCTGAGCTTTTCACCCCCTTCCACCCTCCTCGACCTCAATCCACCCGTAAGCCCCAACGCTCGACCCATTCCTCTGCTCACGCCTTCCGCCCCAGGGCAACAAAGCTTAAGCTAGCCTCTCTAAGACGCAGTTCGCTACTGATGAAGCGAAATTTTCGCCTGTCTTTTGCTAGCTGTTTGCGCGACGTTAGTCGTTAATGATTTGTTCTCATGTCCATGTCGTAAACTTTTACTTCTTAATAGATTCTAAATGAAATGTTTCAACCTGTCTGAAACATTTATCTATATTGGGTCGCGTAACAGTAGGTTTTGGCGCACAAAAGGGTATTTAATGCTTTTAAAAATGGTCTTTCCGTTCTTTTTGTTTTGGTATCTTGTTTTCAATACAGAACTATTTGTTTAATAGCCGCCCTCATCTTCTCAGCCGGCTATTATAGCGCTCCTATTTTTTTTTACTTCGTCGAACTTTTTTTCGCTTTACCATTTTGCCGCTTTTTCGACATTTTGCGTGAAATCTTTTTGACTTCTCTAGGCTAGTTTCTCTCTTCTCTCATTCTGCTAAAAGTGAATTTGAACATCGGTTGCTCAGCAAAGCAATTCAAAAAGAACAGAGTCAGTATAAAAATTGAAGTCAGAAATAGAAACGGGATAAACCCATAAAGCCCAATTTTAGATGCCCGCTATTTGAACGTCGTTCCTATAAGTATTAGTTGCCTCTCTCTAATGCTTATTGGTATTGATAGTAGCCCCTGTAGCCTCTCTCTAAGAAACAGAAATATGGTCAATTACGAAATGCCGTCAAAATAAATCGGACTTAAAAAATGTTTTTGTACAAAAATCTTTTTTTTTTTCAATATCTATACTTTCAATCCCAATCATGCTTATTGGAATCAACGGCGGCTATTTTCCGGCAATCTGCCGGGTATGTTTTTAATAGCCGCCCTCATCTTCTCAGTCGGCTATTATAGCGCTCCTATTTTTTTTTTACTTCGTCGAACTTTTTTTTCGCTTTACCATTTTGCCGCTTTTTCGACATTTTGCGTGAAAACTTTTTGACTTCTCTAGGCTAGTTTCTGTCTTCTCTCATTCCGCTAAAAGTGAATTTGAACATCAGTTGCTCAGCAAAGCAATTCAAAAAGAACAAAGTCAGTATAAAAAATTGAAGTCATAAATAGAAACGGGATAAACCCATAAAGACCAATTTTAGATGCCCGCTATTTGAACGTCGTTCCTATAAGTCTTAGTTACCATCTCTTATGCTTATTGGTATTGATAGTAGCCCCTGTAGCATCTCTCTAAGAAACAGAATTATGGTCAATTACGAAATGCCGTCAAAATAAATCGGACTTAAAAAATGTTTTTGTACAATCTTTTTTTTTTCAATATCTTCTATACTTTCAATCCCAATCATGCTTATTGGAATCAACGGCGGCTATTTTCCGGCAATCTGCCGGATATGTTTTATTTTTCACTAATTAATTTTTTCCAGCCTGAAAATTTGCTGACTACTTTTTAACGGAAGTTTTTGTTGCTTTAACGTGTCTTAACTATTTTTCTTAGAGTTAATAGCAACAGTAGTGATTTTCTGTGCCGTCATATTGTTGACGATTTTCAACGCAAGTGATACTAATGGAAGCTTTTTGGTTGAATAAAATAAAATAATTTCATCAATTATCCGCTTTTATCGTTGGGCAATTCAGATCAATTAATTCAATTTAGTTAGCTCCAGGAAATCACTTTTCATTTTAGACTAACATGTTGCTCCTGGAAAAAATTTTTTTTCTTAGGAAGACTGATAAACTCAAACTTCGTTGATTTCATACTTCAAAATTTTTTGGATTTTATCTGTTTTTTTTTAATTGCAGGCATGCGTTGCCACTCTTCACATCCTTGCTGAATATCGTGTCATCTTATGACCCAGTGGGCTATGGAGTCCCATATAACCACCTCATGTTCCGTGACTACAGAGAGCCATTAGTACAGGTGAGTGTTTTAGTTCAGAGGTCGTTATTACACTTCCTGAATTGATGGTGAGTAACTGGGATTGAGCCCCCGCAAATTTGATGTCAAAATTGACTCAAATTACAATTCTGAAGGCAATGGTTAAAGAAAATATCAGTGATCTTGATGGCTTTGTCTATTAGACGGAAATTTAGAGAGAGTATATATTGAGTGTTTTAGGGATGTCTTGGTTGGCAAGCAGGCAATTTAATACTTGCCATCTTTTTCTTTCTACTAAATTCAACAAGTTAAAAGATGGCAAGTATTAAATTGCCTGCTTGCCAACCAAGACATCCCTAAAACACTCAATATATACTCTCTCTAAATTTCCGTTGTTAAAAAGTAATTTTTATCTCTTAGGTTTTTGAAATCGCGATCAGTTGAGTTCAACTACCACGAGATTAGTTTAATTCAACGGTCAGACCTCAGAACAAACAAGTTTGCTAGAAATTAGTTTCCCCCATTTATTTTCGAAATGACCTTTCAAATTTCAATAGAATAATCTCAATCTTGTTATGAAATATGCAGGTGGCATTGCAGTTGTTGATTGTGACTCTTGACCACGATGTTGGCAACGGAACAGCTGATGACCAACCAGAGGACGAGGCAGATTCGAGTCAGCCAGATAATCTATTCGTCAATTACTTGTCCAGGATTCATAGAGATGAGGTAGAGTGCATCTGCCGATACTTTCGCTTTCGCTAATTTAAATTCTTGAAGCGGCTCTAAATTTAGCCGAGGAAATCTTCAAGTGACTGTTTTCTTAGATCGAAACCATTTGGCGGTGAATTTTTGATTGCAAATCTATTTTTTTAATCAAAGTTTGTAAATTTAACCACTGTTATTTGCTTTTTGATGCAAAAACTTTTTGATGCAAAATGTCGTCTGGGGACAAAATTTTGAATATTACAAGCGGCGCTGTAGTTGTGCTCAAAATGAAACTTTTTGCGGTGAAATTGTTGCTTTTAAACTTTGACGTGAACTATTTTTTTGCTTATTTTGTCATCATCTTATGCTCAATGATACTGACGCCTTCATCACTGAAAAAGATTGTTTGGACAATTTTCTCAGTTTCTGCTCAAAATTTTTGTTTTTGTTTTTATAATTGTAGGACTTCAATTTCATCTTGCACGGTCTGACTAGACTGCTGAATAACCCCCTGCAACAGACGTATTTGCCCAACTCCATCAAGAAGATTCAGTTTCACCAGGAGCTGCTAGTGTTTCTTTGGAAGGTAAGGAGATTTATGTCAAAATTCATGAAAAGTTTTTTCAAGATCTTTGATTATATAAAAAGGAGGAAAAGGAAATAATTTTAATAATATTTTTATTCTCTTAATAGCATTATCTGGAAAGAAGCAAACCTATTTTTATAAAGCTGTTTTTTGGAAGCGACGTCTTCCAGATTTTTAACGGTATCTGCTCAGAATACTGAGAAATTTTTAAAAAATTCTAAAAATATGACTTTGAAAAGCCATTGACAAATGGATTTCAAAAGAAAGTGAAGTTATACCAGCATGATTTTCGTAAATTCTTGAAAATTGGATTGAAAAAATCATATATTTGCCGAATTTACCGAATTTTTAATCTGCGTTACAGTTCTGCGATGCAAACAAGAAGTTCCTCTTTCACGTTTTGAAGAGCAGTGAAGTTCTGGAACTGTTGGTTCCAATTCTCTATCATCTCAACGATGCCAGAGCTGATCAATGTTAGTACAAGTTTTGTTCAGTAGTAAACAACCTTTTAAATGCGGCTTTGATTGTCTTCAGGGGAGTAGGATATCTTCGCATGTTTTTGGCGATGCCTTTGCATGTTTTTGGCGTTCTACTCAAAGTATTTGATTCCTCTGTTTAATTGCGCTCAAACGAAGTTTGTGGCAATTATATTAGTCCTGTCGGTCTTTTTTTAATGCGATTTTTCGCTTAACCGATTTTTCGTCTGACGCCTTTGACTTTTCGTCCTCAAAAACGGGATACACAGGTAGTGCCCAGCGGGCAATAAGTGGTCTTAGAGAGAACACCCCAACCCAGTGTTGCCCCCCCCCGTGGCTAGCTACTGACGAAGTCAACCGCTCGCGGGTCGTTTGAGAACAATTCGCCCGACATTAGTCGGTTATGTTTCTTTTTTTTTAATAGCCGCGAAGCGATGGCGGCTATCATTGGGGACATCGTGCATTTTTTACAATTCGAATAATTTGAATTGTTTTGAGGCGCCGTCTTTTTTTAAGATCTGGTCGTAGATTTTCATGATTTCTAAAGTCAAATTGGAGTAGTGATTTTGGTCAGGCCGAAACAGGAAGTGGAGCGAAAAAGCGAGTGGTTTTGCGGCGTGGTTTTGTTATCTAATTTTAAAGTTGAGTGAGAAACGGTGTATGGACAAAAATTACCTTTTCTCACTAGTTGATTTTTGTTGGACACGCGGCAATTTTGCTTTGATTTGTACTGTTTTTAATAGCCGCCCTCATCTTCTCAGCCGGCTATTATAGCGCTCCTATTTTTTTTACTTCGTCGAACTTTTCGCTTTACCCATTTTTCCGCTTTTTCGACATTTTGCGTGAAATCTTTTTGACTTCTCTAGGCTAGTTTCACTCTTCGTTCATTCTTCTCAAAGTCTTTTTAAACAGCAGCTGCTCAGCAAAGCAATTCAAAATGAAGAGAGTCAGTAAAAAAAATCAAAGTCAGAAATAGAAACGGGATAAACCCATAAAGCCCATTTTTAGATGCCCGGTACTTGAACTTTGTTATCATAAGTTTTATATACTATCTATAATGCTTATTGGTATTGATACTAGACCCTGTAGCCTCTGAGTGAGAGACAGGAGTATGTTCAATTACGAAATGGCATCAAAATAAATCGCACTTAAAAATGTTTTTATACAAAAATCAATTTTTGTTGATATTTTTTCTTTCAATCCTAATAGAGTTATGGGAATCAACGGCGGCTATTTTCCGGCAATCTGCCGGGTATGTTTTTATTTTTTGCTGGGATTCTTTTTTAAATGGTTTTTTGCAATCAAGTTATAGCGCATTCAATGTCTATTTTTTTTAAGTCAAGGAAAATTCTTTGAATTTTAGGTCAGGATTTGTCCTGCTATGCTTTTTTAACTTCGTCGTCTCCATCGATTACTCTTGTACCATTGACTTTTTCAATTTCAGTGACTTCTACTGCTTTGCAGGTAGTTTTCTTGAGCATGTGTTTTGAGTTTTTGATTTCGAATATCAATTTTGAAAAAGTCTTTTACGGACTTTTTTTATAGAGAGTATGTGTCTCATGAAATTGACAGTCCGAATCTAACCCAAAAAGTCTAGTGGTCTATTAAAAAGTCTAGTCTAGTGGTCTCGTGGTCAATCTTTATATCTTATTTTTTTAGTTGTTTCAATTCGATGGAAGGCCACAGGCGTCTATCGCGGCTATTTTCCTGCAATCTGCCGACTGTTTTCCAATTTTTTGTCCCAGAGATATCATTTTGAGTGACATTTCATGCACGGCCTCTTGATCAAAACTCCGTTTGTTCATTTGTTCGGACACGCGAAGCTACCTGCGCGCTGTACCTGTTAGAATTAATCTTTTAGAATTGAAAGCCAAGTGCATTGTAGTGTTGCACGTCAAGTAAAATAAGGTTTTAACCATTTTAAGTGTTCTTAATTGCTAGGGAACGAAGTTTGAAGCAATTATTGTAAAAGACGTGTTCGTATTTTTTTATGCAAAGTTTTTGATTGACAGCTATGCTAACCTCTAATTTATCAATTGAAGCCATCATTAATAATTTACTCCCAGCCCCCGACTGAAGCCGGCTACAATGGATTTGAACTCCAATTAGTTTTCCGAGAGAAATTCTTCCGACCTTAGTCGGTTGTGTTTCGTATTGGTTTCGATGGTCGGTAAAATTATCTGTTACGCCTGTTTTGATACAAAAAAATTTCAGTGCATAAATGCAATGGTCCGCACTTTTTAGTGGCAGTTTTCTGGTGAAAAACAAATCAAAGTCAATAATATTCATAATCAAATTGTCTATAGCCCCCGTCAGCCTCCTTTATTTTGTACGTCTCGAAGAAGAGTAATTATGATCTTTTTTGATAGCGGTAAGCTGATCGCAGCTATTTTGCGGTTCTCCTGGTCTTTATTCCTTAACCACTCGGCAAAGGCGCTATCGCCGAGTGGTTAAGGACTCCGACCGTTTTACTGGGGGATCATGAGAATGTACCTCTCCAGTGTCTGTTCCACCAAAAAAAATTAGGATACACCCGCTCTGAATCAATTCCCCGGCCTGTCGTGACTAGATTTTGATCATGCGTGACTCACCTCAGTCCAAAAAATAATTTTTATACTTTTGATACTCAGATTTATTAAAAAAAGAACTTTGTACAAAGTTTTGTAAGATAAGTCCATAACTCGACTACTCATTTCCGTACCTTTTTCATGTATTTTAGGGTACTCAAGCCTTTTTTGTACCTATTCCGGCAGTCATTCGGCTAGTAATAGAGGTTGTGTTTTAGAGGAAGTCAAATGCTGCACATGAAAAGAAGTGTTAGGTCAGTCTGTTGAACAAAAAGCGGCAGAGAAATTGTTTGGAGTCGTTTTTTTGTTGTCATTGTTCTGTTAGGGACAAGAAAAGTAGGTCTAAAAGAAATTTACGTCAAATGAGCTATTTTTTTGGCCATTTGTGCTTTTTTCAAAGCAGTTTTTTCATTAATAGCCGCACAGCGATAGCTGGGGCTATTATTGGCCTTCTCTTGGTTTTTACAATTCAAAGAATTTGAATTGTATTGGGGCGCTGTCTTTTTTTTTTTTAAGATCTGTTCACACATTTTCATGATTTTTGAAGTCAAATTGGAGTAGTGATTTTGGTCACGCCGAAACAGGAAGTGGAGCGAAAAAGCGAGTGGTTTTGCTGCGTGAATTTTTTTCGCTCTAATTTTAAAGTAGAGTGAGAAAATGGTGTTTGAACAAAAATTCGGTTTCTCGGTAGTGGTTTTTTGTTCACATGCGGCAATTTCACTCTGATTTTTACTATTTTTTCGATTTTTTGGATCGGATTTTTTTTCTAAATGGTTTTCCCAATCCATTCAAAGCTCATTCTAGGTCTAGTTTTTTGTGTGAATTAAATTTTCATTTCTCGTTAGTGTTTTTTTTGTTCACATGCGGCATTTTCACATCGATTTTCTGTTTTTTTTTTCTTATTTTTTTTATCAGATTTTTTTAAAAATGGTTTTCTCAATTCACTCTTAGTCCATTCTAGGTCTGGTTTTTCTGTTTAGTCAATGAAAATTCTTTGAATTGTACGTCAGGACTTGTCCTGCTATGTTTTTTTATTTCGTCGTCATGATTTTTGTTACAACCATATGACGTCACAACCACTTCAAATCTGCTTTTTGTTCATTCGTTCATGCAATTTCATTTGAAGTGCGTGCGTGACGTCATTTTTTGCTCTTAGTGGAGCGAGTTTTTTGTTCATCCGCGTGATTAAATTTTTGGTCACACGTGACTTACCTCACTCTCAAAAATGACTTCCTCACTTTGAAATTGACTTTTATTTACTTTAATTCAAAGAGATAAGGTCAAATGGGTGTGTATCGCTCTAAATGAAGGTTATTTGAGAGCAGCTAATAGAGGCAGCAAAAACTTATTCAGATTTATAATCAAAATATAACATATCAGCCTTCAATGAAAAGACGATTTTTTTGGTCTGTCTTTTTTTAGACTGCAGATCTACGAAGGTATTGCTCCTATTTTCTGACAATCTGCCAGCTATGTTAAGGTGTTTATCTCAATTATCTAGGTTAGTTATAGTATGATTGGAATCATTTTTGAGCATTTGAGGCAGATAATTGACTCTTGTATGCAATTGAGCTTTTTGTGACATTTTGTCCTGTTGGAGTCTTTTTAGGTTTTATCTCCAATTTTCAATGGCGTTTGGGGAGTTGTTTGATTGAACTTTGTTGTTGTAGTGGCTTTGGTGATCTTTAATATTGATTGATTTTTTTAGTTATGGGGTAATCGGATTTTGGCCCTTTTTCTTTTTTTTAAATTTTTTTTAGCTATGTATTTTGATTTTAGTTTTTTTCAAATCTTCTAAAGCAAAAATAGTTCCAAAGAAATTTTCAGAGCAATTGGTCTGAAGTACCCTTGAGCCATTTTTGCCTTTTCGCCAATTTTTTTATTAGTTTTACCTTTCGATCACATTTTTTCTGCACAAGGCTTGACTTTCACGTTTTTTATTGTACCTCACTCACTGTTTCAAATGAATAGATTTTAAATTATTTCACTAATTGAATTACGCTTTGTCAGAAAAGCAAAATCAATAATAAAACTAAATTTCTTTTCAGTGCACTAAGTCTTTATGTTTGTGCATTAAGATATCAAAGGTCCCGAGAGTATACTGCTACCTGGTAGAAGTATTAGGCTTAGTCACCTGATTTAACAATTCATTCAAATTACAAAATGAGTTGAATACGGGAGAATTCAAAAGAAACGTAATATACCTATTAGAATTATTTAGAAATGAGAAACAGATATTCGAAATGGTTTTCCCAACTCTCTCATAGTTCGTTTTCTGGGTCTAGTCTTTTGTTTAGTCAATGAAAATTCTTTGAATTGTAGGTCAGAAAATGTCCTGCTATTTTTTTAAGACCTGTTCACACATTTTCATGATTTTTGAAGCCAAGCAAATTGGAGCAGTGATTTTGGTCACGCCAAAAAAGTAAGTGGAGCAAAAAAGCGAGTGGTTTTGCGGCATGAAATTTTTTTGCTGTAATTTCAAAGTAGAGTGAGAAAACGGTGTTTGAACAAAAATTCGCTTTCTTGGTACTGATATTTTGTTCGCATGCGGCAATTTCACTTTGATTTTTACTGTTTTTTCTATTTTTTTTGGATCGGATTTTTTCTTAATGGTTTTCCCAATCCGTTCATTTTAGACGTAGTTTTTTTGTTTGAACCAACTTTCCCTTTCTCGCTAGTGGTTTTTGTTCACATGCGGCATTTTATCTTTGATTTTCTGTTTTTTTTAGAAATGTTTTTCCCAATTCACTCAGTCCGTTCTAGGTCTATTCTTTTGTTAATTCAATGAAAATTCTTTGAAATATACATCAGGACTTGTCCTGCTATCTTTTTAAATTCACTTTACTTTTTGATCACGTTTTTTATTTTACATAAGTCACGATTTTCACGTTTGACTTTGACTTACTTCACTCACTGTTTCAACTGAATGGATTTTATTTTCTTTCACGAATTCAATTACGCAATGTGGTGAAAATTGTCAAGGTCAAAAGATCAAAATCAAAAGAGGGGATAAACCGATAAAGCCGTGTTATTAAGTCAACTGAAACTTTATCTCTTCTTTTTCTGTTTCATTGCCGATGTGCATCAACGGCGGCTTTTTTCCGGCAATCTGCCGGCTGTTTTGTAAAATTTTCCCCGACTATTTTCGCGCTCTTGTTCTAGAATATTTGGATCTTTTCCGTTTGTGACCCCCAGCTTAGTGGGTGCATATTATTTGCACTTGCTAAATTTTTACATAATTATTTACAATGCAGTGAGACGTCCTCTGTAAATGGGGGAGCATAACGTACGGGGTGGGCACAAACGGAGAAGATCCAAATATTTTTTGTTCTCGATGGATTTTTTCACGCTTCTCCCTTTGGGTGATCGCGCTCTGTTAAGTAAAATTTATTGCAAAAATTAAGGCAATTGTAGAGTTATACGGGTACTTATATCCTATTGATAAAGGCTTGGACTCCGGATGTCTGCGGCTAGAATCCCACCCTGGTGGATGTTTTTGCACCTATAAACAAAAATTCATCTACCCTGCAGCTCCTGAATTAGATTGCCCCTGTCGTTTGAAATAAGCAGTTTTTTTCCAACCAAATAAACAGTTTTCCTAACCTCTATATCTAATTATGGATATTGTTAGGCTCGCATTTCAACAATTGTTTATCACCGTTTCGGGGGTGTAAAATGCAATTTAAATTGTTTTGAAAAAATGAGATGTGTATATTTTTTGTTCCTGCTATTGGGCGGAATAGATGCTCTGTGCGGCGATTATCACATCTATTTTCTAGAGCATCTTTGCATCTTTGAGCTAATTATTTTTGGAGTTACTATATTTGTTAATTCGCTTAAACCCTCCAACTGCCTGTTCTGGGCTCACCCAGCTATATTTTAGACACAAAAAGTGGTGCCCAGTATTTAAAATTTCTACTCTCATAATGCCAATCAATTAATTCGATCCCGAAGTCGCCGAAGTGTTTCTGAAAATTGTTTTCTGTTTGATTTACCAGGGCAAAAACAGTCAACAGAATTTGTCTGTCCTCTCTTCCAACGTACGAAAGTTAAATCTTTTGTTGGGCTCGAAAGACGTACGATTTTCCATTGAAATAACTAAGTAGATATTTTAACTCCCAATAACTGGTTATCATTTGTGCATGTTAGTTGCACTGCAAAATTTTAAAATCTGCATACATGGCAACTGGTTTTTAACTACTTATCAGTTTTAGACGTTTTTCTGACATGATTGATTGTCAGGTTCCATAAACGCTAACGTATTCGTTTTGCTGCTGCATTCTTTCATTTCATCGGCTGAAGTCGGAAACAGTTTTTAACACGAGGAAATGCTTTTCTTATGTGTGATTACATACCGAAAAAGATACCGTCTAGAGATTTTATCGCAAGAGTGATTCGTTACAAAAGTTCTTCAAATTTGAAGCTGGACAACTGATTTTTCAGCTCGTGTTGGTCTCATGCACATTGGAGTGTTCATTCTGCTTCTGTTGAGTGGCGAGAGGAACTTTGGAGTGAGGTTGAACAAACCATACAATGTCAGAGTTCCCATGGACATTCCAGTGTTCACAGGAACACACGCTGATCTACTCATCATTGTGAGTTAAAATATGTAAAAAGTTAATATCAAAAACCAAACTGATCTTCCTCCCCTCGCCTCTCTTCATACTCCGCCCGAAATATTTTAAACAACTTTTTTTTCGTCTTGTGAAGACTTTGCTATTTCAATTCAATTATTAAGATGTAGTACAAAAACCTGTGTTTGTTGAAATTCAACCGTTCTGTTCGATGTGAACGTTGAGATTAATGAACTCAAAGGACTTAAATGGTCATAATGGCATTTGTAACAGAATGCTGAAACTTACACGATGCTTAATTGTAGATTTTTAGTAGAAGTTCTCAACAAATGTCTCGAGAAAAATTACTATCCTAAGGATTTTAAGGAGGCAAAAGTCATCACACTTTACAAAGACGGGAATATAAATGATTGTAACAATTACCGACCAATTAGTTTGCTAAGATCGCTTTCAAAAGTGCTCGATAAAGTGTTTTATGTAAAAATGATGTCTTTTTAGAATAAAACAAAGCTTTGTCCTCGTTGTAATTTGGCTTTCAAAAAACATAAATCATGTGTTGATGCACTGGTTAAATTTACTGAAAAAATGCAGGACGTAGTAAACAGAAAAGAAATAGGCTATGCTCATTTAGCGAATTTAAAGAAAGCATTTGACGCGATTAATCACAACGTTATTTGAAAATTTAGAGAGCTATGGCTTAAGAAATAATTCACACAAGATTTTTAAGTTATTTTAAAGGCGAATGTCAATACGATGAGATTGCTAAAATAAATCACGTTTCCTGCCAATTAAAACTGGCTTGCCTCGAGATTCAGTTTTATGGCCCTATTTTTTGGTGTAAACAGCAATTACTTACCCGATTTCTTCAATGACATTGAAAAAGTTCGATTTGCTAATAAAATTTATCTGTTTAAAAATTCAATAAAATCAATGGAAAACTGGTTCAAATACAACGGTTTAGTAACCAATGAATCTAAGTCTGCTTTAAAGAAGTTTTGGATCAAGCCATTCTAATGCGTTACATTTCAGCAAGGTTCATACGGTATGCGGCAACGCATCTTACGAATGTGTACAGACAATTATTTTCCGGGATTGACTGTCATTAGGTTCGGTAATGACATATCTGAGTAATTAATTTAATGTGGTATCTATTATGAGCAACGTCAGCTTAGCCTTATCAGCGTCGAATCTAATTGCCGCCCTAGTTGTGCAAATTAAAATGAATAGGTTAATCGATCGTTTTTTCTGGTGTTACAGGTGTTTCACAAGATCATAACAACAGGTCATCAACGTCTTCAACCCCTCTTTGACTGCCTCCTCACTATTATATGCAATGGTTAGCATTTGTCCTTGCTCTCCTTATTCGGTTGCTCTATCTCCTCAAAGAAATTGAATTAGATTTGAATTCGTTTCCTGTTCTTTGAGAAAAATCAATTAGGCTATTATTATGATCAATTAGAAACAAATGCCCTGAATTATTTCCTCCCAGTTTTGTTAAAGATTTCGGAGGTTTTATTGATTGACAGTTCCCCTTTCATGAGTCTGAATCGTCGAACCAAATATTCATTTCAGCTGTAAACATTTATCACAGTTTTTTAAAACTGGCTATTAATGCAATGATGAAGAATTGAGTTGGGAACTTTCAAACAAACATTCTCCCGATAGTTTGATGTCTTAAATTGAGTTCATCTCCAGATTCAGTGGAAGCTTTTTGAATGTGGCTAGTAATTGTATGCGTTTGTTGTAACTTTCTGAGTGTTTTAGTATCTCCCTACCTGAAATCACTCTCAATGGTCGCATCCAATAAACTCCTCCATCTCCTAGAGGTACGATTAAATGTTTGTTTTATTGTCTAATTTACTGCTTCGAATTTTAAAATGCTTGCTACCAAAATAATGAATGAATGAATGAATGAATTAAATTTAGTTTGATGATTAGCTAGAGGAACAAATTGATGTTTTTTTTTAAAAAAAAACAATAAACATTAGTCCCACAAGGACAACGAATGGGAAAAAACATTTCTCTGCGAGTAATTGCCTAACATTAAAAATTTTTATTTTAAGCCGTTTCTCAATGGAAAAAAGATCAATAATTTCTGCGCTATCAAACACATGTTTCGTTGAGTGAAACATGCGATTGAAATTTAGGTAATGTTTTTCTGATTCGTTTGAGGAATTTGAATGTTTGCATGAATAAAAATGATTACTTTGACTAGTTTTCCAAGAAGTGATATTGGTAGCAAACTATCGGCCTTAGCAGTGTCTCTCGATGGAATGTACTCAAGTTTTTTTTTCCCGAGCAGTTGTTCCCATTGAAAGCATGAAATTTGTGGCTCTTGTAAGCAATTCCTGGTAAATACAGCGCTGGTTTGAAGATGGAATTAACGGAAAAGGTTGGCACAGGCTTTTTGAAATTAGTTGGAAAAGGTAACGATTGTGAATTCCAGTACCACTGTGAACACAGTAGAGAAGTATAGCAGTTTTCATTGGGCCTCATGAATTTTCTTTCTACAGCTGTCTTTGTGTGTGGTTTTTGAGTCCTGGTTTTTTTCTTGGTGGTTTGGTTTTGTCTTTCTAGAGCTTTATAACCCCTTGTCCACTCTTCAACAATTAATAAATTTAATGCTGTTACCTCTTGAATTTTGAATTCCAGACATCTAGTACTTACAAGTAATTTTTCATAGGATAAGACAATAAGGAAAATTCCATTGATAAATCGATATTGTGCAATCTTAATGAGCATCATAAATAGTTAATAATGCAAGCCAGGCTTGAATAATCGGAAAATTCTTGAATAATTAAACACCTAATGCGATCTTTTTTAAATTATTCAAAATGCTCTATGGAAAAGCTGGTCTATTTTGTATGACAATTTTGGGAGTTATCTGTTGTTAACATGCTTCGCGTTAGGATGCAAACAGTGAAGCTAAAATGAGGTATCTTCTTGATATCTGTTTAATTTCCCGCGAACAAAGTTTGAGGCAATTAATGTAGATGTGTCTTTTTAATGCAAAATTTTCGCCTAACCGTTTTACGCTTTTCTACACATCTTCAGACATTCAGACTTCTCAAGTGACTTTTTCGCGCTTCTTTTTTTATATTTTTGAATGAGCTCAATTGCTCTCACTCACAAGTAAAGTTTTTTGCTCAAGTGAAATCAATTGAAAGAGGAAATTTTAGTGCTTGATAGTTGAATAGTTAATGCTTCTAATGAGAACTCGGAGACGACAGCCCCTAAATTAAATTGCCCTGCCTGTAGTTCGAGAGCAATTTGTATGACGTTCGTGGCTTTTTTTGTTCCGACACAAATTAGTAAAGTGACTGATACCATTAGATAGCCCGTCAAGCGTAGAATATATGATTAAAAGATTTCTTGAATTTTTGTTTTTTTTTCAAGGATTTATCGAGGTTTAAAATTTTAAGAACATTTGACTGATTTTCGTTGTTTTGTGCACAATTTACGTATTTTAACGCAACATGTCGCCAATTTTACTGATAATGATGATAAAATTGTAATAATTGTTAAGATAGTGTTGTTGGTTGTACCTCTAAAGAAAGAAGAGTTTTGTTGATCAAATTTTTGGCTAAATGTTTAAAAATTCATCAAAAATTTCACGCAATAAGTCTGTTAAGTCCTTTTTTTACGGATTAACACACCTGATAACTGCTGACCCAATCTTTGTTATCTCCAGATAGGGCTGGTTTTACTTGCGCTTCCTCTGAGTGTGTTCTTGAATTAAAGTGTCGTTGGTTTTTTGCAAATTTAACTCTACAATTATCAAAATGCCTCATTTTTTGATATGTTGAATCGTTTGCCAAATTTTCCTTTAACATATTGTTATTCGGAACATTAATGAACGAGAAGCAATAGCAAGGCTAGTTTTGGCCCAGACATTGTTTTTACAGTGCAAAATTAAATCGGATTGTAATTAGTCAGACTTTTTTAAAATATTCTTGGATTTTTTTTTGCTTTTTTTGTGATAATTACAGAAGAGATGAATTCAAGTCAAGGCTTACTAGTGAAAGGTTCATTTGGTTTTCTTAAGAAGTTTCAAAGAGTACTATCTACCTTTTTAGTACAAAGCTTTTGGTCGTTTTGAGTTTTAAAAAGTAAATTCTTTCGAAATAAACAAAGGATTATTGCGCTTTGCCACTTCGCCTAAGGTCAGCAAAGATAGGTCGCATCGTCTTTTTAGTAGATTAGTTTTTAATTTTTTTTTGCTATTTTTCGATTTATCTAATGGTTTTTTGGTTTTGATAATTAAGGTTGCTGAAAGTTGCGATTTTTGGACATCTCCAATCTTTAAGGCTCTTTTTGTTTTGTCTCAATATTTACAGGTCAGATCTAGTCTCATTAATTATAGGTCACATTTGACATAATTTGTATTGATGGAAGACACAATTGAACATATCCAATGTCTAGTGATTTGCTTATTATTTTCGGCACCGGTTATTTGCAAAAATTTTAAGTTTTATTTTTGTCTGTATTTGTCGCTTTGTTTAGACGTATGACATATTCTTAATGGTCTCAGTGGTTTTCTTTGGAGAAATGAATGGATCTTTTTAATGATTTCAGTTTATGGCTAATGTTTTTATTGCTCTTGAACGTAGTTCATAGCAATTATTGTAAACGTGTGTGTCTTATGCAAAATTTTCGCTTGACAATTTTGACTTTTCGAGTGACTTTTACGCCCTTGACGTTTTGCATTTCGCGTGATCTAAAATTCCCTCTCAACCACAATTTCAAGCGGTTGAACTCAATCGGTGGCAATTTAATACTAAAAGTCAAATGAAAAGTGCGCCGAAACTGGTGTCATTTTTTACTTTAAATCTTAATAGTGGTATATGTTGACCTCTAATGTGGTTATTTGAAGCCCACTATAGAACTTCTTAGTCCCATTTAGGCTCCCCCCGACTGAAGCAGGCTGCAATTGATTAGAGCTCCCATTAGTCGTTCAAGAGCAATTCTTCCGACGTTTAGTCGGTTATGTTCATAACTTTGAAAATAATTCTCAAAAAACACGAATGTCTTTTTTTTTCATTTTGTTCTTTTATTGTCTGTTTGCTACCTAGTCTAATTGCTCGGAGTTCGCATATCAGATTATTTGCGTTCAAATAAGTTGCAATTGATTATATCTTCTTTTTATGGAGTAGATTAGGGTTTAACGCCTTCGGGACCGTTTTCCCACAAAATTTATTTGAATTTTGTTTTTTGTCTGTATTTGTCATTAATAGCCGCCGATTATTAGATATTGACCCCCCACTGTTTCCACCGCATCAGCCACCTCCCCCCCCCGTTGCAACCCCCCCCCGCTGCGCTCATTTACGCCCCTTCAATTAAGCTACAGCCAGCCTCACTAAACCGTGCCTAGCTACTGACGAAGCCAACCGCTCGCCGGTCGTTTGAGAGCAATTCGCCCGACATTAGTCGGTTATGTTTATTTTATTGTTTGTCTTGTCTCGCAGTCTTAATAACGGCAGATCTCATCGGCCCTCTAATATGGCATTGTTTTACTTCACTATGAGATTTGAGTTGAAAGCAATTTTTTATTCATACGCCAATTATTTTTGAACCGAGCCTCCTTGTTTTTGTTAAGGCTTTTTCGACTCCCTGGTTTCTGATCTCTTCTCCGACCAACCATCACCTGGTGTTCTTCCTACTGGAGTCCTTCAACAACATCATCCAGTACCAGTTCGATGGCAACTCCAATCTTATCTACACTATCATCAGAAAGAGACACGTGTTCCACCAGGTCAGTGTAAGAAAATTGAACGAACAACCAAATGTAAATATTTATCGAAGCTTGAAATAAATTGAAAAGACAGTAAATCAAAATTACAGTAACTTGTATCGAACATTCGAAGTTTTCAATAAGTTCCAAATGAGAATGAGAAAATTAAGCGTGTTCTGCAGTAAATAAAAGTAATTTTTTGCATTCTAGAATCCATGACTTTAAAATTGACGCAATATATATGTTGTGGATATTTTTGCAACATCAAGAATTTATGATGAGCAGCAAAACGCTAAATCAAGACAATGAAGCGTGGCTCGTCTGTCTAGAATTACGGCAACAAGACGTGCTGTTGAAACATGAAGACAAAAAAGCGTGATTTTTGGCAGCAAATTTGTCGACAATGAAGAATATCAGTTGTCTAAAAGTTATGAAAAAAATCAAAATCTGCCATTTTTTAGCTTTCGAATCTGCCAACAGACCACCAGTCCCTAATGAAGATAATGAGTCGAAAGAGGGAGAGAAGAGGTCCCACTCTTTCACGCGGAGCACCCACTGCTCACGGAGGGGCTATAGCTGGAGGGGGTCAGTCTGTTCACACTTCACCACAGCATGTCAGGTCGCCCATTTCACCAGGTTAGAGATGGAATTCAATGTGAGATTATTCATTGCTCTCAAACGGTTTGCAGTAATTAAGTTAGTCCTACGTTCTTTTTATGCAATTTTTCGCGTGACCGATTTTGACTTTTCGTCCTCAAAAACGGGATGAACAAGTATCGCCCGTAGGGCATTAAGTTCTGAGCCTTTCTGCTCACTAGACTCTAAGCCGAATTACGATTCTCTTACTAGACTCTCGCGGTTCACCGAGACTTTTTTGAAGACACAAATTGGTGGCGTGGAGGGCAGTTTTAAGAGTTTGTCCGTTTTTGCTTGCAGGGAATTGTTAATAGTCATTAATAGCCGCGGCAGCAATTCCTGCAGGCTATTATTGCGCTCCTAATTTTTTTTACAATCCAAGAATTGCATTGCATTGGTGCTCTGTCTTTTTTTGTAAGATGTTTTCACACCTTTTTTCATGACCTTGAGCTTTCAAAACGGGATAAGCAGGTAAAGCTCAGCGGGCATCAAGTTTCGTTAGGGCCCCTTAGCCGAGTTTAGTAGTCCGTCAAACACTTAGAGTGGTGAAGCTACTGGGAAGGCCGTAATTCAATGTTAAAAGGCCATTTTTAGGAGTTTTTGAGCCAAAAATGTTGCAATTTTTCTCATTTTTCGAATTTTTTGTTGGAGCAGTCTAAAATTGAGGTTTGTGAAAGTTGATAAAGGTCTTTAGCAAGACGTAATTAATTTTTATGGCCATTTTAAGAGCTATATTTTAAAAAGTTTTTCAGCCTTTGGTGTCAAGAGATTTCCTCCTAGGATTGATAACACGTTATTGCATAGTTTCTAGTGGTAGTGCAATGATTTTCAAGATTTTAACGTCACGATTTTCAACAAAACTTGCAATTTTCATCAAATTTTCTGACATTTATTGTCATTATTTAAATTTTTTGATAAAACTTGCAAATTTTTTCAAGTTTTTGAAAATTCATGTCGTTTTTGTTAGGTTTCCCTACCCTCAGCGGCCAAGGAATCTCCTCTAGGTTTTGATAATTTTTTCCAGCATCAGGGGCCCAGGAACCTTCTCCAGGGTTTGATAATAAGTTATTTCATAGCTATTAGAGGAAAAGGAATGGTTATCAATGTTTTAATAACACAAGTTTCTGCAATTTTTTGAGAAAACATAAATTTTCAAATTTTCTGAAAATTTTTATCGTGTTCCAAATTTATGGATCTTTATGAGACAGTGAAACTATTTAAGTCTTGAATTAAGGATACTGAATTGTGTCTAGGGAAAATTAAATGGTTCTGAATATATTTAAACCAAGAACTTTTTGCAAAATTTTGTTAAAAATTTTTGATTGTTTAAATTTTTGTCTTTTTTGTCATTTTCTGAGTTTAGCGATCTTTACTAGCCAACTAACTTTTTTCGAACTTGTAGATGGATTACATGACAGAACTCCAGAGACAAAAATGGGTTTAATCATTTTTTCAAGAGAAATTTAGAAACTTTCTTCAAATTTTGCCTTTCTCAGTTTTTTTGAAGCATTTGTCGTATTACTGGAGTTTATCTACCTTGAGTTGTAAATTAATCTCTTTCAAGGCTTGTGCGTGTGTTAATAAGTATTTTGAATTGTGTCATATATAGCCTCCCGGTTGAAAGCTTCAAGAGTTTTAAGAATGATTATTTTTTGTTTCCCAACGTTTGAGATTTTGTCTTTTTGGCTGCTTTTGTGCAATTTATCTGCTGGTCAGGTACAATAGGCCTCTTTTTATTCCATTCTTTGGATTGTATTTCAGGATTCGTCCTGCTATGTTTTTTTATTTCGTCTAACGTATTTTTGTTTCGTCTTACCCTGACTTTTTCAATGACGTCAGTGACTTCTACTGCTTTGCAGTTAAAAATTTGCCTGCGTGACGTCATTTCTGCTCTTAGGTCGATCGCGTGACTTACCTCAATAAATATTGACTTCTGAACTCACTTATGGAATTTTAAATTTTATGAACATTTACTAGTTAAAGATCAATGGTGTGCATCTAAGTAGTGCCAAACTTATATGCCCTGATTTATTAGTATTAGTCTTTAGTTTTTGATTTCGAAAATCAATTTTGAAAAAGCTCTTTTAGGGTTTTTTCCTTATAGACCATATATGTATGATAAAAATTACAGTACATATCTAACCCAAAAAATCTAGTGGTCTACTAAAGGACTTTTGGTCAGTCTGCCTATCTTGTTTCTTTAGTTTTTTTTTTCAATTCATGGAAGGCCACAAGCGTCTATCGCGGCTATTTTGCGGCAATCTGCCGGCTATGTTTAATTGCTCTCAAACGAAGTTTGTAGCAATTATATTAGTCCTGTTGGTCTTTTTTAATGCGATTTTTGGCTTGACCGATTTTTCGTCTGACGCTTTTGACTTTTCGTCCTCAAAAACGGGATAAACAGGTAGCGCCCAGCGGGCGTTAAGTGCTCTTAGAGCCTTTCAGCTCTGTTTCACAGCTCAAACTTTTTGGAGACTCTCAAACGACCGCTCACC
>NC_134479.1:45963596-46009556 GCF_964194025.1 Convolutriloba macropyga
ATTATAATTTTGAAAAGCCCTGATAGGTCTTTCTCCTTAGAGCTTGTCTCAAAAAAATGACAGTCCAAAGCTAACACAAAAAGTATAGTGGTCTATTAAAGGGCTGGTAGTCGATCTGTCTATCTAATCTCTTTAGTTTCATCTCATGGAAGGCCCCAAGCGTCTATCGCGGCTTATTTCCGGAAATCTGCCGGCTATGTTAAGGAGTTTTTGGGCTAATGGTGTAATTTTTCATGTTTTTGATTTTTTTGAGTTTTTTTATTAGTCTTAGGTTGAAGTTTTCAAAAGTTGGCGGAGATCTTTTGCGAGACAAAATTACTTGTTATGATCATTTTTTGAGCTAAATGTTTCGGTACTACAAACATATAAACACTCAAAATGATACCAAATTTTGCATCATTTTTTGAGCTTTTCCATCCTCAGGGGGCAGGTAATGTCCTTAAAGGTTTGATTTTAGGGCACTGCATAGTTTAGTAACAATGGAGTGGTTTTCAACATTTTAATGTCTCAAATTTTAGCATTTTTTAAAAAGAAAATCTGCAATTTAAGGTTTTCCTAAAATTTTTTGTCAATTTTAGATATTTATCCATTCTCAAGTGCCAGAAAAACTATTCCACTATCTGATATAAAGTTACTGCATGGTTGCTAGTGTCAATGGAAACAATTTAAATTTTTTAGTTTTAGAGATTTTTTGATAAAATTTGCGTTTCTCAAGTTTTTTTGAAACATTTCTTTTTTAAAAATTTTTCTGATCTCAGTAGCTTGCTCACCTCCTCCAGGGTTTGACAGTGTGTTATTACATAGTTGCTAGGGGGCTATGGAATGGTTTTCAACAATTAATTGAAGCAATTTCTGTTTTTTCGAAATTTGAATTTCTGAAAGTTGTTGCATATCGATAATTGAGCCAATAAATTTTGTAAGGCTTGGATTTGGGTTATTGGATATCCTTTAGAGACACAGAAATGATTCTGAAGATATTAATAGCAAATCTTAAGCAACTATTCATTAAAATTTGCAAATTATTTGTTTTTTTTTTTCAAATTTCTCTCATTTTCTGAATTAATCGATCTTAAAGGGCCAGTGAATCTTTTCAGGTCTTGCAGATATAATCCTGGACCGATTTAGGAGAAAAAATTTAGTTTTGAACATATTTTTGAAATAGGTGTATTTAAGGGTATCAATTTTTGCCTTCGGGGTAAAAGCTTCAAGAGTTTTAGCAATTATTGTTTTTGTTTAGTTTGATTGTTTTAATGTTTCAACTTTTTGATGCTTTTGCTTGTGTTTTGGCTGGCATTGTTAAATTGATCTACAGGTCAGGTAGGATACTTTTTAGTAGTTCTAAGTTTTTTTCAATTCTTTGGGTTGTATTTCAGGAGTTGTCCTGCTATGTTTTTTTTAAATTCCCTTTACCCTTTGATCACGTTACGATTTTCACGTTTGACTTACTTCAATCACTTTATCAACTGAATGGATTTTAAATTCGTTCAAGCATTGGATTTCGTAATTTAGTGAATACGGTCAATGTCGAAAGAGCAAAATCAAAAGAAACGGGATAAACCGATAAAGCCCGGTCATAAGGCTTTTTGAATTAGGTTATCAGAGTTCTTTAAAGAGATTGCTAGTTGATATTAGTATTAAGCTTATTTACCCTTCAGTGTAGAAGCTGAAGTAAGTATAGGTTTAGAACCTAACTGAATTTGCACACTGAATGAGAACAATTTTTAAACTTGTCAAGTTCTATCTCTTCTTTTTTCTGTTTCAATCCCGATTTGCGTTTAGCGCGTCAAGGGCGGCTATTTTTCGGCAATCGGGTGGCTATGTTATTGAACTGGATACAAAAAAGCTTAGGTCACTTAATTTTTCTGTGAAAGCTTTGATGAGCGGCTTTAATTTACTAAAACGGTTGGATCCAAAGTTCTGTCATTCGTTCCAGTGTTTCATTGTCTGAACTGTTTTAGGCCAACAACTGGAAGTCGAAACTCCCTTTGCAGACTATCATGAGGTTGCTGCAAGTATTAGTCCCACAGGTGGAGAAGATATGCATTGACAAGTTAGTACCACTCTCAAATAATTCCGTTCCATTCAAATGCATTGGTAATTTTGAGTTGGTCTGTTTCCAACGTATTTGAACCAATGATTTCAGTAATTTTATTGAGTTTTAATTTGTCAATAGTTGAAACTGAGATTAAAAAGGGAGATATATAGATGATATCAATTTTGAGATGGGTGTTCTGTAGCACGAGTTTGGGAAATATCGAACAACTTGAACAGGCTATGAAATATCTATTAAAGTCGACCAATTTTGGACAGATTTTGAACTAATTCTAGAAAGTTTTCTGGAAACTTCTCGCACCAAACAAAATTGCGTAGAGACTATAAGGTAGTTCAGTTCACTCGAGCAAGTGCTAGTACTGTCGTGACGCATGTCTGTCATCCGAGATTTGAAAGGCATAGGATAATCAACTGAAAAGGGGCTTGTTGTGCGCGAACAACTCTTATTGATTGCTCTCAAACAAAGTTTGTTGAAATTATATTAGTCCTCTGATGTTTTGTGAGATTTTTCATTCGACCGATTTTTTGTCTGACACTTCGACTTTTTGTCCTCAAAAACGTGATGAACAGGTAACTCTCGGAGGGCATTAAGTTCTCTTAGAGCCTTTCGGCTTACTAGACAAGTTTGAGATTCACTAAAACTGACGAAACTAACCGCTCGCCAGTTGTTTGAGAGCAATTCGCCCGACGTTAATCGGTTATGTAACTATTCTAAAACAGTAGTATTTGATTGTTAAGGGGTCTGACGGACGAATCAGAGATCCTTCGATTCCTGCAACATGGAACCCTGGTCGGTCTTCTTCCCGTCCCCCACCCGATCCTCATCAGGAAGTACCAGAGCAATGCCGGAACTGCAATGTGGTTCCGAACGTACATGTGGGGAATAATATACCTCAGAAATATCGATCCTCCCATCTGGTACGACACGGATGTCAAGTTGTTCGAGATCCAAAGGGTCTAGAGCAAGCGAGAATTTTGGAATGCTTGAGTTGTTTTCGAGTTTTGGTAGTCAATCAAAAATGGAAATGCATTCCTTCCCGGTCTTATACCACTTGTGCGAAGCCTGACAACATTGTCCTGCAGTTTATCAACTTGACCTTTATTCGTAGATTTTTTGAAAAATGTTACTGCTGAAATTATCATCAAATAGAAAAGGAGCTCTTCATTTACGTAAAATCATTTGTGATTGAAGTTTTTGTGCTGGAAATGTTTTTTAATAGTCTCTAACTATGTGTTCAACTCATTAAATAGTTGTAATGATATTTCAATACCTGCTGTTGTCTTTAATTTTGTATATAAAGCTCCTAGATTTTTGTGATTGATGTTGTTTGTTTAATATGGGTTATACTATGAGGTGACGTTGGTTATTAGAACCAATAGCTTGCAGTTTGTAATTATTTTTCCCCATTTGTGTCGAAATTTAAGTTTCTGAAGTCGCCGTGAGTAACTCTTTCTGAAACTGCATTGAAGATCTAGTTGCGGAAAATTCCAGTTCAAGAATTCCATTGTCATTTTTGCTTGAACCTGAAATATATTACTGCAAAATGAGAACAGCGGTTTTGTGTAGTTGCTTTCTAAAATTTTTCACGTTATGAGCCTCAGTTTATGAGTAGAGTTATGGTGAAATACTGTTTTTTTATGATCCAAGGAGGACCCGGGATGACCACCATGAATTTTGCATGGAAACCATACGTAAGACATGTATGGTTGTATGGGTTCTTTGATATCATACATAAGACCATAAAAACTCAAAGGTGATCTCAAATGACGTCTTTTGGATCACCTAATACAACGAATATATCGTAGTTGCCATATCCAAGACCATAGACTTTTATGGCCCATTCATAGTTCTGATGATCTTTGGATTTTGCAAGTCAAAGGAGAGAATTGGTGTATCGACTTTTTTGATCAATAATTTAGTGTCGATGATTAATTACTCTTAAACGAAGTTCGTAACAATTATATCAGTCCTGTGATTTTTTAATGCAATCATCCCTTTACCAATGTTTTGTCTGACCCTTTTTGACTTTTCGTCCTCACAAAGGGGGATAAACAGGTACCGCGCGGAGTGCATTGAGTTCTCTTGGAGCCTTACTAGTCTCTGTGTGCGATTCATCGAAACTGTGAGGGTTAATCGAACCTTAATTTCATGGCGTGAAGGGTATTTGTTAAAAGTTTGACCCGATACTTCACCCCTCCGCTCCCTTCAGCACCTCATTCCACCCTCCGCTCCCTTCACCACCTCATTCAACACGTTGCACGTGATATTTTTTTCATTCTAGTTTTCAAGTGGTGTGGGAGAACGGTGTGCGAAAAAAATTACTCTCTCGCTAGTGGTTTTTGTTCACATGCGGCATTTTCGCTTTGATTTTTACTGTTTTTTCTCGATTTTTTTGATAGAATTTTTTCTAAATGGTTTTCTCTATCAAGTCATAGTCCATTCTAGGTCTAGTTGAAAATTCTTTGAGCTATGTCAGGACTTGTCCTGCTATATTTTTTATTTCGTCAAGGTTTTTGCTACGACCATATGACGTCAATCAATTTAAATATGCTTTTTGTTCTTTTTTGTGCAATTTTAACTGAATTGCGTGCCTGACGTCATCTTCCACTCTTAGTGGAGCGATTTTTTTATTCGTTAGACTGATTAGGTTTTTGGTCACACGTGACTTACCTGATTCTTACACTTGACTTACACTCTAAAATTGTATTTATCTCTTTGATTCAAAGAGATGGGGTCAAGTGACTGTGTGCCACTATAATTGAAGGTTGTTTGAGGGCAGTAATTAGAAGCAGAAATAACTTTGATAGATTCTTAATCAAAAAGTAACATCTCGGCTTTTATTAATAATTTTTTTTGGTCTGCTTCTTGGACTTTCTTCTGGTAATCTGCGGCTATTGTCTGGCAATCTGACAGCTATATTTTAATTTTTTGCTTCTACAATTTCAATGCTGAAAGTTTTCTCATGAACACATTTAAGATTTTTGTCTATTTTTAAATTAGTTTGATTGGGCCCAAAAAAATGTTTCCTGGCAAATCATGATTTCGGCTTCAATAACGTTTACTACCACGTCTCCCCAAAGACAATTTTTGATCGGCTGCATTTGCATTTAACAAAGTTTTCCACACTGAAATTAATGGTCCATGTATTCGGTTTTGCCAGATTTTGAATAAATTTTCGAGTCTTATAGCGCTTTTTTTTTTTAAATTTTTGAATCTCATTGTTCTAATGTCTTTTCTTGAGAAAATATTAATTTGTTGGAAAAGCATTCACCCTTATTTTAAAAGCGTGGTTTCAGAATAGAAGCTATATGCGACAAACTAATAGCCAAATTACAAAATTGGCGCTAACTAGTTTTAAATACGAGCTTTGTAAAGTAAATTAGTACTTCATAATTAGTCTATGAAAATCGAAGGGCAATTTTGTTGATTTATCTGTAAATTAGTTGGTCTATATTTGAAAAAAAAACATCTGCTCTTCGAGGTTTCTTTTAGTGAGTTTTACTTGTTTTTTTTTTTGCCAATTGAATTGTAAACGAAATTGAGAATGAAAGAAATCTTGAAGTTATTCAGAATGTAAAGGTGCTAAATCCTTATAAATCGCTTATTCAATTCCAAATCTATTCCAAATTGTGAATTTAACGTGTTATAAAAATGGTCTGATAATGTTGAAGTTATCAATGTATATTTTGATGAGTAGATTTTTGTTTCTGTTGTGTTATAGGGGTTCAATATGAATATGTTGTATGTACTTTATGATTACTTATTGGGAATATTTTAGTAGTAATCAAGTTGAATCAAATACAAGTTGATTAAAATATGTTTTTTGTAAGTATTTTTATTTTCCTCTGAAGCGTCGTGTGCAAAAATAATACTCCAAAGTTTTAAAAAAAGTTTACGATCTCGTTAGATACAAATCGGAAGAAGATAAATTGAGATGGCGAAAATGACTGCTTAATGTTTTCTCGAAATTCTGTTGGGTTGCAGCTCGTCTCGAAATGAGAGTTCGTTTAGAAATGGAAATTTAATGAGATAGGCTCATGGAAAGGAGAGTTATCATAGCGCTGATGGGAAAGATCTCAGATATTCAACAAGATGGAAGAGTTCTGTTAAACATAAGCTGATTTGCATTATCGCTAAATCAGTATTTTCTTAGATTAATGTAAATATAAGTTTTTTTGTTGTTTTTGCTACTCTGAAGTATCGCTAATATTTCTTCCAATTTCTGCATGCCGCCTTTTATAATTTACAAAGTATGTGTTAAAATTTTTTCTGTCGCCCTTTTCCCATTTACTAAAGCCTAATGTTTTTCAGGTGTGAATGTATGTATGGATTTGAGTGAAATAGAGGCGGAGTTGGCAGAAATCGATAAGAAAGAGAGTGAAGTCGATGGCAAGATCAACAAACTCCTGCAGGATTATGAAGTGTCGAACGATTCCTTGTCTTCCGTTGTCCAGATATCGAAGCAGTTGACATCCGTTGATACGGAAGTGGAACATCTGCATGATAAGCTGAAAGATACAGCGGCGTTGTCGGAGAAAATAAGCAAAAGGGCGAGTACAAGAATTTGCCGTCTTTAAACTAATCTATTTGAATTCTGTTATCAATTTTGTACGAATTCTGTGATCGATTGCTCATTAAACAGGGCACGGTAGATTCGCAGGTTATAAGGAAAATTATAAACGCTATTGCTTTAGGAAGTTTTAAAATCACCTTCTAGAAATTTATATTTTGGAGTTAAATAAATGCTCAACGTTCGCGCGCAAGTAGCGGTCAATAGTAACGGTCAAGAAAAATAAATGAATATGAAGAATGTATTTCAATCTTCTTTAATCTTTGATTGCTGTTTTATTTGACGTGGGTGTAAACGGTGTATAAAGGACTTTGAAGGTCGACATTTTTAGGTTCGACATTTGGACAAAGTGAAGACACGAGTGGAGGCTGTCATCCAAAGAGTGGAAGACATTCTGGATCTGAAGAACTGCACTGATGGAATCAAAATTGCATTGGACAACGAGGACTACGAAATAGCTGCTGGTCAGTGAAAATTTAGATATTATATCATGGCAGCAATTTCTACTTTGTGATGTCTACTTTATCAAAGCCGCTGAATAAATTAGTAGGTGCAGTCATAACAAAACTTATTTAGCTTAGTTTGGCCAGAAGTATTTTCCAAGAGTTAAAATTTGCTTTGCTGACATCCAATGTTTATTCTAAACCTTTCGGTAAATTTAGTTCTTAGACTCCAACTTTTTAGGCCATATTCACCGATATCGAACGCTGGACACAAACTTCCTCAAGAACAATGCCAGCGAAAGCGTCAGCATTGAGGCCTCCATTGAAATTCTGGAAAACGCTGAGCAACAGATGCAAAAGGTTGCTCGACTCAAATTCGAAAACGCCTACAAAGAGCAAGACGCGAAGGGGATCGAACGATTTTTCAAAATTTTCCCACTTTTGGGTCTTCAGAAGGAGGGGTTGTCAAAGTTTGTTTCATTTTTATCCTCACAAGTTGCTACTACGACGGAGCAGAACTTGAAAATGGCGCTCGAGTTTGTTGATCGAGATGAAAACAGTGGCGTGATATTTTCTGATACATTTGTGCTACTCTTTGAAGGTAGGCTTGTGAACACTTTTATTTCCCCTATACACCTATTCGCTTGAACCTCCGCACCTACATCTATCCCCTAATTAGTCAGCTAAAGGTTTTCCTTTTTTGAAGTTCTGAAACATTCGGTTTCCATGAAACTAAAAAGGAACTATAATTATTTTGTATATTTCATATTATGCTACGAGGAGAAATTAAATATTAGTTTTCAGTTTGTCATGTTTTTTCATTTGTTTGTTTTAAAGTTAGCTTGTTCAGCCGCTGTTGGTAGCTTTTTAGGAGTGTGTTCTGGGTATCATTGTGGGTGTCCTGTATTTTCACCCGTATTCTTTTAACCCCCAATTTTTAACCCGTATATCATCTAAACCCTCAATTATTGAACCCCTATATTGTTTCACCCCGATTTTTAAGCTTCCGATAATTGAGGATGATTAGGCCTGAATCAATTTTATTTAGTCTAATTAATAGAGATTAAAACCGGGGTGAAATGATTGAGGTATGAAAATACTTCTCACACCTCAATCATTTCACCCCGATTTTAATCTGTAAATTCATAAATCACAATTTTGAGGGACATAGAGCTAGCGACTCAATAATTAAAAGCAAAGCTATAACAATTAGCGAATTAGTTATCTCATCTAGTCCCTAACCGGGCAATTAAAAGCAATTGAAAAGTGAATGGAACGCAGCATTTCTTGTTTCATTGCATTTTGAAATCAGCATGATATGTGCCGACTTTGAATTTACTATTTCTTCCAAAAACAAAGAAATCGTGGTTTTGGAACGCCATGAGTTCTATGGTAAAAGAATAATAAAGTAAACCACTGCCTGGAATTGTTCGAAATATCAAAGCTACAAGTGTCGCGTTTCCGCATTTACACAAGATGGCCACCTTATTCGCGTAAATGGTGAGCACAATCATAATGCTTCGATTGGAAAGCCGGCCACATTAAGTTATAAAAGAGATCAAAGTGCTGAGTGAAAACTTAACGCCCGCGGCAGCCGTAGCTTCCGCAATTTTTGCATTATCTGACGTTCTCTCGACCCAGTATGCGATGCCGTCAAAACCAAATTTAATACAAACAGCGCAGCGTTTAAGAAAGAATATGCAAACAGTGTCAATTCAAGAACCGTCTGACCGGCATGTTGATAGACCCGATACGTTTCAAGAGTTTTGCGGTATGACAGCGGAAAAGATGACCACGAGCGTATTTTAATCTTTGGTGATCCGTACATGACATCGGTTCTCGAAGGTTCGAAGTTTTGGCTTGCTGTTGGAACCTTTAAATTTTCGCCCAAAAACTATCAAATTTACGCCCTTGATGTATATATTCTCGGTATTGCTCCTGCTTGTTTGTATGCCCTCCTTCCAAACAAAACAGAAAAACAGCAAAAAATGAGAAAATAGAAAAATCTTTTGATTTGATTGTCGAGGGAATAACTACTGTGGTGGATCAACAGCTTTTAGATAGCTGCGTAATTGAGAAAATTGACGAGCTTTTTTTATATTTCCAAGGAAATTATATTAAGTGTCCACTATTGAATCGTCCTATATTTCCCCAGAAAAATTTTGAATTAAGGAGACACCGCTATTGAGGGAATTGCACAAACAAATAATGCTGTTGAGGGCTGGCATTTTGGAATAAAAGCCTTGTTCAGCGAAATTTGAAAACTTTTGTCTAACGTACAAAAAGACGCGGCGGTGCAAAAGTTGAACTTTTTGAATACCTCATTCGGGCAAATATATCCAAAATATAAGTATGAGAGCTTGAAAGGAAAGGTGCAAAACTTATAGAGATTTACGGGGATTAAATGATATTCATTTTTTTCAGGGCTATTGCCAATTTGACTTTAAATTTGAAATCCTTCCTAATATTTTTGAGTTGGCGCCCTCCTTGCGTCCTCACAGAGTTACGTCGAAGCCTCATATCGTGGCTCATTAGGGAATTTGATCCCGGGCGTAAACCCAATTATGGGACCCCTAATTGGGAGCACAGTTTTGCAACATTTAGATATGAAACTGCTAGCAAAAATATCAATCTGGATTTCACTGAAAATACTGTTACACTCGCGGTTAAATTTCGTTTTGAATTGCTAATTTATGCCTGCTCAGAAAGTAGGTTTTAAGATTTAGCTTACATCCTTTCATTTGAAAAGTACCGGTTGTTGTCGAATTTCATTCGAATGTACCGGTTGTTCTGAACTTTTTTGATTCAAATCAAAGTGCAGCATAAAAGAGGTCAGACTTGTCATGTGTTCTTTTTCGATCAAAGGCATTGCTCTAAAAAGCAGTCTCGCCATTATTCTTTAATTTCAAACAAACGCCAGCTGTTCAATTCCGGACTCTTGAAGGCCAGTAGTTTTGTGTTAGATCTAAATCCTTTGAACTTCAGCTTTGCTAATTGGTTCTTTTGGACGCCGAAATAGATAAAAGATTTCGGTGTTAAACCGATTTCGGGGTGATTAAATTGCGGGGTTAAATAATAGGGGGTGAAATCAATCGAGGTGAAAAGAAGTAGAACCATCATTGCGGACCAATCATGACTTTTAAGTTGAGAATTCTTGTTCATCATTTTTATCAGTATTGCTAAAGTAAAATTGATATACTGACATTAACTGATGATGTTTTTGTGCATGCAATGTTAGTTTCTTAAGATGCAAGCAGCGCGCGAGGGGCCCTCAGTTTTCTGCTTTCAGAGAATTTAACTACACCTGTAATAATTACATGGCTGTGATAAGCATATCTAGATTAGACTATT
The DNA here is from genome assembly GCF_964194025.1 of Convolutriloba macropyga. Taxonomy (NCBI): domain Eukaryota; kingdom Metazoa; phylum Xenacoelomorpha; order Acoela; family Convolutidae; genus Convolutriloba; species Convolutriloba macropyga. The sequence continues at coordinate 45,974,014 of NC_134479.1, forward strand.
TGTTCAGTGCCCGGTAAGGGAGTGTTTCCCATCGCTACAGGAGGCGAAGTGTTTTATTTTCAAATATAATTTGTGTGCTATCTGAATGTCTCATTTATGACCAAAATTTCTTCGTGACGGAGTTCTCTACTTTTTTCGAGAAAAAAAATATATAACTATATAAAAGATTAATTCGCAGAAGAAGAGGTTATTCATCGTTTTTTAAAGAAGTTTAATCAATTTTTAATATACGCCGTCAGCCTCTCAACGCTATTCTTTAGGAGCTCTCCTTTTTAAAATCTGTTTTACTTTTCGATCACGTTTTTCGTCCTACATAAGTCACTGACTTTCACGCTTGACTTTTGATTAACCTCGCTGACTTAAAGGAATTTCAATTTGTTCGCTCGCTGACTTAGGGACTGTAGGGAAAAGGTCACGGTCAAGTTCAAAAGCGTAAAATCAAACGAAACGAGATAAGCCGATGAAGCCCGGGCACTAAAAGTTGACATTTAATGACTTAGTGCATTAGGTTATCAAGGTTCCTGAGAGTATACGGCTAACTGGTGTTATTATTAAGCTGATTTTCCATATTATTAACAGTCGCGAAGCGATAGCGGCTATTATTGAGGACATCGTGGTTTTTTACAATTCAAAGAATTTGAATTGTATTGGGGCGCTGTCTTTTTAAAGATCTGTTCACACATTTTCATGATTTTTGGAGTCAAACTGGAGTAGTGATTTTGGTCTCCCCGAATATTGTTCAAATGATGTATTTTAAAATTAGATCCGTGTCAACTGTTTATATTAACTAAATTTAATCTTGAATCAACTTTTTTAAGCATGGAAAATTGTGAGTTTTTACGAGTTAAGGAATCTGTGAAAGTGCACATTGTTCATGAGTAGAAGGTCAATGTATAAACATCATTAAAATTATTTCCGTTAAATCGTTTATTAATAAATCGATTATTAAATCGATTATTAAATCGATTTCCGTTAAATCGATTATTAAATCGTTTATTAATAGCCGCCGTCAGCCTCTCAACGGCTATTATTTAGGCGCTCTCCTTTTTACAATTCAAAGAATTTGAATTTTATTGAGGCGCTGTCTTTTTTTTCAAGATCTGCTCACACATTTTCATTTTTTTATGTCAAATTGGAGTAGTGATTTTGGTCACGCCGAAACAGGAAAAGGAGCGAAAAAGCAGGCTGTTTTGCTGCGTTTTTGCTCCAATTTTAAAGTAAACGAGTGAGAAAACGGTTTTTGAGCAAAAATTCGCTTTCTCGCTAGTGGTTTTTATGTTCACATTCTGCAATCGCTTTGATTTTATTGTTTCTTCAATTTTTCTTGTCGGTTTTTTTCTAAATGGTTTTCACAATCCATTCGTAGTTCATTCTAGGCCTAGTTTTTTGTTTCAACCAAATTTATATTTCTCACTAGTGGCTTTTTGTCTACATGCGGCATTTTGGCATTGATTTTCTGTTTTTTGTCTGATTTTTTTTAGATATGGTTTTCCCAATTCACTCATAGTCCGTTCTAGGTCTAGTGTTTTTGCTTAGTCTATGAAAATTCTTCGAATTTTACGTCAGGACTTGTCCTGTTATGTTTTTTTAATTCGTCGTCTCCGTCGATGATTCTTGACCTGACTTTTTGGAATTGAGTTTTTCAATGACTTCAGTGATTTCTACTACTGCTTTGCAGTTAAAACGTGTGCGTGACGTAGTTTCTGTTTTTAGGTCAATTGCGTGACTTACCTCACTGTAAGAATGACTTCTGAACTCACTTATGGAACTTTAAATTTTATGAACATGTACTAGTTGAAGATCAATAGTGTGCATCTAAGTAGTGCCAAACTTATATGCCCTAATTCTTGAGTATTAGAGTCTTGAGTTTTTGATTTCGAATATTATTTTTGAAAATCCCTATTAGGGCTTTCCCCTTATAGAGCTTATGTGTCATAAAATTGATGGTCCGAATCTATCCCAAATAGTCTAGTGCTCTATTAAATGACTGGTGGTCGATATGTCTATCTTATTTCTTTAGTTGTTTCAATTCATAGAAGGCAACAAGCGTCTATCGCGGCTATTTTCCGGGAATTTGCCGGCTATGTTAGATTTAATTTAAATGAGCTACAAATTATTGTAAATGCGATCGATGGCAATTTCAAAAGAAACCGGATAGATGGATAAAGCCCGGTCATTAAGTAGTAGTGTACAAGGTTATCGGAGACTATTAGAGCAGTTCATAGCTTAGTAACCCTCTATTCAGCTTAGTAACCCTCTGTGGAGAAGTTGAATATTTGTATAGTTCTGTAATCCAACGTAAACAACTGCCCTCTAACTCAGAACATTTTTTAAAAAACGAGCCTGTCAATTCGTATCTTGACTATGTTTGTTAAATTTGTTTTATGAAAAAATTTTGCTTGAACAATTTGATTTTCTACCAACAAGCAAATCATGGCAATTCTCCTATTCACAATTTCAGTTGGCGGAGCTTTAGTGTGTCTTTTATGCTAATGCTTGAGTTTTTTTTCGCTTTTTGTGCTACATTCTTTCTCTTGCTTGAACTATTTGATTTGCTGGATGATTTTTTTACCCTTGACGTCTTGTGTTGCCCGTGATCTAAATTGTTTAGTTTTTTGTAACTCAACGACGATTCTATGCGAGGATATTAATTGTAATACATATTCGATCAAAGCCGGTAGATGGTATTGGTTAAGGTCTCAGATTGTTGTTCGGAGACCATGGTTTCACGTTCATTGAAATCTTTTGAGCTCTAAAATTTCTCTAGGTTGTTCCAAATAGTTGAATTTGTAATATTGCCCAGCCAATTCGTCCGATGTTTGCAGGGTTTGGTTTTTTGTGCAATTCATCAGTAATTTTGTCATTTATTATAATCTATGATCGCATCTTTTGAAGCCCTTCAATAAAGTCCTTGCCCCGCTATTGCACGAAAACAAACTGGGGTGTGGGGTGAATTATCCATGCTGTTCCTGTGCAATTAATTCATCTGAATGTTTTTAGGCCTTGCGCGTATTATCGAGATCCACCAACCTCTAGTTGAAACCTATTATGGACCAGGCTGGTTGACAGAGTTCGCTCTCCTTTTGCAAGAGGAATGCGATCGACAGTGCAATGTCATTTTTAAAAGCTTCAAACAGAAACGAAGAATCGAGGAAAAGCTGGAACAGACAAAGCTGCTCGGTGATTCTAACGATGATGTGATCGATGCGAAACAAATTGATACTATGTTACAGGAAACTACATTAATCAACGAACGTGCTGAATTGTATTTGAGGTTTATCAAGCGTCGAATTTTGGCGGACGTACATTTAACGTGCGAAACTGAAGACGAAAAAGTTACGCGATCTGAAAGCATAGAAAACGCACTCAACAATTGCGGACTGAGTCAAATGCTGCACGAACTGATCGGGTTTTACCTGCGCTTGGAAACAGTGTTCTTGAACCGGTCATTCCAAATTGCGGTTCAAGCCAACGTTGTTGAGGAAGGGGCTCTGACGTCATCAATGGTCGATGACGTATTCTACGTGCTTAAGAAATGCCTTCGAAGAACAATGTCGACAACAAACTCTGACGCGATTTGTGCGATGATCAACATATCGAATGGTCTTCTAGAGAACGATTACTGTCGGGTTTTGATGGAGAAACTTAAAACAGCGATTCCTTCAGGTTATCTTGATACAGTATTCACGGGCCGTTATCAAACTGAAGTGGTAGCCCAATCTAGAAGTGTATTTTTGGTGTCGCTTAATAACTGCAGTGAAAGTATTCAGTTTCTGAAGAAATTGGTCGAAAGTTTAACCGTAGATTGGAAAGGGTTGACAGAAACGAATGTGGTCAACACAACCAACGGTTCCCAGATATCTCGAAACGCAAGATCGAACGCTAAGGTTATGTCATGTTTAAATGATATGCAGCAAATTTCGAAAAGCGTGGACACAGTTTTGCAAGAAGGTCATCATATACTGGTGAAATATTTCCTGAAGCCGCTAGTCAAATCTTGCAGCGAGAATTTCTCACTTATATCTCATAATTTGAATGACGAAGGATTGGTTCTGAACGAAACAGATGACCCGTTTTCACAAAAAATAATCGCACTCGTTGATTCCTTCATAGGAGAAATTAAAGACCTTCTTCTTGACCAGAACTTTGAGCTTATGATTTCAAACTTATCGCAAACTTTGGTATTATCATTCGAGAAAGTCATTTTCAAAATGAAGTTCTCGCGAAACGGAGGTTTGGCTTTCGACCGCGAAGTTCGAAGTTTGTCCAACTATCTTTCTTCGGTTACTCAATGGACTGTCCGTGAAAAATTTGCGAGGCTCTTGCAAATTTCGACGTTGTTAAATTTGGAACAAGTTGACGAAATAAATGAGTTGCCAATTCATTCGGCAAGTTGGAAAATTACTCCGGCTGAAATGAGACAAATTTTAAGTTTGCGCGAAGATTTCAAAGGTGAAGCAATAAAAAGATTAACGCTGTAAGGTTAACGTTCATCGGGCAAATTTAGTTAATTAAATGAGTTTATCGATATTATTATGAGGGTAAAACGTTCTGATATTTAAGGATCTGAAATTGACGTTTTTCGTAACGAAAAAAAAACATTTTGCACAATTTTTGATTTCGTATTACTTCCTAACTGTTACACGAGGTTTGGGGAAAACACTCCGATTTAGAATTCGAAATTGAGAAAGTTTTTGCATTATTGATTTAATATAAGCTTTTTTGCAGCTTAAAAAAGTGGAATTTTCCCTTCTTTTCCCACCAATTGCTAGTATCAGAATGTTCACTGATAATAGAATTGACACGTGGTGTATGTAATGTTGTAAATTTGGTGTCCATTGCAATTTATTGTACACAATTGTTCATTATAACTAAATAATAACTATCCTTCAATTTCCTTGTTCATATCTTATGATGCTGATGAAGTTCTTCGGATATATATCAAGTTTAATCCTATTGTTTTTTGACAGTTATTTGAAGCCAAAGTATTGATTGCTGTCAATTGAAGTTCGTAGCAACTATATAGTCCTTTTGATATTTTATGCAATCTTCTGTGCAGCTGATTTTCCGTCTTGACTTCTTGATTTTTCTCGGTAAATTGCTCATATTCAGAATTTAAAGCAGCTCAAGTTAATTGGCGACAGTTTACTACTTAAGTCGAATGAAAAATGCACCGAAATTGATTTAATTTTTCAATTTAAACCTTGTAACTTAGCTGATGAAATTATTTGAAGCCTCTTAGGTAATGCTAATCCCGATGAAGCAGTTTTAGAGGATACCAGGGCCGCTGTTTGTTTCAGAGCAATAGTTTTCAGATAATTGCTGCAAAATAAACGTCGATAATTTTTTCTAGACGGGTGCTCTTGGTTAAACAGGATTTGGGTAATGTTTAAACTTGCTAAGTTTTATAAAGTTGAGCTTACTTAATTTTCGAACGATTGCTCTAGCTTGAAGCAATTGCTGTAATCGTGTGCGTGTGTGTGTGCGTGTGTGTTTAATGTTAGCTGCCATAGCGAGCTATTACTGACCTTCTCTTGGTTCTTTATTCTGCTATCAAGATTTTTGTTACTAGAATACAACGTCTTTCTTAATTTGAATCTGCTTTTTGATCATTCATGCAATTTTGAGTAAATTGCGTGTGTGACGTCATTTTCAATCCTAATGGAGCGAGTGTTGTTTATTCGCGTGAAAAAGTTTTTGGTCACAGGTGACCTACCTCACTTTCAAAATGACTGTTCCTTACTTCATTTTAGGAGATCAATTCAACTGAGTCAATTTCAATCTAATTAAAGATTTAAGAGCAGCTAGTAGAAGCAGCAATACGTTAGGCAGGTATTTACAAAATATAACATCTCAGCAATTAATAAATTATTTATTTTGTCTTTTTAAAATCTTTTTGTAACCACAGATCTATGAAGCTAGCGCAGGTACTTTCCGGCAACCTGCCAACTAAGGTTAATATTCGTTGCTTGATTGCTTTGATTCTAGATTCTTTTTTGTTCGCTTGAGCAATTTGAATTTTCTAAACTTGATTTCTTGATTGTTTTGTGATCGATTTTGCTCTCACTCAGAAGATAAGCTGCTAACTTAGTTCGCACTGGTTCACTAATGAAAGTTTAAAGAAAATTGTTTTGCAATTGGTTTTTATTTTTGACGCTTAATATCTCTGGTGATCTTTATTTAGTTTTTCTAGCGTTGCGTCTTCCATTAAATTTCATTGTTGAACGAGTTTGTTCAGTTTGACTAAAGTTCTCTGATTAAGGCCTGTTACTAGGCCTTTTCCAAGGCCCTTTAAGGAGTTTAGAGCCTTTGATTGCTCGGAATTTTTGCTCTAAATATTCGATACTGTGTCACGGTTATTTTGGCCTTTTAATGAACATAATTCATATGTTCTCTACAACTGTGTTACCAATAAAGTTTTACGTAGAATTTTCTATTATTTGGAGGTCAAAATTTTGAAAACGTTTTGTGCTAGCTTTTCGGCATGATTATTACGGTTTTCATGCTCGAAGCTTTTACTTAGTTTTGTGGTGTATCTTTTAACATCAAATAGTCATGTCCAATGTTTGGGGCCTCAGAATTGATTGCCGATGTTTTGTTCATTTATAAAACGATGCTTTTTGGCTTCGTTTTTTCTTGTTTCTTTTAGAATGGCTTCCGTGCTGGGTCTTTGTACCCTGTCAAACTATGCGTTGAAAATGAAGTCAACATTGAGTTTATTTAGGTTTTGTGAATTTTCTATTGGGGCGATGGCGAGTCTGCAATTTGTTTCTTGGTTTTTTCCTGCTTCAAGTTTTCCTTTATCTTATGCATTTGATCACATCTGAAAATCTGGAAATAAAACAATTCTTTCAGCTGTTCAATTGCTTTAATCGCTCGATAACTGAATTTGCGTGCGGAAAATAAGCCTTTCCGATTTTTTTTAGTTTCAGTATTAAGGTCAATGTTATAGAATTTTTGATCATACATGACATACTCCTCTTCAATGAACGACTCTCTACTGATTTAATTCCGACTCCAATTATTCAAACTCAAATTGATACGGATTCAAACGAGATTTGCACGTCAATTGAGTGCACGAAATGGTTCCGAATTAACAAAAATCTTTTTCGGGTACTCATGCTTATTCATTCACATTTCATTTTCATTTCGAAGTTCTCAAACGCAGTTTTTAGCACTTATATCAGTCGCGTGGTCATTTTAATGCGATTTTTCGCCTGATCGATTTTCTTACACTTCTAAATTTTCGTCCCTAAAACGAGATTAACGGGTAAAGCCCTAGGGTATTAAATATCACCTCTATTAGAGCTCTGCTAGTCTCTAGATGTGCAATTAATCAAAGCTGCAGAGAAGACATAAAATGTAGAGGGCAGTTGTTGGCTGTTTTACCCTCCGTTTTGGTTGGTTGTTTTCTTTTATTTGCGTTATGCATTTTCAATCAAATTCCAGGTGACAATCATTCAATTCGGTGATATCAGTTGTCTTCATTTTAAGTTGGTATAAACTGTCTCTGCTAACGGCTGTTTTAGTCTAGCAATATGTCGTTAATATGTATTCATTTTTCTAAGTTTTTAGTTTTTTGTTCATTTTAAAGTAATCATGTTCTTTCACCAAGCACTTTTTGACAGACCAAAAAAAAAATGTTTCAATCCTCGGTCTGGTTCTTTTAGTTATTTTCTATTTTTTTCAATTCAGAAAGTGAGTTTTCAATATGCATTCATAACATGAGATGACCTTGGTTTGGGATTTTATACTATTGCAGGTAAACCATGTCAGTTAGTCGGGTATGGCAACGAGGAACAATATTTTCCCGAGTGAACAACCTGATCAGAGCTGGAACATTACACTATGAAGACAGACCTCTTTGGTTTGACATCTACAAGCGATTTCCCCCTCTAGAAGAGCCAGATTGCAATAGGAAAATCCAGGAAAGACCTGTTATGGATATTTTGTACGCAGAAGATACAGCAAGAGCTGAAGGCGATAAGAAAGGCGAAAGAGATGCTGTCATTTTTGATTTGATGACGAAACCTGAAAAATAATGAAGTCAGTTATTGGTGCTAGAATCTTTGTTCCAGATGTTGAAACGCCCAGATTTGTGCGAAAAATGTTTTATTCTTGAGCCGTGAAAAGTGCTCATTTTGTAAATTAGGAATCAACTTTGAGCAAATGTTTTTGTGATAATGAAAGTTGAGATTTGTTTCATGTTACATCCGAAATTGGCAAAGTTTTGTGAAAATTAGGCTCTAACACAAACCTATATTACAGTGCGAATTAAAATTTTAAAAGTCGGGTTTTCCAAAGTTAATAGCCGCCTCAGCTTTTTACAATTCAAAGAATTTGAATTGTATTGGGACGCTGTCTTTTTTACGACTCGAAGAGGAGTATTGGAGAAGTCCTTCTTTTAATCAAATTTATTGGAGTGAATTTTGAAGCGGGAAATGAAACCCGTGAAAAAATTTTGAGTGATTTTGGAGCTGAACAAAATGAAGAGTAGAGCGAAAAGAGAGTAGTTTTTTGTTCATATCGCTGGTTTCTAGAGAGCCAGAAATTGAGGTGTGAAAAAAATTCTGTGAGCGAAATTTTTTGTTCAATTCATAGTTCGTTGTAGGACTAGTTTTTTGTTTGAACCGAATTTCTATTTCTTGCTAGTGGTTTTTTGTTCACATGCGGCATTTTGACATTAATATTCCGTTTTTTTATGTTTTTTTTTTCATCTGATTTTTATTTAAAATGATTTTCCCAATTCAATCATAGTACGTTCTATGTCTAGTTTTCTTTGTTTAGTCAATGAAAATTCTTTGAATTGTACGTCAGGACTTGTCCTGCTATGTTTTTTACTTCGTCGAACAAAAAAATGTTTCGCTTTACCTCATTTTGCCGCTTGTTCAACATTTTGTGTGAAATCTTTTTGATTTCTCTAGGCTAGTTTCTCTCTTGTCTCATTCTGCTAAATGTGTTTTTAGACAGCAGTTGCTCAGCAAACCAATTTAAAATGAACAGAGTCCGTATCAAAAAACGAAATCAGAAATAGAAACGGGATAAACCCATAAAGCCCGATTTTAGATGCCCGTTACTCGAAATTTGTTCTTAGTTACCATCTCTAATGATTATTGGTATTGATACTAGCCCCTGTGTAATCACTACGAAAAAGGAGTATGTTCAGCTCCAAAGTGACATCAAAATAGTTCTCACTTAAAAATTTTTTGTCCAAAAATCTTTCACTAGTTTTTTCTTTCAATATCAATCTTGGTAATGTGATCTCGGCGGCTATTTTCCGGCAATCTGCCGGGTATGTTTAGTAAACAGTAAGGTAAAAATCATTCGTTTAGTTTCTCGAACGAAGTTGAAGTAATTATTTTAGACGTCTTTTCTATGCAAAATTTTTGCTTGACCGTTTTTTCTAGGACATTTTTGATTTCACTTTTTGGTTGACTTTTTCATGCTTGACCTAAATTGCTCTTATTCGGAAATTAAGTCTGTTGCATAACCAAAACCGATTGCAAGATAAATGATACAATGCCCCTACAGGCGAGTGGTTTGTGCGATAGTTTATTACTCCATAGGTCCGCGGGTGTTCAGAAACCTCTTTGGGTGGTATTTTTTGCACCCATAGCAAATTATCTAGCCTGTCGTTTGAGAGCATTTTTTTCTACGTTAGTCGACTTATTTAAGTTTTGTTATACGTTCATTTTCAGATCTTGCCATGTCAACTGTCGAATTGGCCCCGCCTCCCATGGCGCCTAACATTATTAAGCGAGAGATGCCAGAACCACAAACAGTTGCTTATGCACCCATTGAGGAAACTGTGTCCATGGCTGCACCCAACATCCAGGAAGCCATATATGAGGAATCCGCTATTTATAGCGATGAAAATAATGAAAATGTAGTTGATGACGAGCTTGACGAGGATTCCAATGGCGAAGAGGAAGAATATTACGTCGAACAGCTTCGAGAAACAATTGCGGAATCGGAGATTGAAAATGGGATCCAAGTTGTGAAGTTAGACCCCTCGCTACCCACGCAGGTGGTAAGCGGAACGGGTGAAATCGTATCTGCAGAACCCCCAAAGAAACGAAGACGTCGAAGAACTGTTCCACCTGAGGTGAAAAAGGACAACCATAAAGAACGAGAACGAGCGAGGCGAAATTTGATAAAGGATCGCTTTGCATATTTGAGAGCAACGATCCCCACGCTGGGAGAGAACGCACATAAAATGGCAAGAACTGAAGTTTTAGAGCACGTAATTGAGTACATTCAGTTCATGCGGAATCGCAACCAAAGTCACATGATCGATATCGAAAATCTCCGTGTAAATAATGTAAATATGGAAGAACAAACAAAAGGTTTGCATATGTCCCTTCGTTGTGGGTACAAATTGGGAGGCTATACAGAACCCAATACAGGTGAAGTTATTATTGATGGCGTCTTGCCCAGTAATAGTTTCATTGACACGATGCCTGGAAATGCATTCACTCTCGATCCCCAGAACCTCGATTCGGGAACTTGCGGAACCCCAGTTAGCATTCAGGACGGTGGAGCCTATTATCACCAACAGTCCTTTGTAAATACCCAAACTCCAGTTGCAATAAACCAGCAGTATGATAGCTACTCAGCCTCGTCTTATGCCGAACCAGCGGTTATTATGTCCGGAAATATTGTCCAGCCGTCCGAAGTTACAGAGGCTTCTGGAATAGCGGAACCATGTGCGTCACCAATGCCTCTGCAACAAACCACACCTACAGCACCCAAAAAGGTCCTCAAGGCCAAATCTGTGCAAAAAGCGTCGAAAAGTAGTCACAATATCGTAATTCCGACAACTGTTCCGTCACTACCAGATAATGTATCCTTTAATTCGGAGAGCGCTCAAAACAGGGCAGCAAACACTGAAAATGGATTTGGATACGAATCCCCAGAAGAAGAGTTTATAATGCTCTCTGAGTTGAGAACAGATATTCAAACTGAACCCAAGAACGGCAAAACCCAAGCGCGTAGAGGACGACCCCTGGGATCTGGCAAACGTCGAGGAGTTGCAGGGAAACCCCAAGGTCCCTTTGGAGTACATCTCGAAGGCTTTACTAACGGACATTTAGGTGGAGTATTTGATAATGGTATTGAAAAACCAAGAGGACGCGGACGACCTAGAAAAATTAAATCGGAAAGTCCAACTATGAGTTTAGCTTCAGTTGCAGCGATTGAGAGAATCATCGATACTGTTGTGGAAAGTGGTCTGCCTCCAAAAAAGAAACAAGTCAACAGACTTCCAATTGAGGAAAACTGAAAAAATACTGCTGTAGTTTCTTTTATGGAATAAGATACTGAAAGATTGTTTTAAAGTTACATGAAGTTACTTTAAAAGCGTTGAATTTAGTTGTCAGGTGTTTACTGTCCTTAGTTCTTTTTTAATGAGATTTGATTTGTCTTTGTTGTTCATTTAGTGTTTCCTGTTTCCAGTTTGTGTATTTTACTGTCACTTAGTTTTTCGGTCATTAGTGTCGTAATTGAAGGTTTTGCTTTTAGCTGGACTTTGATAGAATTTGATTATTTATGCGATTTTAATTGGTTTACTTGTACAAAATTTATAAAGCTATGTATAGTTCAACGATGTTGCTAGATTGATTTGTATAACTTGATAATATAAAAAGCAAATTTGCCTTAATGTAAATAAAGTCAATTTTGACTCAATTTGGGAACAAATTTTTGTGTTTTCTTTTGAAGACGAGATTTTCAAATGAAACATGAGGTAAATTGTTCCCAAATATTTATGCATTTATGTAAATAAGCTTATGATTTCTCTCAATTTATTCTTTCTGGTGATGGAGGTTTTAATGCGTCAAAAAGGAGCCTCAATTACGAAAAGATAATTGATAGGAGTGTCAAATAAATTGACGTAAAAGCCACCGATAAGTTTATTTTGAAATTTTACTTAAGTCGCATAAAGTTTTGCGAAAGATGACTGTTTAGGTTATTCTACTTTGTTCTAATTCTTTCACTAATTGAATTCATTTATAAAACTAGAATAAAGCTGAACTAGATAATCGTTAAGTGAACAAAAATGAAATGTTACTCAATTCCTCATAATAAGCTTTTTGTTCCGACCCACTTGTGGGGGGGGGGGGGGGAACTATATAATCAAATGGGTTTTTTGTTCAGACAATTTTGGCCGATCGATATATTAATCGTAGAGAATTGAGACCGGTATCATTAGAAAGCCCGTCCACCGTAGAAGGGGGAATTTGAATTTTTTTTATTTTTGTTTTTTTTCACTGGGAGTTATTGAGGTGAAGTATTGTGAATAGTTGTCGGAAATCCGTTGTTTTTATTCACATTTTCCGTATTTTTAAACCAATTTTTTTGTCAGTTTTTCAAAAATTTGTTAAAATTAATAACAACAATGTTATTGGTTTTACTTTTTAGGGTAAATGAGGTTTGTCGATTGGTTTTATCCGAGTGGTTTGGTTAATATTTGTTCTATATTTTTCGAATTTCAGACTTTTCTAATCAAAAATAGCTTTGAATACGCTCTCTTATACCACTTTGTTTAAATGTGCCGAAAGCAGAGACCTAACATCCGCTGTCACATTCTTTTAAACTTTCACGAAAGGCTCTTTTTTCTTTGGTTGCGTATAGTAGTCTTCTGGAATTAAAATTTTGCCGGTTTTAGGAAAAGTCACTCAAATATTCAACAAAAAGCATCTTTTATTTTTGGTTTATTGAAATGTCTCATCTGCTTATTGATCTTTTTTGCAAACTTTGGAAAATTTATTTTTTCTTGCTGGACGTGCATCAAAATGAGGGCCAGGTTAATACACATCTTTGATTTCTACAATAAAAAATTGTTCGGATTACATAGGGTCGCGGTCTCTTTGAAAATCTTCTCTCATTTTTGTTTTTTTATGTTGATTTCCGACGAGAATGTTTTCAAATCAAGGCCCAATTAGTGACAGATCCTGGCGCCAACAAAATGAGGCCAAATTGATATATCTTATGTCTTTAGAGAAAAGCTCATTTTCTTATGCCTTTCACAATGTGTTCGTGAATTTTAGTGACATCGTTCTTTTTTGCCTTCATTTATCATTCTTTTTGTAGACTCATGACTTTGCTTTGTTGGTCAACGATTCAATAGGTAAAAAAGTAGTAGATTAAAATACTCTATAGTGGGACTTTTTATAGCTAATGGTTTCTTGGCTTTCTTACTACAAAATTTCATATGAGTTGTGATTTTTGCATGTTTGCCTGTATTTCGGGTTGGAATTTGTTCCTTTTTCTACCAGCATTGGAAGAATGCACAAAAGAATAGTCACCGCTTTCTTGTTAACTTAAATGGATTTTTTTTCGTTTTGCCTTTCTTGATTGTCGGCTGACATATGGAAATTGACAGGTCTTAATTAGGGAGTTGAATGGATACGTATTGGTTTTCCACAATTTGAAATTGGTTTTGTTCGTTCAAAATATTATAGAGGGAAAAATTTATTTTACGTGATTTGATAAAATACTCTATAATGAATTTATTTAACTAATGGTTTCTTGGCTTTCTTACTACAAAATTTCATATAAATTTGTTATTTTTGCATATTTGCCTGTATTTCAGGTTGTATATGTTCCCGTTTCTTTCATATCAGGTATATTTCAATTTGGCAATGAAAGAATTACTTTAATAGGTAGAAGAGGTTTGTCGATTGTTTTTTTTCCTGTTGTTTTGGTTATTATTTTCAAATTCTCGAATTTGACTTTTTTTAATCAAAATAGCTTCAAATACGCTCTCTTATACCACTTTCTTCGAATATGCCGAAAGCAGAGACCTAACTTCTGTTGTCACGTTCATTGAAACTTTTCCAGAAAGGCTATTTTTACTTTGGTTTCGTATAGGAGTCTTCTGGAATTAAAATGTTGCCGGTTTTAGAAAAGTAACTCAAATATTATACAAAAAGCATCTTTTTTTGGTTTATTGAAATGTCTCATCAGCTTATTGACCTTTTTTGAAAACTTATGAAAAATAATTACTTTTGTCGGACGTGCATCAAAATGAGGGCTAGGTTAGTACACATCTTCGATTCTTACAATGAAAAATTTTCGGATTACATGGGGTCGCGGTTTCTTTGAAAATATTCTCTGTTATTTTTATGTTAATTACCGACTAGAATGCTTTCAACTCAAGGACGAATTAATGACAGATCCTGTCTCCAACAAAATTAGGCCAATTGAATATATCTTATGTCTTTAGAGAAAAGCTCATTTTCTTATGGCTTTCACAATGTGTTCGTGATTTTTTAGTGACATCATTCTTTTTTGCCTTCATAAATTCTTTTTGCTGACTCATAACTTTGCTTTATTGGTCAACGATTCAATAGGTAAAAAAGTAGTAGATTAAAATACTCTATAGTGGGACTTTTTATAGCTAATGGTTTCTTGGCTTTCTTACTACAAAATTTCATATGAGTTGTGATTTTTGCATGTTTGCCTGTATTTCGGGTTGGAATTTGTTCCTTTTTCTATCATATCATGGATGGTTCAAATTGGCATTGAAAGAATGCGCAAAAGAATAGTCACCGCTTTCTTGTTAACTTAAATGGTTTTTTTCGTTTTGCCGCTCTTGATTGTCGTCTCACATATGGACATTGACAGGTCTTAATTAGGGAGTTGAATGGATACGTATTGGTTTTCCACAATTTGAAATTGGTTGTGTTCGTTCAAATTATTATAGAGGGAAAAATTTATTATACGTGATTTGATAAAATACTCTATAATGAATTTATTTAACTAATGGTTTCTTGGCTTTCTTACTACAAAATTTCTTATAAATTTGTTATTTTTGCATATTTGCCTGTATTTCAGGTTGTATATGTTCCCGTTTCTATCATATCAGGTATATTTCAATTTGGCAATGAAAGAATTACTTTAATAGGTAGAAGAGGTTTCTCGATTGTTTTTTTCCTGTTGTTTTGGTTACTATTTTCAAATTCTCGAATTTGACTTTTTAAATCAAAAATAGCTTCAAATACGCTCTCTTATACCACTTTCTTCGAATGTGCCGAAAGCAGAGACCTAACATCTGTTGTCACGTTCATTTAAACTTTTCCAGAAAGGCTATTTTGACTTTGGTTTCGTATAGGAGTCTTCTGGAATTAAAATTTTGCCGGTTTTAGAAAAGTAACTCAAATATTATACAAAAAGCATCTTTTTTTTGGTTTATTGAAATGTCTCATAAGCTTATTGACCTTTTTTGAAAACTTATGAAAAATTAATTATATTTGTTGGACGTGCATCAAAATGAGGGCTGGGTTAGTACACATCTTCGATTCTTACAATGAAAAATTGTTCGGATTACATGGGGTCGCGGTCTCTTTGAAAATATTCTCTCAGTTATTTTTATGTTGATTACCGACTAGAATGCTTTCAACTCAAGGACGAATTAATGACAGATCCTGTCTCCAACAAAATTAGGCCAATTGAATATATCTTATGTCTTTAGAGAAAAGCTCATTTTCTTATGGCTTTCACAATGTGTTCGTGATTTTTTAGTGACATCATTCTTTTTTGCCTTCATAAATTCTTTTTGCTGACTCATAACTTTGCTTTATTGGTCAACGATTCAATAGGTAAAAAAGTAGTAGATTAAAATACTCTATAGTGGGACTTTTTATAGCTAATGGTTTCTTGGCTTTCTTACTACAAAATTTCATATGAGTTGTGATTTTTGCATGTTTGCCTGTATTTCGGGTTGGAATTTGTTCCTTTTTCTATCATATCATGGATAACTCAAATTAGCATTGGAAGAATGCGCAAAAGAATAGTCACCGCTTTTTTGTTAACTTTAATGGTTTTTTTCGTTTTGCCGCTCTTGATTGTCGTCTCACATATGGACATTGACAGGTCTTAATTAGGGAGTTGAATGGATACGTATTGGTTTTCCACAATTTGAAATTGGTTGTGTTCGTTCAAATTATTATAGAGGGAAAAATTTATTATACGTGATTTGATAAAATACTCTATAATGAATTTATTTAACTAATGGTTTCTTGGCTTTCTTACTACAAAATTTCTTATAAATTTGTTATTTTTGCATATTTGCCTGTATTTCAAGTTGTATATGTTCCCGTTTCTATCATATCAGGTATATTTCAATTTGGCAATGAAAGAATTACTTTAATAGGTAGAAGAGGTTTGTCGATTGTTTTTTTCCTGTTGTTTTGGTTACTATTTTCAAATTCTCGAATTTGACTTTTTTAATCAAAAATAGCTTCAAATACGCTCTCTTATACCACTTTCTTCGAATGTGCCGAAAGCAGAGACCTAACATCTGTTGTCACGTTCATTTAAACTTTTCCCGAAAGGCTATTTTTACTTTGGTTTCGTATAGGAGTCTTCTGGAATTAAAATTTTGCCGGTTTTAGAATAGTAACTCAAATATTATACAAAAAGCATCTTTTTTTTTGGTTTATTGAAATGTCTCATCAGCTTATTGACCTTTTTTGAAAACTTATGAAAAATTAATTATATTTGTTGGACGTGCATCAAAATGAGGGCTGGGTTAGTACACATCTTCGATTCTTACAATGAAAAATTGTTCGGATTACATGGGGTCGCGGTCTCTTTGAAAATATTCTCTCAGTTATTTTTATTTTGATTACCGACTAGAATGCTTTCAAATCAAGGACGAATTAATGACAGATCCTGTCTCCAACAAAATTAGGCCAATTGAATATGTCTTATGTCTTTAGAGAAAAGCTCATTTTCTTATGGCTTTCACAATGTGTTCGTGATTTTTTAGTGACATCATTCTTTTTTGCCTTCATAAATTCTTTTTGCTGACTCATAACTTTGCTTTATTGGTCAACGATTCAATAGGTAAAAAAGTAGAAGATTAAAATACTCTATAGTGGGACTTTTTATAGCTAATGGTTTCTTGGCTTTCTTACTACAAAATTTCATATGAATTGTGATTTTTGCATGTTTGCCTGTATTTCAGGTTGTATGTGTTCCCGTTTCTATCATATCAGGTATATTTCAATTTGGCAATGAAAGAATTACTTTAATAGGTAGAAGAGGTTTGTCGATTGTTTTTTTCCTGTTGTTTTGGTTATTTTCAAATTCTCGAATTTGACTTTTTTAATCAAAAATTGCTTCAAATACGCTCTCTTATACCACTTTCTTCGAATGTGCCGAAAGCAGAGACCTAACATCTGTTGTCACGTTCATTTAAACTTTTCCAGAAAGGCTATTTTTACTTTGGTTTCGTATAGGAGTCTTCTGGAATTAAAATTTTGCCGGTTTTAGAAAAGTAACTCAAATATTATACAAAAAGCATCTTTTTTTTGGTTTATTGAAATGTCTCATCAGCTTATTGACCTTTTTTGAAAACTTATGAAAAATTAATTATATTTGTTGGACGTGCATCAAAATGAGGGCTGGGTTAGTACACATCTTCGATTCTTACAATGAAAAATTGTTCGGATTAAATGGGGGCCGCGGTCTCTTTGAAAATATTCTCTCAGTTATTTTTATGTTGATTACCGACTAGAATGCTTTCAACTCAAGGACGAATTAATGACAGATCCTGTCTCCAACAAAATTAGGCCAATTGAATATATCTTATGTCTTTAGAGAAAAGCTCATTTTCTTATGGCTTTCACAATGTGTTCGTGATTTTTTAGTGACATCATTCTTTTTTGCCTTCATAAATTCTTTTTGCTGACTCATAACTTTGCTTTATTGGTCAACGATTCAATAGGTAAAAAAGTAGTAGATTAAAATACTCTATAGTGGGACTTTTTATAGCTAATGGTTTCTTGGCTTTCTTACTACAAAATTTCATATGAGTTGTGATTTTTGCATGTTTGCCTGTATTTCGGGTTGTATGTGTTCCCGTTTCTATCATATCAGGTATATTTCAATTTGGCAATGAAAGAATTACTTTAATAGGTAGAAGAGGTTTGTCGATTGTTTTTTTCCTGTTGTTTTGGTTATTATTTTCAAATTCTCGAATTTGACTTTTTTAATCAAAAATAGCTTCAAATACCCTCTCTTATACCACTTTCTTCGAATGTGCCGAAAGCAGAGACCTAACATCTGTTGTCACGTTCATTTAAACTTTTCCAGAAAGGCTATTTTTACTTTGGCTTCGTATAGGAGTCTTCTGGAATTAAAATTTTGCCGGTTTTAGAAAAGTAACTCAAATATTATACAAAAAGCATCTTTTTTTTTGGTTTATTGAAATGTCTCATCAGCTTATTGACCTTTTTTGAAAACCTATGAAAAATTAATTATTGTTTTTGGACGTGCATCAAAATGAGGGCTAGGTTAGTACACATCTTCGATTCTTACAATGAAAAATTGTTCGGATTACATGGGGTCGCGGTCTCTTTGAAAATATTCTCTGTTATTTTTTGTTGATTACCGACGAGAATGCTTTCAACTCAAGGACGAATTAATGACAGATCTTGTCTCCAACAAAAGTAGGCCAATTGAATATATCTTATGTCTTTAGAGAAAAGCTCATTTTCTTATGGCTTTCACAATGTGTTTGTGATTTTTTAGTGTTATCGTTCTTTTTTGCCTTCATAAATTCTTTTTGCTGACTCATAACTTTGCTGTATTGGTCAACGATTGAATAGGTAAAAAAGTAGTAGATTAAAATACTCTATAGTGGGACTTTTTATAGCTAATGGTTTCTTGGCTTTCTTACTACAAAATTTCATATGAGTTGTGATTTTTGCATGTTTGCCTGTATTTCGGGTTGGAATTTGTTCCCTTTTCTATCATATCATGAATAATTCAAATTGGCATTGGAAGAATGCGCAAAAGAATAGTCACTGCTTTCTTGTTAACTTAAATGGATTTTTTTTCGTTTTGCCGCTCTTGATTGTCGTCTGACATAAGGAAATTGACAGGTCTTAATTAGGGAGTTGAATGGATACGTATTGGTTTTCAACAATTTGAAATTTGTTGTGTTCAATCAAAATAATATAGAGGGAAAAATTTATTTTACGTGATTTTATAAAATACTCTATAATGAATTTATTTAACTAATGGTTTCTTGGCTTTCTTACTACAAAATTTCATATGAATTTGTTATTTTTGCATAATTGCCTGCATTTCAGGTTGTATTTGTTCCCTTTTCTATCATATCAGGGATGTTTCAAATTGGCTATGAAAGAAATTTTTTTATAGGTAGAAGAAGTTTGTCGATTGTTTTTTTCCTGGTGTTTTGGTTAATACTTTCAAATTCTCGAATTTTGACTTTTTAAATCAAAAATAGCTTCAAATACGCTCTCTTATACCACTTTCTTTGAATGTGCCGAAAGCAGAGACCTTACATCTGTTGTCACGTTCTTTTAAACTTTCAAGAAAGGCTATTTTTACTTTGGTTTCGTAAATGAGTCTTCTGGAATTAAAATTTTGCCGGTTTTAGAAAAGTAACTCAAATATTATACAAAAACCACCTTTTTTTGGTTTATTGAAATGTCTCATCTGCTTATTGACCTTTTTTGAAAGCTTTGGAAAATTTAATTATTTTTGCTGAACGTGCATCAAAATGAGGGCTAGGTTAGTGCACATCTTCGATTCTTACAATGAAAAATTGTTCGGATTACATGGGGTCGCGGTCTCTTTGAAAACATTCTTTCAGTTATTTTTATGTTGATTACCGACGAGAATGTTTTCAACTCAAGGCCGAATTAATGACAGATCCTGTCTCCAACAAAATTAGGCCAATTGAATATATCTTATGTCTTTAGAGAAAGCTCACTTTCTTATGGCTTTCACAATGTGTTCGTGAATTTTTAGTGACATCATTCTTTTTTGCTTTCAGATATTCTTTTTGCTGACTCATGACTTTGCTTTATTGGTCAACGATTCAATAGGTAAAAAAGTAGTAGATTAAAATAATCTATAGTGGTTCTTTTTATAGCTAATGGTTTCTTGGCTTTCTTACTACAAAATTTCATTTGAGTTGTGATTTTTGCATGTTTGCCTGTATTTCGGGTTGGAATTTGTTCCTTTTTCTATCATATCATGGATGGCTCAAATTGGCATTGGAAGAATGCGCAAAAGAATAGTCACCGCTTTCTTGTTAACTTTAATGGTTTTTTTCGTTTTGCCGCTCTTGATTGTCGTCTCACATATGGACATTGACAGGTCTTAATTAGGGTGTTGAATGGATACGTATTGGTTTTCATCAACTTGAAATTGGCTGTGTTCGTTCAAAAAATTATAGAGGGAAAAATTTATTTTAAGTGATTTGATAAAATACTCTATAATGAATTTAACTAATTGTTCTTGGCCTTCTTACTACAAAATTTCATATAAATTTGTTATTTTTGCATAGTTGCCTGTATTTCAGGTTGTATTTGTTCCCTTTTCTATCATATCAGGCATATTTCAAATTGGCAATGAAAGAATTACTTTTATCGGTAGAAGAGGTTTGTCGATTGTTTTTTTCCTGTTGTTTTGGTTATTATTTTCAAATTCTCGAATTTGACTTTTTTAATCAAAAATAGCTTCAAATACGCTCTCTTATAGCACTTTCTTCGAATGTGCCGAAAGCAGAGACCTAACATCTGTTGTCACGTTCATTTAAACTTTTCCAGAAAGGCTATTTTTACTTTGGTTTCGTATAGGAGTCTTCTGGAATTAAAATTTTGCCGGTTTTAGAAAAACAACTCAAATATTTTACAAAAAGCTTCACTTTTTTTGGTTTATTGAAATGTCTCATCTGCTTATTGATCTTTTTTGCAAACTTTGGAAAATTTAATTATTTTTGCTAGACGTGCATCAAAATGAGGGCTAGGTTACTACACATCTTCGATTCTTACGGTGAAAAATTGTTCGGATTACTTAGGGTCGCGGTCTCTTTGAAACTACTCTTATTTTTGTTATTTTTATTTTGATTACCAAGGAGAATGTTTTCAAATGAAGGCCCAATTAATGACAGATCCTGCTTACAATAAAGTGAGGCCAAATGAATTTATCTTATGTCTTTAGAGAAAAGCTCATTTTTATGGCTTTCACAATGTTTTCGTGAATTTTAGGGACATCATTCTTTATTGACTTCATATATCGTTCTTTTTTGCAGACTCATGACTTTGTTTCATTGATGCAGGATTCAATTGGTAAAATGATAGTAGGTTAACATACATACTCTATATATATGTTCTATTTATAGTTAATGGTTTCTGGGCTTTCCTACTAGAAGTAGATTAACCAGAGTTGATTTTTGCATTTTTGCCTGTTTTTCGGGTTGTAATTTATTCCTTTTCTATATTTTCTATATTTTTTATGTTCCTTTTTCTATATTTACTGATTGCAGTTTACAGCTATCTGTTTTAGTGACCTTCAATTAATTTTCTTAAAGGAATATTTTTGTACTTCTGAGTTTTTCTTTGTCGTCAACAAAAAATTTATTCTCATTTATGACTGATCTCATCTACATTTTTTGGTCCAATTACGATTATCTCTTGATTGACGTCTTTAGAACTCAGAAATTAAATTTCATAAGAAATTCGTGACTTTTCGATTCTGGTCAGTGTTTGTGATTCTTTTTCTGGTCTTTCATAAAGACCCTTTCCAAGGAAGACATTTGAACACAAGAGAGACAAAAAAGTCAGACTTAAGAAAAAATGGAACAATTTTTGTCATTTTGAAATTTTTAATGGTTCTCAATGTCTTGTAGTTTTAGTGATTCAGCACTGTGTCTTCGATAAATCGTGAATTTTTTTGTCCATATTCCGTATTTGATGTTTTTATCGTCTCATGATTTGGTCTCTCCATTAACAAGAACAACAAGCTTCCTGAGCAATTGGAAGTTAATCTATTTTTGTTTTACGTTTTTGTATGATTTTTGAAAATGTTTGAAGTGTTTGAGGCCTAATGAATATATCTTATGTCTTTAGAGAAAAGCTCATTTTTATGGTTTTCACAACTTTTTCGTGAATATAAGGGACATCATTCTTTATTGCCTTTATATATCGTTCTTTTTTGCAGACTCATGACTTTGTTGTATTGATGCAGGATTCAATTGGTAAAATGATAGTAGGCTAACATACTCTATATATTGATTCTATTTATTGTTAATGGTTTCTTTGCTTTCCTACTAGAAGTAGATCAACCAGAGTTGATTTTTGCATTTTTGCCTGTATTTCGGGATGTACTTTATTCCTTTTTCTATATTTTCTATATTTTTCTATATTCCTTTTTCTATATTTACTGATTTCAGTTTACAGCTATCTGTTTTAGTGACCTTCAATTAATTTTCTTAAAAGAATATTTTTGTACTTCTGAGTTTTTCTTTGTCGTCAACAAAAAGTTTAGTCTCATTTATGACAGATCTCATCCATATTCCGTATTTGATGTTTTTATCGTCTCATGATTTGGTCTCTGTATTAACAAGAACAACTAGCTTCCTGAGCAGTTGGAAGTTAATCTTTTTTTGTTTTACGTTTTTGTATGATTTTTGAAAATGTTTGAAGTGTTTGAAAGTATTGAAAAAATCAGTGGGTTTTGAGCTTTATTTTTTTTCTGTCAAATTTGTAGCTCGGTCTTTGCAACGGCAGGTCGCATTCACCTTCTGGTGAAACAAGATCCAATCCATATAATGTTTTTTTCAACGAATTGCTTCTTGGCTTTGGTGCTACGCATTGTCATAAGAGAAGTGTGGTTTTTGTATAATTGACCATTTCTGTGTTTTAATTATTTCCTGACCCATTATCACACAAATGGAGTTGCCCAATTGGCTTTGGAAAAATGTGCAATTGGAGATGTTAATTGTTTTCCATGAATAGCTTATTTGTTTAACGGTTGAGACACCGCTATCTTGTTAAATTTATTTGGTTTTTTTGTTGTAGCTCTCTATTTATTGTCGTCTGACATATTTTGGATAATGACAGGTGTTAATTAGTGAGTGGGTACCTATTGGTTTTAATCAATCTGTAACTGACTGTTTTGACAAATAGTGCGCATTTTTGAACTTTGCTCTTTCTGCTCTTCTTTGTCGATTTTTCACCGAGTCTCATTATTGACAGGTCTCGTATCTTACCTAATGAAGTACAGATTAACTTTTTTACTTCAGGTTTTATCTCATTCTTTTTTCCTGTTATTTGGTTTAGGCTTTAATTATTGTCTGCTATTGTTTGATTTTTTTGTCTTGTCCAGTACTCTCATAAACCGTCACTCATCGGCCCTCTAATCCAGCATTTTTTTTCACTTCCTTGTTTGTTGAACGATGTGGAGTTTAGTAATGGTTTCTTTCTCATTTGGCAGACAATTAAATCAAAATCGGGAGGAGCGTGGTCGGAACATTATGTGCGTACGCACATAACCGAGCCTCCTTGTGTTTAAAAGCTATAGTTTTAAGTTTTAAAGCCTTGATATGAAGAAAACATAGCCAGGCTTTTTATTTGTGTGGAACAAATTGGCCATTAATGAGAGACAAAATTGGCGTCGCAGTAATCGGTACTCTAATAACTGAAAAGGCTCCGAAGGCTAGGCTCATCGCGAGAAATTTTGAGCGGCTCTGTTTAATTTGTATGTGAAAGAATCGGTATAATGGCTACTAAACAACATCGTTAATGGCTATCAAACAACTTCCAAATAATGATTCAGCCTATTTATCATCCTGTCGAAATCGTCCTCTAAATGATTTGACTATTTGATAAAGTTATATCTGGCCGAAATCTGTTTGTTTTAGAGGTATTTGATTATTTACCAGCATCAGCATGCATTGATTTTAAGGTCCACATACACTTTAATGAAGTTCTCGTAAGTTGATGTGTGGGCTGAATCAGTCTGAAGTCATTGTCATAAAACAATCAATTCTCGTTATAAATATGGCTTCGCGTACGATATATAGTGGACAGTCAATTTAGTTTTAAGTTTTAAGATTTATGTTCAGAGAAGAACATCGGTCAATCCGTTCAGTTTACTCCAAATTGTACTCTTTGGTACTTTTTCTTCCAGGTTTCTCTGCTGTCGTCCTGCGAGATCCAACCATCCTCAGTATCAATCCGACCTCATCTCAACTGGCCTACTCTTTTGGCGAAGGTTTTCCCCAAAAATAACGGTGAAAAGTTTAAAAAAAGTTCTTTTAAGAATTATGCGTGGAATTAAAGTGAAAATTCTTTCTTCTACACTCTTTTTTTGTACACTCTCTGCTTAATATTACACTCTTTTTTTAATTTTACACTTTAAAATTACACTCTTTCCACCATTATTAAGCTATGCACTTCAAATCAGTACCCTGACTCTTTGCCTTCTGCGATTGTAATTTCAACACTTCTTTTTGGCTCCATTGCGATCTTGAATAGCTTTCCTCTTGAAGTCAACTCAAAGTGCGACCGAGACCACATCTGGTGAAGTTTCGAACAAACAGCCATCGGCAGTTTGTGATTTCTGCTTGGGCGAAGGTTGGTGATATTTCTCCACTTGCCTGTAAAAATGTCCCGGTTGCTGTTGTCGGTAGTCTCCGCATCTCTCATACTTGTGGCACTCTGATCGTCCTCTTCGATAATTTCGCTCCTTTTCACGCTGATGGGGCATGCATGGTTCCCTTGCTATACGATTTGCATGCATGTTGCCACTTGGCCGGCGTGGGCTTGCTGGGCGATGAGTTTGGTCTAATATTTGCTACAGAGTCAGTTAGGTTGCCATCGACAAGTTTATCCATCTTGTGAACCCTCGATTCCCACGCGTTTAGTACCCTGATTTGTCTTAAATGTCATGGATAAATTATTACACAATTTCTCCCTGAATATTTGATTGAATTTGAAAGAGATTGAACTGCTAGATTGTCATTGGATAAAATTGTATGTAGTATTTTACTGAAAAACTTGTAGAATTGTTGTTTGTAGAAATTGATTGAATACTGTAGTTGAATTATTTGGAAGATTGTAAAACGGTTGGATTATTTGGAATGTTGAATATATTAGCTGAAGAAATTAGTTGAATTGATTGGGACTCTGCATCGAACCAGCATCTGAAATATATATGCAAAACAATCATTTTATGAATTGAGTATGAGACATATAAGTTTAAACCAAAGGTTATTGTTGTGGTCTCTCGCGGGTGCAAATAACAAAATTTTGTTTAATTTCATTATTGAATTTGAAGTTTTCTAAGTGTACACGATGTTTACATAGAGAAAAATTATATAAATTAAACAAAAAACTGAATGTACGACTTAATTAACCTACACGTTTTTTAGACGGCCTTATCAAGGAGAAAGTTTAAAGGTTGGTCTTGATATAGATAAACTGCTTGGAGCTATTTTACACCTTAAGATTGAATAAATTGTTCCACTTGCCTTTTATGGTCATTTTCACTACATTTTTTTTACCACACAAAGCATAGTTTGCCCATATTGTAACGGTTACATTGATATCTACCGAGAGGGTTGCCGAGTTGCTTTTATCGCCATTAGTGATGATGTGTTACAATGATGCCCATTCTGGGATGAACACATTTGATTCGATTATTCAGTTCAACGTTAAAGCCATTTATGTTTAAATCCATGTAATTTTAGTCAATATTGCCCCCCTCCCCCCACTAAAGTCTTTTCATAAGTCGAGGTCTAGACCTGGGTTAATTCACCAACATCAGGCAAGATTGTTTTTGCAGCAAAATTCCAAATTGGAGTCTAAACTGTTAGATATATGACTGTTATTGAAACATTCGAAAAGCACTGAAATGAATAGTGGAGATTTTTTAGCTTAACTTATTTTGACTGATAGAACAAGACATTACATCTCATCTCACAAAACACTACTATTTGTCGTTGTATTTAACGTTGACGTTTTCTGTAACACTGACTATTTTTCAATTTGCGTGACCCATAAAAACTCACTGGTCAATTTTATGGGAGACACGAGTTTTAATCTGATTTAGATGTCGAAAAACTGCAGTTTATAATTGTCCGAGACACCTTAACCGGGATAAGAGAAAATCACAAATTGGTTGGCCGAGTTTTGAGGAATATAGGGTAGTGGTGGAAAAAACTCGGCTATATAACTGCAACTAAGAAACAGAGTTGAGAAACCAGAACTAAAGTAAAGATTGTCAAAATATATTTGCGCGATTGAAATCAAAATGAGAGCGATAATAGTAGTTTCTGTTGTTGCAGTTTTTTATACTGTTGTCAATGCTGGCAGAATTAACTGTAAGTTTTTTGTGTGTTGATTGTATAAGTCTTTTTTATACCATCATAATTTCCTGCTGACTGTCTTTGATTCACTATCCTACTCAGAAAATGTCAGTTCTGAAAGTAGAAAATTGTTATAATGGTTTTTCATTATGGTTTTTTAATGTGGTTTTGGTTTCCGAACGCACGAAGTCGGTATATCCAATTTTGTATGGAAGTCGAAATGCTCTGATCAAATTGGTAGAGTTATATTTGTCAACAAGTTTTCAAAAAAATTTCGAAATGATGCTCAATGGGTGATTGGTGGCATCAAAAATTTATTGAGTTAAAGAATGTGGACCGATCTAAATGGTAATTCACAGAACAACTTCGAGTCAGAAAGAAGAAAATACTAAACTGATGAAATCAGACCTTTTAAAACACAATTTTCCGCCTTCAAAATGCTTCAAAACCAATTGTATGTGATTACCCTCATCAGTTTTTGAAAACATTTGTGCATAGCCATTTTGGTGAAATTTTTTACAGAAAAAATTACATAATGTATATGCAGTCCATAGCCGCTTGTAATGTCAGCATGAAGTGGCTAAAAACAAAATTAAAGTTTGTTAATAAGACAGAACGATTATGGTTATAAAAAATTAAGGAAAAAAACATCAAAACCAATTTCTGACATTTTGTCGACAGATAACTTAATCAAAACAATGAAAAACTATAAAATTTTTGGTTTATCAGAGAATTTTTTTTTCTGAGAAAGGTACGAGATTTCGGTGAAATTTTGTTTTTCATAGAAAATTTTGGAACAACTTATATCTTACATTAAACATTGAAAAGTCTCAGCAGTAATTGGAATGTAGAATATAGAATCAATCTTTTGAACACATTTTCAACCACCTAAAATTTTGAATTTTGGTCAATTCTAATTTACCTCAACATTTCACCTCTGAACTTCTGCCATATCTCAAAAAATCGGATATATTCTGTTTCGGCCCCCCAGTGTTTTTTATGACACCCAGTTACAAATTCTATGTTGTTATATAGCACGTTACTATGTAAGAAAATAGCTCTCTGATGGCATGTGTTCCATAACTGGCAGAATAATGAACCGAAAGTCTGATGGTAGTCAAATTCATAAACTGGTAGTTGTTTTTAAACGGGCAACACTAATAAACTTGACGTTAAACTGCGATACCTATAAGATATCCCTATGACAAAAAAAAATTTTTTTGCTCTTACTCTAAGTCTTGTATTTTTCCATTTTAGGTTTTCATTTTTTTTAAAGCTACAGCGTTTTCTCATTTTCAATGCTGAAATAATGATTTTTTTTTAAAAAAATTGTTTATAGCAAACAATTGTTAAGGGGGGGGGGGGGCATGAGGAAATTTTTCAATTTGGCAGAAAGTGGGAGATCTTTGTCTAAATGCCGCTAAATTGCTGGTCATAATTGATGGCGCTGAAATGCTGGCAGTATTTCTATTATTTCTGGATCGCATGCTTCTGGCGCCATTCTCGTTACATAATTTTTGGGTGGGAATTGCGAAATGCTCAAAAACAAACCAAAAAAGCAAAAAAAATCAATTTAAATAAGACTTTTTAAAGGCGACTTTGAGTTTAGATAAACGAGATGAGCCACACGAGATTACCCATACTGGGCAGAACCGACCAGTAGTAGTTATGGATCAAGACAACCAGAAACAACGTAAGTTCTCATAATACTGGTGTTGCACTATTTGAAAAAATAAACAGTCTGGACTGTGGGCAATGAAAAGAGAACAGGTAGAATAAAGCTGAATAAAGCGCGCTGTGGCTTCATTAATTCTGGTCTGCTGCCATTATGCAGTAAACCCAATGATTGGTGTTCAGGGGTTACATGACCTTTCACCCAATGACAAAAGACCAATTAAATTTTAAACTATCGAAGAACTGTTTTGATCACTGTTTCAACGTTTACCAAGTTCATATGCCTGCAGAAAGCAAAGCAACAGAAAAAAATAGTCGCACAAAAACGGGAAGAAAACTAGAATCAGAAAACTGGAATGAACTTGAATCAGAAATTTGGGAACAGATCAAATTTGAAAAAAAAGAACTTACGCATTGCACGCTCATTTTTTATAGTAATATTCAAATGCTTTTTGAAATTTACATCTAGAGGATAAAATTATACTTCACTAATAAAGTAGATGTATTACTTGGTTTTTTTATGACACCAAATTGGTTTATCAACCAGAAATCTAGTCGTGGCTTGAAGGCGTGAGTGGGGTATGGTTACAATATATAGTAATAATATAATAATAATTTGTTCCTGCGTAATCGCAGCGGAACAGCATTAGGCCACAGCGGCCTGCTCTCAGCTGCTCTTTTTCTTATTATTCCCCACATTTCAGACTGTTCTTTGACCTGAAGCTATGGTTAAGTAAGAGCTCATATGTGGTTAGAATGATGGCATACACTCTGTTGCAGGTGATTAAGATCATTAACTCTTCTCACGAAAATGGCCGGTTCAAATCCCATTTCTTTTCATTTGCAGAAAACCGGTTATTATTCTGGACTGGACTTCTGGGCAATGATCAGTCCAAGAGTGGGTTTGGACTCTGATTAGACACTTTTACTACTACATAAAGGTTTTAAAACTCAAAAAGTTTTCCATTGACAGGAAAAAGGTAGTACGGGTCGTTCCAAATAGACCGAAAGATAGATATGAGGCAGACGGTAAAGACCGAGCCTAGGGTGTGGATGGGCAGGCCAGGCCAAAACTCATGGGGTATGGGCCAGATCAAACAGGCACGGGCCAGACGTACAGAAACCTGGCACGGAAACTTTCCGCAGACTTTGAGCTTTTTAGTACCAGACACCCCCTGTCCACGAGCGACGTCCGCCCATACTTGTCTTGGGCTGCGAACCTCAACGCTGGAGGGTAGAATCAATGTTGAATAACAATAACATTTGATTTTTAAGTGAGTCATTTTGTATCCATTTTAGCCACCGACCGTGAGGGAATGAAAACAGTTCACGTGTGGGCAAACCATGAGCAGGAATTATCACCTGGAGCTGCGCAACTTTCACCCGGGGCTGCGCACTTCTCACCTGGAGCCGCGCTCTTTTCACCCGGGGCTGCGCACTTTTCGCCTGGAGCTGCGCACTTCTCACCTGGAGCGGCACAATTTTCACCAGGAGCGGCACAACTTTCACCCGGATCCGCTCGTTAAGTGCAGCAATAAAGTGGGTTAACGACGTCAGTTCAACTCGCCCAAAAGTAAAAAGAAACTTTAAAAAGGATGAGCTGATTGGAATAAAATTTGGTTGTGGTCGTACAAAAGAAAAAAAATTAATTTGTCTTGAAGGAATCTGTCATACTATTATGTAATCAGTAGAGAACCAGCTAGTTATATAATAAGAAACAAGATGGATAATCCGAGTCTGTGCGTAATGCACTATGTTCCAACATACCTCTTAAGGTCGCAAAAGCAACCATTAGTTTCTTGCAGAGAAACCGCTGGGAGTATCCTGAATGCAGACTATATGCATTGGAGAAAATTAATTGTACTGTTTGAGTAAAAAAAATACAGCGTCTTTTTTTCCGCAGGCGAAAACGAAAACTCACCAGCCAATTCTGAAACGAGAAGTGTAGAACAATTTGAAAGACACAGACACAAACAAGCCATTAAAACACACAACCAACCCACATTTCACACACAAGGAAAATCGCACAAATACAAACCCCAACGACAACAAAAAAGATTTTTGAAAATTTACTCTGGCAACTGATCTTTATTCAAGGTTCGTCACGATTGGATAAGTCATTTTCGTTTTTTTTGCTAAACAATTAGGTGTGGTCTGCTTCATGAAATTGTATCGGTAATTGAAATTTTGGGATTAAACTTTGAAATGAAAATATTTAAAATAAAAAATATTTAATTTTTGATGTCTCATAAGCACAATGAAAATGAAATTTTTTAAAAATCTTGCCGACGTGTTTTTGTTTTGGACAAATTCATACCCACAATTTCTGAGGAAAAAAAAATAATTTATGACTTCTCACAGTTTTTGCACTCTGCCTCTATTTATGTCTAACATTTAAAGGAACTAAATTTCTCGGACCATCTCTCTCTCAACACCTACACGCGCTCACTCACATACTTACAAACAAAACACTCAAAAGCACACATAAACAGAAATACAAAAATAAAAATCCCGTTACAAAAAAAATCTTTTATTAATTCCTTTTCTGCAACTGATCTTTACCCATGGTTCGAATCGCTAATTTAGTTTCTGTTTGTTTCATCAGAAGAACTTCTAGTTTTATCTGTGCAGAATTCTAGAGGCAATAATAAATTTGACAGAGAGTTTGAAATTAATTTTGAATTTTCTTTCCAAAAAATTTTGTCAATTCTGATGCTTTATGAACAAAATCGGCCAATTCGCTATTCAAAACCTCACAAATGTGTTGACAGCCATTTTTCGTGAACATAATTTGTGTTTGGAACATATTTAAAACCGCAATTTGCTGCGTATATTACGCTATCAGTAGATTTTGGGTTTTTTCACTCTTCGGAGTCTTTTTTAAAGGAATAGAAATCTTTCATATTACATGAGGACTTTCACAATATAAAAAAAATAGTTTTTCAATTTATATTAGCGCTCACATTCTTGAAAAGATAATTTTGAAGACCGATTGTAAAATACAGAGGATCGAAAAATAAATTTGTTCTAATTTTCAAAGTTATATGCATTTTTTTGGAGTTTTTCAGCCTGCCGATCAATAAGTTCTTTAACTCCCGAAAACTTTCTGTATTGATTTTTTTAAAGGAGGTTATTCTGAATGATCTGCTCTGACAACACAAGGAATTCGAAGATAAGAAAACATTTCCATCTTCGTTTTCAAAAATGAATTTGGTTGATTTGACGTTCATTAAATGAAACCGAATTTTTATGTCTCCGTGGTTTTTAAAATACCGAAATGGTACCTGCACCAGCTTTGCCTTACTAAAAAAAACGTTGAGAAAAGATTTGATATATCAAAGAATTATCAAAAGTTTCAGAACGAGAAAGATTCATTTTTTGCGTCCTGAATGTTATTTTGGGGTGGAGAAACACTCTGAAGCTAGAAAAAGGACTCAATATATCCGGTTAGATTGTTCCATGTCTTTGGTTGTTTTTATTGAATTTAAAAAGAAGAACAGTCCCTCCAAAAGGGTTGTATCATTGAGGCATCCCTAAAGAAGTATTGTTTGAAGCTGTCCCCAGGTTCCGTGAGGTGCTACTGGGCAGTTTAAAAAAATATTTGTAGAAACAATTGTACTGTTTTTAGCATACAATGCTTCAAGTGTCTCATATGGTTCCATGTTAATTGCACAGACCTGTCAAAGGAAAATTTAAAGCAGGGGGAACTTTAATGAATGCTTTTGGGCATGTTTACGTTGTCGAAATCAGGTCGTGATTCCCCAAGATCAGTCAAACATTAAAGATGAATTATCTCAAAAAAAATGAGGATATGAAAAGCAACTTGAAATCTGAACTAGAATCATTCAAAAATGAAATTCGTGATTGCATAGGAAATTTTCACACAAATATGAATTCGAAAATTTTCGAAACAGAAATACAGCTCTCTTCAAATACCCCAAGTGAAGGAAATCAAATTCAAAAAAGTGAAAACGAAAACAAATTGATTATTTTCGGAGTTGTTGAGAAACCCAAAGATAGTACGGGAACAACTTCTTTTGTGGAGCTGATCAGCTACGACAAAAAAATAGAAGAGCTTGCACAGTCTTGTGGAATTGACAAAATCATGGTTGAAGATGTTTTCCGGCCGGGGAATTTTGACGAAGCAGCAAAAAGAATACGTCCAATTGTAGTTAAGTTGACTAATCCGTGGAACTATCGACTACTCCTGATGTCAAATCAAAAATTGAAGGCCCAAAAAATTTTCGTGAAAGCTTTCTTATCCAAAGATGATTGGGAGAAAGAAAAGAAGCTACTTGACTATCGTCTCAGACTTGCTCAAAAACTGAACCTTAACTGATCAGAAATCAAAATTAGAACAGGAGCGTTGTTCTTCGAAAACCAGTTCCTAGACATAACTCCCTCAGTAGAAGAAAAATCTCAGAAGATAGGTCATCAGACAACTTCATGTTCGTGACTAGAGGAAAAACAGGTACTGAAGATAGGTTTATTGAACTGCCGGTCAATTTAAACAGTTGATTGCAGAATAAATCTTGATATTTTACTCTACAGGAACGTGATATTGACATACTTTGCTTAACAGAAACATGGCTTACAGATGAAGTGAGAGTTTCAGAAATTTTCCTAAACCGGCAATTTTTCGTGCCTTCAAGAAAAGATAGAAATTTGGAACTCACGGTGGTACTCTTATTGCTCGCAATACAAATCTTGGTTTCAGTCAAGCGACAGAAATTGAAACAAAATTTAATTTTTTTTCATGTTCTATTTATTTCCTAAAGGACCTTGTGTTAATAATCATCACCTTGTATAATCCTCCAAAAAACACCAAATACGGGGTTTCTGATACTGAATTACAAAATTCAATAAGTATAGTACTAATTAGGTTGGAGTCGCTTTTGGACTCCAGTTCTCAGAAAATGTTAATAATTATGAATGTGGATGTAAATTTTTCACATACTGATTGGAATGCACTTTCTAGTAGTAACGAATATGAAAAAAGTTTCTTAGAAGAAGTAGATGCTCTGAACCTTTGCTCACTCCTCAACTCAAGTTTTTGTCCCGACAACTTTCTATGCGATAATCTGGAGCAATGTAACCTAGCAGTTGAGGCTAATTCATTCTCTGATCACAAATTTTTCATAGCAGAAATTTCTGTCAGACTCTCAAGAAAAGAACAAAAGCCTCTCTTCCAAAAACTCAACATCAACAAGACAGATTAGAACTTATTCATCTCTCCTTTTGAAATTACCGCTATGTCAACAGGTGTACCAACGACTTACTTCATTGTTTTTATCAGAGTTTTTATAAAGCTTGAGAAAAATCAATACCTCATATAGCAAAACGCCGGCTGGATGCACCATCTTACATGTCTTCCCATAGTATACACATAGAAAACAAGTTGATGACGCTAAGGAAAACAAATAAAAGATGAGAGAAGTTTTGAAAATTAGAGGTGGGATTGAATTTATGCTTGCTTGAGGACAAACAAAATTTTATCGAGGGTTTCTGTATTTCAACAAACAACGATGCATACAAATTTTTGCAAAAACTAAACCAAGAACACACTTTCCCCGAGAAAATGAAATATTGAGGCCAAGATAAAAAAGGTTCTCAACAAGTTCTGGAAAGTTTGCACGAGCATTTTTCTTCAATTTTTATCGAAGATAACTCTGACGTTGCTGTGCCTGATACAGCTCAACCAGAGATTTTTCTAGACGACATCACATTCAACGCAAAAGATGTGCTAGAAGTATTATCACAACTTAAGTCTAGTGCCAACTCCTATGATCAAATAACACCATCACTCCTAAAAGCGTCAGCGCCGTACGTTATAAATAGTATCTTATATATTTTTAGCTGCATTATTAACGCTTGCCAATTTCCTAAAGTCTGCAAAAACATGCACGTGCGTCCTCATTACAAAAATGGTAGCAAAATGAAAATTAAAAATTAGAGACCAATTGCAATGCTCTGTGCAAATTTTACAATTTTTGAAAAAATAGTTTACAAACAAATTAAGAGGACAGTCGAAAGGAAGTTTTGCACTGCGCAACATGGTTTTCGGCAAAAGCATTCAACAGTAACCCAATTGTTACTATATTGTGATAACTTATATCAAGCTTTAGATTAAAATTCATACCCAATAAAAGTTTACTTGGACATTGCTAAAGCTTTTGATACGATTAATTTTAATATTGTGCTTCAAAAGCTCACTGGTTTTGGATTTGATGAAAAGTTTTTGAATTTTTTGCTTCATGTCTAGTTAATCGACAACAGAAAGTAAAAACTGCAGACAGTTAATCGACTTTCTCAAAAATCTCAATCGGGGGTCCTCGGGGATCAATATTTGCTGTGTTTTTGTTCTCCTTGTACATAAGTGATCCTGCCCTCCTACCTGATCAATTTATTAATAAAACACTCCTTTATGCCGATGATACGAAAATAATAGGACAGATTTCAGAACGTGAAGATCTTATTACTAAGTTATTTGCAGAAGGCATTGTCATCAAAAACGATAAACAGATTAAAGACCTCGGTTTAATTTTTACGTCCAGCATGACTTTGAATTGTCAACTCGAAATAGCCATAAAGAGAGGATTTTAAAACTGAATCATTTAAGAAGAGTTATACCGCACACCACAAAACTGTCAAATGCACATTGGTGAAAACATATATATTCTCTGCGGTCTTTCGTGCGTCAAATGTCTGGAACCCAGGACCACAGTATCTTCAACGCTTAGAAAGACTGCAAAGATCATGTTTAAAATGGATAACTTGCCGTTCAGTTTTGGGAGACAAAGAATGCGTTGAGAGCCTAATTCTAAATTGACTGTTGCCAGTCAGTTTTTTTTCTAGTTCTTAACGACTTAATTCTGCTTAACAAGTTTTTGATGGGCTTAACTTCTATGAATGCCTCAGGCTACTGGTCAAAAGCTTTTGGTTGTCCATAGACCTGATCAAGTTAAAAAAAATTTTATTGAAGCCAGAAAAACATTTCGGAGACGTTATGAAGATAATTACTTTAATAGAGTGGCCCGATTCAATATTTCTTTGTCTCAACCTAACAGTTTGTCTAACTATTCACCACAAAATAATCCATGTCAGTTTCAAAGAGAAGTGAAGAGCTTTTTGGAAGCGGAGGCAGTGAAAAGATTCAAATATAAAAATTACCCTTCAGGATGGAAAGTTTTCGAGAAATTTTAATTACCGAAACTCGATTTCTCCGCTAATCTGGGGACTACCAAGATCGTTGTAACCGTGTTTGGTTGAATTCATTATTATTATTATTATTATTACTATTATTATTATTATTATGATTATTATTATTATTATTATTATTACTATTATTATTATTATTTATTATTATTATTATTATTATTATTATTATTATTATTATTATTATTATTATTATTAATTATTTATTATCATTATTGTGATTATTATTATCATTATTATTATTAATTGTTATTATTATTATTATTACTATTATTATTATTATTATTATTATTATTATTATTGTTATTATTATTATCATTATTATTATTATTGTTATTATTATTATTATTATTATTATTATATTGTTATTTTTATTATTATTATTATTATTATTATTTTTTATTATTATTATTATTATTATTATTATTATTATTCTTATTATTATTATTATTATTGTTATTATTATTATCATTATCATTATTATTGTTATTATTATTATTATTATTATTATTATTATTATTAT
>NC_134479.1:46009756-46068006 GCF_964194025.1 Convolutriloba macropyga
AGAGGGAGAGAGAGAGAGAAGAGAGAGAGAGAAGAAGAGAGAGTGAAAGAGAGAAAGAACGAAATAAGGAGAGAAAGAGAAATACACAGGTATAATCAGAGTCTTCGGATTGAATTTAAAAACAGTTTTTACATTTGAGCACAGAAAAATGTTTTCAGCGAACTACTGCTTTCCAATCGAAAAATCCAGAGTTGGTTTTCTCCGTTCTAGCACATGACCAGCAATAACTTAAAATTTTATGCTTCTGTGATTGTGCCTTTATACGAAGTTTTTATTGGACCGTCACACAATATTAGGCTGGTAAACCGTTAATAGCGGAATACAACGTATTATATTGTTCAAAAAGGGGAACACTTGTCAAATTCCTCTTTGGCGAGAGATCTCTGTAATAAAAGGGATGTTATCTTATGGCAAAGAAGAGCTTCTCTTCCAACCTAGACAAAAAGTTACACGATAAACAAGAATAAAAATGCGAACACGTGTGCAGGCTTTCAAAGTAAACCTTAACATTTTATGACAAAAGTGTCCATAATTTTGCCCACTGCGCATGACCCTTTTTATCAAAACCCTGCGAGAGCTTATTTCGAAAACCTACGCATGTAATAATATATTTTGCACCTGAAGTCAAATAACAGAAGTTATCTTTGACAGAATCAAATCCATCCTGTGAAAAATGACATTATTTTCTCCAGAAAGAAACTAAATTGAAAATTCAGAGTTGGACCCGTTTCCAAACTTTCTCATTTTACTGATTATTTGAGCTTTTATTTAGCAAATGGGATACGGGAACTGACCATCCGGGAACACCCAATCAAAGGTGCGGAAACTGGCTTGGAGGTGTTCCAAAAGAAAGAGGCACCGAGGTTGGACCTAGGAAATGCGCGGAAATGATGAAAAGAACAATATAAGTTGCAGCATAGCCAAAGAAAGTGTCCAAAACAGTTATTACATGATCAAGTTTTCCAGCCGAGTTCTCAACGCTAAAAACCGCAAAACGTATGTAGGATTGGTGGTGAATGCGCTGATGTTATGTAATCACTGATCAATGCGTTGAAAACAAATTATCGCGGTTTAAGTGTTGATCAAACATAATTTTATTCTCATTTTGCATTTGATCATTTACGCAAGCTCAACATCTATTATTAAACATAATAATGTCTCACAATTGAGTGTCTATTTTACTGTCGATATTACAACAATTAGCGTTTGTTTAAGCGTTGATTGTATATAAGTCATCTTTCTAACGCCAACGTCTAACTATTAGAGTTGATATTACGTAATATAGCGTTCAATTGGCCTTGATTAAACATAAATTCAACGCCGAACTCTTGGATTTGATCATAATATGTGCAGCGTGTAACTTTGGCTCAAAATCTGTGTTTGCATATAGTCGATATAGTCAGATAAACCATAGTCGATATAGTCACGTGTATAGTCGATATCTTCAAGT
The DNA here is from genome assembly GCF_964194025.1 of Convolutriloba macropyga. NCBI lineage: Eukaryota > Metazoa > Xenacoelomorpha > Acoela > Convolutidae > Convolutriloba > Convolutriloba macropyga. Next base: position 46,011,207 of record NC_134479.1, read on the forward strand.
AAAAAAGGAGCCGTAGGGATGTTCTTGTATGGCGTGGGTGGGAGAGCATTACATATGAGAGCATTACCAACAATTGTTTTGGAATATCTACAAAAAATTAACAACTTTTAACTGATCACATTCTGTGAATGATATTTTGCGTGACAGTAATCAGTCAGCACAGGTGAGGTCAAAAAAATAGAAAAAATAAATGATTTCTTTAAAGAGTTTTTCAGGTCTTTAAATGGCGGGCAGTAAATTTGCACCGGACCGGAAGTGGTGAAACGTTTTCAAAACGTTCAAAATTTTAAAATGCTGGTAATTTGTGAAACAAAAACTGCATAGGAGAGTGCATCAGCAATTAAACTGAGATAGAGAAAATTCATTATACTAGTTGTTCATTGGTCATCGTAATAGTCCCAAATTTAGCTACAGTTACTGACACAGTCATAGTCTGGTGATGTGGAGAAAGTGGGGGAAATTAGCCTTAGAATTAGCCTTAGCAAACGGCTTCCTTCATATATAAAGAGTTTTCTGGACTTTAAATTGCGGGTAATAGATTTGCACCCGCCCAGATGAATTGAAACGTTTTCAAATAGTTCAGAAGTTTTAGAATACTGTAATTTGTGAAACAAAAAGTTGAATGAGCTCGAGGTTTCTAGGAGTCTTTTTCGATAAAACTAGTTTAAGTAATATCATCAGTGAAAGCTGACTGAATGAAAATAAAAATATTTATCAATTAAAATTCGCTAAAACGTTGTCCTGGTTTGAAAATAGCAGAAAAACAACTGACCTCGCAGCTCAAGTTTTAAATTTTTAAGGTTGAGCTTTCACAGCTTGCATAGGAGAATGCATCAGCAATTAAATTGAGATAGAGAAAATTTCTTTGTAATAGTTCATTTTTAATCGTAATAGTCCCAGTTTCAGTTACAGTTACTGACCCAGTCATTGTCTGTTGATGTGGAGAAAATGTGGAAATAACACTAGCAAGACATATAGACTCACCAGAATTAGCCTTAGCAGACGGCTTCCTTCATATATAAGGAGCTTTTCAGGTCTTTAAATTGCGGGTAGTAAATTTGCACCCGCTCAGATGAAGTGAAACGTTTTCAAATAGTTCAGAAGTTTTAGAATACTGTAATTTGTGAAACAAAATTTGAGTGAGCTCGAGGTTTCTAGGAGTCTTTCTGATAAAACTAGTTTAAGTAATATCATCAGTAAAAGCTGACTGAATGAAAATAAAAATACTCATCAATAAAATTCGTTAAGACGTTGCCCTGGATTGAAAATAGCAGGAAAACTACTTATCTCGCAGCTCATGTTATAAATTTTTAAGGTTGAGCTTTCACAACATGCATAGAAGAATGCATCAGCAATTAAATTGAGATAGAGAAAATTTCTTTGTACTAGTTCATTTTTTACCGTAATAGTCCCAGTTTCAGTTACAATTATTGACCCAGTCATTGTCTGTTGATGTGGCGAAAATGTTGAAATAACACTAGCAACACATATAGACTCATCAAAATTAGCCTTAGCAGACGGCTTCCTTCAAATATAAAGAGCTTTTCAGGTCTTTAAATTGCTGGTAGTAAATTTGCACCCATCCAGATGAAGTGAAGCGTTTTCAAATAGTTCAGATGTTTTAGAATACTGTAATTTGTGAAACAAAAAGTGGAATGAGCTCTAGGTTTCCAGGAGTCTTTTTCGATAAAACTAGTTTATGTAATATCATCAGTGAAAGCTGACTGAATGAAAATAAAAATATTCATCAATTAAAATTCGTTAAAACGTTGCCCTGGTTTGAAAATAGCAGGAAAATCACTGATCTCGCAGCTCATGTTTTAAATTTTTAAGTTTGAATTTTCACAGCATGCATAGTAGAATGCATCAGCAATTAAACTGAGATTGAGAAAATTCCTTTGTACCAGTTGTTCATTATTTATCGTAATAGTCCCAGTTTTAGTCACAGTTACAGACAGACTCATAGTCTAGTGATGTGGAGAAAATGGCGGAATTAACACTAGCAACATATATAGACTCATCAGAATTAGCCTTAGCAAACGGCTTCCTTCATATATAAGGAGATTTTCAGGTCTTTATATTGCGGGTAGTAAATTTGCACCCGCCCAGATGAATTGAACCGTTTTCAAATAGTTCAGAAGTTAAAGAATACTGTAATTTGTGAAAAAAAAGTTGAATGAGCTCGAGGTTTTTAGGAGTCTTTCTGATAAAACTAGTTTAAGTAATATCATCAGTAAAAACTGACTGAATGAAAATAAAAATACTCATCAATAAAATTCGTTAAGACGTTGCCCTGATTGAAAATAGCAGGAAAACTACTGATCTCGCAGCTCATGTTTTAAATTTTTAAGTTTGAGCTTTCACAACATGCATAGAAGAATGCATCAGCAATTAAATTGAGATAGAGAAAATTTCTTTGTACTAGTTCATTTTTTACCGTAATAGTCCCAGTTTCAGCTACAGTTACTGACCCTGTCATTGTCTGTTGATGCGGAGAAAATGGGGAAATAACACTAGCAACACATATAGACTCATCAGAATTAGCCTTAGCAGACGGCTTCCTTCATATATAAAGAGCTTTTCAGGTCTTTAAATTGCGGGTAGTAAATTTGCACCCAACCAGATGAAGTGAAACGTTTTCAAATAGTTCAGAAGTTTTAGGATACTGTAACTTGTGAAACAAAAAGTGCAATGAGCTCTATGTTTCCAGGAGTCTTTTTCGATAAAACTAGTTGAAGTAATACCATCAGTGAAAGCTGACTGAATGAAAATAAAAATATTCATCAATTAAAATTCGTTAAATCGTTGCCCTGGTTTGAAAATAGCAGGAAAACCACTGATCTCGCAGCTCATGTTTTAAAATTTTCTGGTTGAATTTTCACAGCATGCATAGTAGAATGCATTAGCAATTGAACTGAGATAGAGACAATTACTTGGTACTAGTTGTTCATTATTAATCGTAATAGTCCCAGTTTTAGTTACAGTTACTGACACAGTCATAGTCTGGCGATGTGGAGATATTGGCGGAAATAACACTAGCAACATATATAGACTCATCAGAATTAGCCTTAGCAAACGGCTTCCTTCATATATAAAGACCTTTTCCGGACTTCAAATTGCGGGTAGTAGATTTGCCCCGGCCCAGACGAGCTGAAACGATTTTAAAAAATTCAGAAGTTTGAAAATGTTGTAATTTAGGAAACAAAAACTGCACTGAGCACTCGGTTTCTAGGAGTCTTTTTCGACAAAACTAGTTCAAGTAAAGTTATCAGTAAAAGCTGACTGAATGAAAATAGAAATATTCATCAATTAAAATTCGTTAAAACGTTGCCCTGGATTGAAAATAGCAGGTAAACCACTGATCTAGCAGCTGATGTTTTAAATTTTTAAGGTTGAGTTTTCGCAGCATGTATAGGAGAATGCATTAGCAATTGAACTGAGATAGAGACAATTCCTTTGTACTAGTTCATTTTTTACCGTAATAGTACCAGTTTCAGCTACAGTTACTGACCCTGTCATAGTCTGTTGAAGCGGAGAAAATGGGGAAATAACACTAGCAACACATATAGACTCATCAGAATTGGCCTTTCCAAACGGCTTCCTTCATATATAAAGAGCTTTTCTGGACTTTAAATTGCGGGTAGTAGATATGCCCCAGCCCAGATGAGGTGAAACGTTTTTAAAAAATTCAGAAATTTAAAAATGTAGTAATTTAGGAAACAAGAACTGCACTGAGCTCTAGGTTTCCAGGTGTCTTTTTCGATAAATCTAGTTTAAGTAATATCATCAGTAAAAGCTGACTGAATGAAAATAAAAATACTCATCATTTAAAATTCGTTAAAACGTTGCCCTGGATTGAAATTAGCAGGAAAAGCACTAATCTCGCAGCTCATGTTTTATATTGTCAAGGTTGAGTTTTCACAGCACGCATAGGAGAATGCATCAGCAAATAAATTGAGATAAGGAAAATTTCTTTGTACTAGTTCATTTTTTACCGTAATAGTCCCAGTTTCAGTTACAGTTACTGACACAGTCATAGTCTGTTGATGTGGAAAAAATGGGGGAAATAACACTAGCAACATATATAGACTCATCAGAATTAGCCTTATCAAACGGCTTCCTTCATATATAAAGAGCTTTTCCGGACTTCAAATTGCGGGTAGTAGAGTTGCCCCGGCCCAGATGAGCTGAAACGGTTTTAAAAAATTCAGAAGTTTGAAAATGTTGTAATTTAGGAAACAACAACTGCACTGAGCACTCGGTTTCTAGGAGTCTTTTTCGACGAAACTAGTTTAAGTAATGTCATCAGTAAAAGCTGACTGAATGAAAATAGAAATATTCATCAATTAAAATTCGTTAAAACGTTGCCCTGGATTGAAAATAGCAGGTAAACCACTGATCTAGCAGCTGATGTTTTAAATTTTTAAGGTTGAGTTTTCGCAGCATGTATAGGAGAATGCATCAGCAATTGGATTGGGATATAGAAAATTCCTTTGTACTAGTTTTTCATTATTTATCGTAATATTCCCAGTTTTAGTTCCAGTTACTGGTACAGACATAGTCTGGCGATGTGGAGAAAAAGGGGCAAATAACACTAGCAACATATGTGGACTCATCAGAATTAGCCTTAGCTAACGGCTTTCTTCATATATAAAGAGCTTTTCCGGACTTCAAATTGCGAGTAGTAGGTTTCCTCCGGCTCAGATGAGTTGAAATTTTTTATAAATGTTCAGAAGTTTGAAAATGCTGTAATTTAGGAAAGAAAAACTGCACTGAGCTCTAGGTTTCCAGGAGTCTTTTTTGATAAAACTAGTTTAAGTAATGTCATCAGTAAAAGCTGACTGAATGAAAATAGAAATATTCATCAATTAAAATTCGTTAAAACGTTGCCCTGGATTGAAAATAGCAGGTAAACCACTGATCTCGCAGCTCATGTTTTAAATTTTTAAGTTTGAATTTTCACAGCATGCATAGCAGAATGCATTAGCAGTTGAACTGAGATAGAGACAATTCCTTTGTACTAGTTGTTCATTATTTATCGTAATAGTCCCAGTTTTAGTTACAGTTACTGACACAGTCATAGTCTGGCGATGTGGAGAAAAAGATGGAAATAACAGTAGCAACATATGTGGACTCATCAGAATTAGCCTTATCAAACGGCTTCCTTCATATATAAAGAGCTTTTCTGGACTTTAAATTGCGGGTAGTAGATTTACCCCGGCCCAGATGAGGTGAAACGTTTTTAAAAAATTCAGAAGTTTGAAAATATTGTAATTTAGGAAACAAAAACTGCACTGAGCTCTAGGTTTCCAGGAGTCTTTTTCGATAAAAATAGTTTGAGTAATATCATCAGTAAAAGCTGACTGAACGAAAATAAAAATAATCATCATTTAAATTTCGTTAAAATTTTGCACTGGATTGAAAATAGCAGGTAAACCACTGATCTCGCAGCTCATGTTTTAAATTTTTAAGGTTGAATTTTCACAGCATGCAAAGTAGAATGCATTAGCAATTGAACTGAGATAGAGACAATTCCTTTGTACTAGTTCATTTTTTACCGTAATAGTACCAGTTTCAGCTACAGTTACTGACCCTGTCATAGTCTGTTGATGCGGAGAAAAGGGGGAAATAACACTAGCAACACATATAGACTCATCAGAATTGGCCTTACCAAACGGCTTCCTTCATATATAAAGAGATTTTCTGGACTTTAAATTGCGGGTAGTAGATCTGCCCCAGCCCAGATGAGGTGAAACGTTTTTAAAAAATTCAGAAATTTGAAAATGTAGTAATTTAGGAAACAAGAACTGCACTGAGCTCTAGGTTTCCAGGAGTCTTTTTCGATAAAACTAGTTTAAGTAATATCATCAGTAAAAGCTGACTGAATGAAAATAAAAATACTCATTATTTAAAATTCGTTAAAATGTTGCCCTGGATTGAAAATAGCAGGTAAACCACTGATCTCGCAGCTCATGTTTTAAAATTTTAAGTTTGAGTTTTCACAGCATGCATAGGAGAAAGCATCAGCAATTAAACTGAGATAGACAAAATTCCTTTGTACTAGTTGATCATTATTTATCGTAATAGTCCCAGTTTTAGTTACAGTTACTGACACAGTCATAGTCTGGCGATGTGGAGATAATGGCGAAAATAACACAAGCAACAAATGTGGACTCATCAGAATTGGCCTTACCAAACGGCTTCCTTCATATATAAAGAGCTTTCCGGACTTTAAATTGGGGGTAGTAGATTTGCCCCGGCCTAGATGAGTTGAAACGTTTTAAAAAAATTCAAAACTTTGAAAAGGTTGCAATTTAGGACACAAAAACTGCACTGAGCACAAGGTTTCCAGGAGTTTTTTTCGACAAAAATATTTTGGGTAATATCATCAGTAAAAGCTGACTGCATGAAAATAAAAACATTCATCAAATAAAATTCGTTAAAACGTTGCCCTGGATTGAAAATAGCAGAAAAACCACTGATCTCGCAGCTCATGTTTTAAATTGTTATTGTTGAGTGTTCACAGCATGCATAGGAGAATGCGTCAGCAATTAAACTGAGATAGAGAAAATTCCTTTGTACTAGTTGTTCATTATTTATTGTAATAGTCCCAGTTTTAGTTACAGTTACTGACACAGTCATAGTCTGGCGATGTGGAGTAATTGATGGAAATAACACTAGCAAAATATGTAGACACATCAGAATTAGCCTTAGCAAACGGCTTCCTTCATATATAAAGAGCTTTTCAGGTCTTTAAATTGCGAGTAGTAGATTTGCCCCGGCTCTGATGAGTTGAAAGTTTTTTAAAAAGTTCAGAAGTTTGAAAATGCTGTAATTTAGGAAACGAAAACTGCACTGAGCTCTAGGTTTCCAGGACTCTTTTTTTATAAAACTAGTTTAGGTATTATCATCAGTAAAAACTGACTGATTGAAAATAAAAACATTCATCAATTAAAATTCGGTAAAACGTTGCCCTCGATTGAAAATAGCAGGAAAACCACTGATCTCGCAGCTCATGTTTTAAATTGTTATGGTTGAGTTTTCACAGCATACATAGGAGAATGCATCAGCAATTAAACTGAGATAGAGAAAATTCCTTTGTACTAGTTGTTCATTATTTATCGTAATAGTCCCAGTTTTAGTTACAGTTACTGACACAGTCATAGTCTGGCGATGTGGAGAAATTGATGGAAATAACACTAGCAACATATGTAGACACATCAGAATTAGCCTTACTAAACGGCTTCCTTCATATATAAAGAGCTTTTCCGGATTTTAATTTGCGGGTAGTAGATTTGCCCCGGCCCAGATGAGTTGAAACGTTTTTAAAAGATTCAGAACTTTGAAAATGTTGTAATTCAGGAAACAACAACTGCACTGAGCTATAGGTTTTCAGGAGTCTTTTTCGATAAAACTAGTTTAAGTAATATCATCAGTAAAAGCTGACTGAATGAAAATAAAAATACTCATCAATTAAAGTTCGTTAAAACGTTGCCATGGATTGAAATTAGCAGGAAAACCACTGATCTCGCAGCTCATGTTTCAAAATTTTAAGGTTGATCTTTCACAGCATGCATAGGAGAATGCATCAGCAATTAAAGTGAGATAGAGAAAATTCCTTTGTACTAGTTGTTCATTATTTATCGTAATATTCCCAGTTTTAGTTACAGTTATTGGTACAGACATAGTCTGGAGATGTGGAAAAAAAGGGCCAAATAACCCTAGCAACATATGTGGACTCATCAGAATTAGCCTTAGCTAACGGCTTCCTTCATATATAAAGAGCTTTTCCGGACTTCAAATTGCGAGTAGTAGATTTGCCCCGGCTCAGACGAGTTGAAAGTTTTTTAAAAAGTTCAGAAGTTTGAAAATGCTGTATTTTAGGAAACGAAAACTGCACTGAGCTCTAGGTTTCCAGGATTCTTTTTTTATAAAACTAGTTTAGGTATTATTATCAGTAAAAGCTGACTGAATGAAAATAAAAATATTCATCAATTAAAATTCGTTAAAGCGTTGCCCTTTATTTAAATTAGCAGGAAAACCACTGATCTCGCAGCTCATGTTCAAAATTGTTAAGGTTGAGTTTTCACAGAATGCATAGGAGAATGCATCAGCAAACAAATTGAGATAGAGAAAATTTCTTTGTACTAGTTCATTTTTTATCGTAATAGTCCGAGTTTCAGTTACAGTTACTGACACAGTCATAGTCTGTTGATGTGGAGAAAATGGGGGAAAAACAATAGCAACATATATAGGCTCATCAGAATTGGCCTTAGCAAACGGCTTCCTTCATATATAATGAGTTTTTCAGGTCTTTAAATTGCGGGTCTTAATATTGCACCGGACCAGAAGTGGTTAAACGTTTTCAAAAAGTTCATAAATTTTAAAATTCTTGTAATTTGTGAGACAAAAACTGCACTGAGCTCTAGGTTTCCACGATTCTTTTTTTCGATGAAACTAGTTTAGGTATTATCATCAGTAAAAGCTGACTGATTGAAAATAAAAATATTCATCAATTAAAATTCGGTAAAACGTTGCCCTCGATTGAACATAGCAGGAAAACCACTGGTCTCGCAACTCAGGTTTTAAATTAATATGGTTGAGTTTTCACAGCATGTGTAGGAGAATGCATCAGCAAATAAACTGAGATAGAGAAAATTCCTTTGTACTAGTTGTTCATTATTTATCGTAATAGTCCCAGTTTTAGTTACAATTACTGGTACAGTCATAGTCTGGTGATGTGGAGAAAAAGGGGCAAATAACACTAGCAACATATGAGGACTCATCAGAATTAGCCTTAGCTAACGGCTTCCTTCATATATAAAGAGCCTTCTGGGCTTTCAATTGCGAGTAGTAGATTTGCCCCGGCTCAGATGAGTTGAAAGTTTTTTAAAAAGTTCAGAAGTTTGAAAATGCTGTAATTTAGGAAACGAAAACTGCACTGAGCTCTAGGTTTCCAGGACTCTTTTTTTATAAAACTAGTTTAGGTATTATTATCAGTAAAAGCTGACTGAATGAAAATAAAAATATTCATCAATTAAAATTCGTTAAAGCGTTGCCCTGGATTTAAATTAGCAGGAAAACCACTGATCTCGCAGCTCATGTTCAAAATTGTTAAGGTTGAGTTTTCACAGAATGCATAGGAGAATGCATCAGCAAATAAATTGAGATAGAGAAAATTTCTTTGTACTAGTTCATTTTTTATCGTAATAGTCCGAGTTTCAGTTACAGTTACTGACACAGTCATAGTCTGTTGATGTGGAGAAAATGGGGGAAAAACAATAGCAACATATATAGGCTCATCAGAATTGGCCTTAGCTAACGGCTTCCTTCATATATAAAGAGCCTTCTGGGCTTTCAATTGCGAGTAGTAGATTTGCCCCGGCTCAGATGAGTTGAAAGTTTTTTAAAAAAATCAGAAATTTGAAAATGCTGTAATTTAGGAAACAAAAACTGCACTGAGCTCTAGGTTTCCAGGAGTCTTTTTCGATAAAACTAGTTTAAGTAATATCATCAGTAAAAGTTGTGTGAATGAAAATAGAAATATTCATCAATTGAAATTCGTTAAAACGTTGCCCTGGATTGAAATTAGCAGGAAAACCACTAATCTCGCAGCTCATGTTTTATATTGTCAAGGTTGAGTTTTCACAGCACGCATAGGAGAATGCAACAGCAAATAAATTGAGATAAGGAAAATTTCTTTGTACTAGTTCACTTTTATCGGAACAGTACCAGTTTCAGTTACAGTTACTGACACAGTCATAGTCTGTTGATGTGGAGAAAATGGTGGAAAAAACAATAGCAACATATATAGGCTCATCAGAATTGGCCTTAGCAAACGGCTTCCTTCATATATAAAGAGTTTTTCAGGTCTTTAAATTGCGGGTTTTAATATTGCACCGGACCAGAAGTGGTTAAACGTTTTCAAAAAGTTCAGAAGTTATAAAATGCTGGTAATTTGTGAGACAAAACCTGCACTGAGCTCTAGGTTTCCAGGATTCATTTTTCGATAAAACTAGTTTATTTATTATCATCTGTAAAAGCTAACTGATTGAAAATAAAAATATTCATCAATTAAAGTTCGGTAAAACGTTGCCCTCGATTGAACATAGCAGGAAAACCACTGGTCTCGCAGCTCATGTTTTAAATTGTCAAGGTTGAGTTTTCACAGCACGCATAGGAGAATGCATCAGCAAATAAATTGAGATAAGGAAAATTTCTTTGTACTAGTTCACTTTTATCGGAACAGTCCCAGTTTCAGTTACAGTTACTGACACAGTCATAGTCTGTTGATGTGGAGAAAATGGGGGAAAAAACAATAGCAACATATATAGGCTCATCAGAATTAGCCTTAGCTAACGGCTTCCTTCATATATAAAGAGCTTTTCCGGACTTCAAATTGCGAGTAGTAGATTTGCCCCGGCTCAGATGAGTTGAAATTTTTTTTAAAAGTTCAGAAATTTGAAAATGCTGTAATTTAGGAAACAAAAACTGCACTGAGATCTAGGTTTCCAGAAGTCTTTTTTGATAAAACTAGTTTAAGTAATATCATCAGTAAAGTCTTACTGAATGAAAATAAAAGTATTCATCAATTCAAATTCGGCAAAACGTTGCCCTGGGTTGAAATTAGCAGAAAAACTACTGACCTCGCAGCTCAAGTTTTAAATTTTTAAGGTTGAGTTTTCACAGCATGCATAGGAGAATGCATCAGCAATTAAACTGAGATAGAGAAAGTTCCTTTGTACTAGTTGTTCATTATTTATCGTAATATTCCCAGTTTTAGTTACAGTTATTGGCACAGACATAGTCTGGAGATGTGGAAAAAAAGGGGCAAATAACACTAGCAACATATGTGGATTCATCAGAATTAGCCTTAGCTAACGGCTTCCTTCACATATAAAGAGCTTTTCCGGACTTCAAATTGCGAGTAGAAGATTTGCCCCGGCTCAGATGAGTTGAAAATTTTATTTAAAAAATCAGAAGTTTGAAAATCCTGTAATTTAGGAAACGAAAACTGCACTTAGCTCTAGGTTTCCAGGAGTCTTTCGATAAAACTAGTTTAAGTAATACCATCAGTAGAAGCTGACTGAATGAAAATAAAAATATTCATCAATTAAAATTCGTTAAAGCGTTGCCCTGGATTTAAATTAGCAGGAAAACCACTGATCTCGCAGCTCATGTTCAAAATTTTTAAGGTTGAGCTTTCACAGAATGCATAGGAGAATGCATCAGCAAATAAATTGAGATAGAGAAAATTTCTTTGTACTAGTTCATTTTTTATCGTAATAGTCCGAGTTTCAGTTACAGTTACTGACACAGTCATAGTCTGTTGATGTGGAAAAAATGGGGGAAATAACAATAGCAACATATATAGGCTAATCAGAATTGGCCTTAGCAAACGGCTTCCTTCATATATAAAGAGTTTTTCAGGTCTTTAAATTGCGGGTTTTAATATTGCACCGGACCAGAAGTGGTTAAACGTTTTCAAAAAGTTCATAAATTTTAAAATGCTGGTAATTTGTGAGACAAAAACTGCACTGAGCTCTAGGTTTCCAGGATTCTTTTTTTCGATAAAACTAGTTTAGGTATTATCATCAGTAAAAGCTGACTGATTGAAAATAAAAATATTCATCAATTAAAATTCGGTAAAACGTTGCCCTCGATTGAACATAGCAGGAAAACCACTGGTCTCGCAGCTCAGGTTTTAAATTGTTATGGTTGAGTTTTCACAGCATGCATAGGAGAATGCATCAGCAATTAAACTGAGATAGAGAAAATTCCTTTGTACTAGTTGTTCATTATTTATCGTAATAGTCCCAGTTTTAGTCACAGTTACAGACAGACTCATAGTCTAGTGATGTGGAGAAAATGGCGGAATTAACACTAGCAACATATGTAGACACATCAGAATTAGCCTTACCAAACGGCTTCCCTCATTTATAAAGTGCTTTTCCGGATTTTAAATTGCGGGTAGTAGATTTGCCCCGGCCCAGATGAATTGAAAGTTTTTTAAAAAGTTCAGGAGTTTGAAAATGCTGTAATTTAGGAAACAAAAACTGCACTGAGCTCTAGGTTTCCAGGAGTCTTTTTCGATAAAACTAGTTTAAGTAATATCATCAGTAAAAGCTGACTCAATAAAAATAGAAATATTCATCAATTAAAATTCGTTAAAACGTTGCCCTTGATTGAAATAAGCAGGAAAACCACTGATCTCGCAGCTCATGTTTTAAATTTTTAAGATTGAGTTTTCACAGCATGCATAGGAGAATGCATCAGCAAATAAATTGAGATAAAGAAAATTTCTTTGTACTAGTTCACTTTTATCGGTATAGTCCCAGTTTCAGTTACAGGTACTGACACAGTGATAGTGTGTTGATGTGGAGAAAATGGGGGAAATAACACTAGCAACATATATAGACTCATCAGAATTATCCTTAGCAAACGGCTTCCTCCATATATAAACAGCTTTTCAGGTCTTTAAATTGCGGGTTTTAATATTGAACCGGACCAGAAATGGCGAAACGTTTTCAGAAAGTTCAGAAGTTTTAAAATGCTGGTAATTTTTGAGACGAAAACTGCACTGAGCTCTAGGTTTCCAGGATTCATTTTTCGATAAAACTAGTTTATTTATTATCATCTGTAAAAGCTGACTGATTGAAAATAAAAATATTCATCAATTAAAGTTCGGTAAAACGTTGCCCTTGGTTGAAAATAGCAGGAAAACCGCTGATCTCGCAGCTCATGTTGTAAATTTTTAACGTTGAGTTTTCACAGCATGCATTGGAGAATGCATCAGCAATTAAACTGAGATAGAGAAAATTCCTTTTTACTAGTTGTTCATTGTTTATCGTAATAGTCCCATTTTTAGTTACAATTACTGACACAATCATAGTCTAGCGATGTGGAAAAAATGGCGGAAAAAACACTAGCATTATATGTGGACTCATCAGAATTAGCCTTAGCAAACGGCTTCCTTCATATATAAAGAGCTTTTCTGGACTTTAAATTGCGGGTAGTAGATTTGCCCCGGCCCAGATGAGGTGAAACGCTTTTAGAAAATTCAGAAGCTTCAAATTGTTGTACTTTAGGAAACGAAAACTGCACTGAGCTCTAGGTTTCCAGGAGTCTTTATCGATAAAACTAGTTTAAGTAATATTTTTGGTAAAAGCTGACTGACTGAAAAAAAATACTCATCAATTAATATTCATTAAAATTTTGCCCTGGATTGAAAATAGCAGGTAAACCATTGATCTCGCAGCTCATGTTTTAAATTTTTAAGGTTGAGTTTTCACAGCATGCATAGGAGAATGCATCAGCTATTAAACTGAGATAGAGAAAAATTTTTTGTACTAGTGGTTCATTTTTTATCGTAATAGTCCCAGTTTTAGTTACAGTTACTGACACAGTTATAGTCTCGCAATGTGGAGAAAATGGCAGAAATAACACTAGCAACATATGTGGACTCATCAGAATTAGTCTTAGCAAACGGCTTCCTTCAAATATAAAGAGTTTTTCTGGACTTTAAATTGGGGTAGTAGATTTGCCCCGGCCCAGATCAGTTGAAACGTTTTTAAAAAATTGAGAAGTTTGAAAATGTTGTAATTTAGGAAATAAAAACTGCACTGAGCACTAGGTTTTCAGGAGTCTTTTTCGACAAAACTATTTTAAGTAATATCATCAGTAAAAGCTGACTGCATGAAAATAAAAACATTCATCCATTAAAATTCGTTAAAACGTTGCCCTGGATTGAAAATAGCAGGAAAAACACTGATCTCGCAGCTCATGTTTTAAATTGTTATGGTTGAGTTTTCACAGCATGCATAGGAGAATGCATCAGCAATAAAACTGAGATAGAGAAAGTTCCTTTGTACTAGTTTTAGTTACAGTTACCGGTACAGTCATAGTCTGGTGATGTGGAGAAAAAGTGGCAAATAACACTAGCAACATATGTGGACTCATCAGAATTAGCCTTAGCTAACGGCTTCCTTCATATATAATGAGCTTTACCGGACTTTAAATTGCGAGTAGTAGATTTGCCCCGGCTCAGATGAGTTGAAATTTTTTTAAAAAGTTCAGAAGTTTGAAAATGCTGTAATTTAGGAAACAAAAACTGCACTGAGCTCTAGGTTTCCAGGAGTTTTTTTTGATAAAACTAGTTTAAGTAATATCATCAGTAAAAGCTGACTGAATGAAAATAAAAGTATCCATCAATTAAAATTCGTCAAAATGTTGCCCTGGGTTGAAATTAGCAGAAAAACCATTGACCTCGCAGCTCAAATTTTAAATTTTTAAGGTTGAGCTTTCACAGCTTGCATAGGAGAATGCATCAGCAATTAAACTGTGATAGAGAAAATTCCTTTGTACTAGTTTTAGTTACAGTTACCGGTACAGTCATAGTCTGGTGATGTGGAGAAAAAGTGGCAAACAACACTAGCAACATATGTGGAATCATCAGAATTAGCCTTAGCTAACGGCTTCCTTCATATATAATGAGCTTTACCGGATTTTAAATTGCGAGTAGTAGATTTGCCCCGGCTCAGATGAGTTGAAAATTTTTTTAAAAATTCACAAGTTTGAAAATGCTATATTTTAGTAAACAAAAACTGCACTGAGCTCTAGGTTTCCAGGAGTCTTTTTTGATAAAACTAGTTTAAGTAATATCATCAGTAAAGGCTGACTGATTGAAAATAACAGTATTCATCAATTAAAATTCCTCAAAACGTTGCCCTGGGTTGAAATTAGCAGAAAAACCGCTGACCTCGCAGCTCAAGTTTTAAATTTTTAAGGTTGAGCTTTCACAGCTTGCATAGGAGAATGCATCAGCAATTAAACGGTGATAGAGAAAATTCCTTTGTACTAGTTTTAGTTACAGTTACCGGTACAGTCTTAGTCTGGTGATGTGGAGAAAAAGTGGCAAATAACACTAGCAACATATGTGGACTCATCAGAATTAGCCTTAGCTAACGGCTTCCTTCATATATAATGAGCTTTACCGGACTTTAAATTGCGAGTAGTAGATTTGCCCCGGCTCAGATGAGTTGAAAATTTTTCTTAAAGTTCAGAAGTTTGAAAATGCTGTAATTTAGGAAACAAAAACTGCACTGAACTCTAGGTTTCCAGGAGTCTTTTTTGACAAAACTTGTTTAAGTAATATCATCAGTAAAAGCTGACTGAATGAAAATAAAAACATTCATCCATTAAAACTCGTTATAACGTTGCCCTAGATTGAAAATAGCAGAAAAACCACTGACCTCGCAGCTCAAGTTTTAAATTTTTAAGGTTGAGCTTTCACAGCATGCATAGGAGAATGCATCAGCAATTAAACTGTGATAGAGAAAATTCCTTTGAACTAGTTTTAGTTACAGTTACCGGTACAGTCTTAGTCTGGTGATGTGGAGAAAAAGTGGCAAATAACACTAGCAACATATGTGGACTCATCAGAAATAGCCTTAGCTAACGGCTTCCTTCATATATAATGAGCTTTACCGGACTTCGAATTGCAAGTAGTAGATTTGCCCCGGCTCAGATGAGTTGAAATTTTTTTTAAAAGTTCAGAAATTTGAAAATGCTGTAATTTAGGAAATAAAAACTGCACTGAGCTCTAGGTTTCCAGAAGTCTTTTTTGATAAAACTAGTTTAAGTAATATCGTCAGTAAAGTCTTACTGAATGAAAATAAAAGTATTCATCAATTAAAATTCGTCAAAACGTTGCCCTGGGTTGAAATTAGCAGAAAAACTACTGACCTCGCAGCTCAAGTTTTAAATTTTTAAGGTTGAGCTTTCACAGCTTGCATAGGAGAATGCATCAGCAATTAAATTGAGATAGAGAAAATTTCTTTGTAACAGTTCATTTTTAATCGTAATAGTCCCAGTTTCAGTTACAGTTACTGACACAGTCATAGTCTGTAGATGTGGAGAAAATGGGGGAAATAACATTAGCAACATATATAGACTCATCAGAATTAGCCTTAGCAAACGGCTTCCTTCATATATATAGAACTTTTCAGGTCTTTAAATGCGGGTTTTAATATTGCACCGGACATGAAGTGGTGAAACGTTTTCAAAGAGTTTAGAAATTTTAAGATGCTTGTAATCTGTGAGACAAAAACTGCACTGAACTCTAGGTTTCCAGGAGTTTTTTTCGAAAAAACTACTTTAAGTAATATCATCAGTAAAAGCTGACTGAATGAAAATAAAAACATTCATCCATTAAAACTCGTTATAACGTTGCCCTGGATTGAAAATAGCAGAAAAACCACTGACCTCGCAGCTCAAGTTTTAAATTTTTAAGGTTGAGCTTTCACAGCATGCATAGGAAAATGCATCAGCAATTAAACTGTGATAGAGAAAATTCCTTTGTACTAGTTTTAGTTACAGTTACCGGTACAGTCTTAGTCTGGTGATGTGGAGAAAAAGTGGCAAACAACACTAGCAACATATGTGGACTCATCGGAATCATATATAAAGAGCTTTTCAGGTCTTTAAATTGCGGATTTTAATATTGCACCGGACCAGAAGTGGTAAAACGTTTTCAAAAAGTTTAGAAGTTTTAAGATGCTGGTAATTTGTGAGACAAAAACTGCACTGAAATCTAGGTTTCCAGGAGTTTTTTTCGACAAAAATACTTTAAGTAATATCATCAGTAAAAGCTGACTGAATGAAAATAAAAAAACTTATAAATTAACATTCGTTAAAACGCCCTGGATTGAAATTAGAAGGACATGCACTGATCTCGCAGCTCATGTTTTAAATGTTTAAAGTTGAGCTTTCACAGCATGCATAAGTGAATGCATCAGCAATTAAATTGAGATAGAGAAAATTTCTTTGTACTGGTTCATTTCTTATCGTAATAGTCCCATTTTTAGTTACAGTTACTGACACAGTCATGGTCTGTTGATGTGGAGAAAATGAGGGAAATAACACTAGCAACATATATAGACTCATCAGAATTAGCCTTATCAAACGGCTTATCTCATATATAAAGAGCTTTTCCGGACTTTAAATTTCGAGTAGTAAATTTGCAACCGCCCAGATCAGGTAAAACGTTTTCAAATAGTTCGGAAATTTTAGAATAGAGTAATTTGTGAATCAAAAAGTGGACTGACTGAGCTCTAGGTTTCCAGGAATTTTTTTGATAAAACTATTTTTGTGTAATATTATCAGTAAAAGCTGACTGAATGAAAATAAGAATATTCATAAATTAAAATCCGTTAAACCGTTGCCCTGGATTGAAAATAGCAGGAAAAACCACTGATCTCGAAGCTCAAGTTTAAAATAGTTGAAATTGAGCTTTTCAGGTCTTTAATTTTCGGGTAGTAAATTAGCACTGGACCAGATGAGGTGAAAAGTTTTCAAAAAGTTCAAAAATGTTGGTAATATCTGAATTAAAAAAGTGTGCTGATCTTTAGGTTTCAAGGACTCCAAGTTACACTAGTTAAATTAATTTTTTCATTACAAGCTGACTAAATGAAAAAAAAATGTTTTTCAATTCAAATTCATTAAAAGTTTGACCTGGACTGAAAATAGCAGGAAAAGCACCGATCTTGAAGCTCATGTTTCAAATTTTTGAAGCTGAGCTTTCACAGCGTGCATAGGAGAATGCAGCAGCATTTAAACAGAGATCGGAAAAACTCCTTTCTATTAGTTGTTCATCAGTCATCGTAATAGTTCCGGATCCAGGTACAGTTACTGATACGGTCATGTATATAAGAAGGGGAAACACTAGAAACATATGCAGAATCAAAAGTATTAGTCTTTTGGAATTTCAACTTTTAAGTACAGAAAGCAAACCCAACATGCGCTTGAATTTGAACATTTTTTGCAAAAACAGGTCTTAAACATATATTTTGCCTCCGATTTGTTTCACAGAGTGGATTGAAGTGGTATTCATTTATTGAACTGCTAAGATTAGCAAATATTTGTTAGTCAAAATTGTAAAGCAACGGCAGGAATGTAGCAGATATACAGTTACATACAGATAAATTAGTTTGGTTTTATGAGCGAAACAAGTTTGTTATTCAGCAAAGCTGAGCGATTAGTTATTGAGAATATTTGAGCAACAACTAATGCAACGGTAATCTACATTATAACGGATAATACCTTTCACAACAGTTAACTGCAAAAACAAAATATCCGGACAGATTTGGAACCCCTGAAACGAACTGGCCGGTGTAAAGCTTTCCTCTATGCAATCAATTTGAAGAGCAGCCGTCATACATTTGTTCCGCCAACCCGGACAATTCAACTGCTGTCCAACATAACGCTTGAAGTACAAATGCATCGATCAAAAAAAACAAAACCTAACATCGTAATACAACACCGCAAAGCCAATTAGGCAAAGTGCATTAGACAATGAATTGCGAAATTTTACTGAAGCGAATAATGCAGGGATCAGTATATATTTAAATCAACGGCAAAGTGGCTTACTCGCAGAGTCTGGAAAATTTGGAAATAAAAATAAAATACTTGAGTAAACATTGGTAGAAGAAACAGCAAGAAACCTTTGAGTTCTGCAAGACATCAAGAACCAAGATTAACGAAACACACTCAAGATTTTTTATCATCAGATACATGAATCTGAGATCACCGTTCAGAAATTTGTCGACAACAAAGCCTAGGTTATCCGAAATCCAATGACTTCCAGATAACGCGAAGTCAAGAAATAGAAAAAACTTTTTGAATCCACAGTGAATATATTAAAGAAGCCCTTGACATAAGGAAGGATTGTGAAGGGCTTCTTTCTCAAATGGAAGAAGACAAGAACTAGAGATGTGTCCGATGTGTCCGCTGATCAGATAAACCTGAAAAAACACACAACCAAAACTACGACCATTCTAAAAACGAACCGGAAAATAGATACCCACGAGAAACTCGTGACTGTGATTGGTCATGCAAGCCAATATCATCAAGTAGAGAGCGTAACGGTTCAAAACAGTGTCAGGAAAATTTTGTGTTCGACAAAGTCGTTAGCAGCAGTCAGCTAGCCCAACTTAAGCCAAGTTCTATCGATGGTAATCCAGTTGAAGGGCAAGAGTTGTCAAGTAAGTTTGTGGCTACCATGCACCAATTTATCATTCCCGACTCAGGGAAAATGCGCTACTTGAAAATGCTTTTAAGCAGCAATATCGGGTATTTGTTATTCGGGATCTTTCTACTCAAGCTTAGTCACAACTAAAACAAAATTTCGGCAGTACAAATCTGATTGTTGACGTTCAGGGTGAGACGTTGCTTAAACAACAGCCTATAAAAGCTCACGATTCACATTATTTATTTAGTTTTACAATAAGGTTAGGCAATTTGTTAACGTTTTTGAGCAAAACAATTGTGGCGGCGATTTACAATCAAGCGAAACACTTCACCTTGCGATAGACAAATTGCCTGCAAATCCCAAAGCGAAATACAGGCTTTACGTAGGCAATTGCCTGGAAGATAGAATTGGCCTGATTCTTCATGAAAAAAAGGTTGTGAAGAATAGCATTCGTGCATGAAGGATTCTCAGCGTTTAAAGAAGAACGCAAAGAACAAGACAGAAGCATTGCAAATAGAGAAACATGATTCTCGAAGAAAACGATATACAGCGGGAGTTTCAACGTTAAAGAAACGAAGCCAAAGCAAGGCTAAAAAATTCCGATAGCTGATGGCACCCATCCTAATTCGAAATGCCCATTATTCAAGAACGATTTTATTTTTACATCGATAGGTAGCTCTGAAAAAGCAACGTTTATGTGATGGATGTCTGGTAAAGGGAAATGCAATCAAAGAATGCAAGGTCAACGCGAGCGGTATAAATGCAGGTATCCAAAAGCACAACTGGTTGTTGCACTCAGAAAAACAAATGGACGAGGTCAATCATGCCGTCAACGTATGCGCAGCAACAATAGATCAAAGTATCGAAGTTACTAGTTTTCTTCAGCTATTTCCTATCCTAGTCCATAGTGACGGCAATTGACTGAACACATAATATGCTTTCCTCTATAGTGGAACAACGGTAACATTCATCAACCAAATCATTCAAGAGAAGTTGCGTGCTAGAGGCACCGATGTTACGCTTAATATAGCTGACATTCACAGAACAAATGATCTGAATACCAAAAAAATTGCTCCAAAAACAAAGTGATTCTACTCAAAGGTGCACTTTCTTGTGGCGCTTGTACAACTGCCAATTTCACTGAGAAATACAAAGTAAGACTACAAAAAAACTGAAACAAAATTTCAACTACCGTTGCGTACTTCCAATTAAAAGTTTCAAATTGATGAAAATTGCTATCATTTTGTGTCAAGATGCTTATGAACTGCAAAAAGCTCTAGACCAAAAGATAGGTACACAAAGCGAACTTGTCGCAGTCCTAACAAAAGTGTGATGAGTAGTCAGCGGACCCATAGAAGACAAGAGAAGACAAAATGTTTGTCATTTCGCAACATACAATCCTTGTGGTTCATAGAAACCTATGTTTCTAAGTAAAGCAAGTCCAGGAAGGAACTGCAAGCACACCAGTTACAATTTGATGGACAGTACGACGGAATTTAAAGTAGAGCGGTATGAGTTGGAAATACTGTGGACTGGAACATTTCCAAACCTACCAAACAACTAAGACTTAGCCCTCGGTCAACTTTACTAATTGGAACGAAGATTCCGAAAAGACCCAAACCATAAAAATTTGCATAAACAGTCAATAGATACAGACGTTGAAAAAATATTTGTATTGAACGGTTTTGTATTGAAAAATATTGAACGAATCAGATTTCAAAGTCACTTTTGGGAAAGAATGGTATATGCCAGACCATCCAGTGCAAAATCCGAATAAAAGCGGTAAAGTCCGCCATGCTTTTGACGCTGCCTCAATCTGAAAATCTTAACCGGACATGATTTACTTGAGTGATTTACTTTACAACCTAGCATGAGTTGATTGGAACACTTTTCAGATCCCTTGAGGATCCAAAAGCTCTGACGGCTGATATGGAATCAATGTTCCTGCAATTGCAAGTTCATGAACAAGACAAGAGATTCCTGAGGTTTCTCTGAAGATACCGAATTAAGAAACTGGTGCCCTTATACAAAAATGAACTTCAGATTTTTGGTGCGAAAACTTCACCAACATGCGCAGACTACACTCTTAAAAGAGTCGGCATCGATCATGAGGATGAGTTTCCTATAGCAGCAAAAGCAATCAACAATACCTTTTACGTGGAAAATCTGATCAATTCATTAGAAACCCCGGTAGAAGCTATTGAAGTGATCAATAAGGTACAACAAACGCGGACTTGAGCTGAAGGAATGGATAAGCAACATTGGAGAGCTGAACGCAGCGATACCGGAAAAACTGAAATCAATCAGCAAAAACCAAGCAAGTTAACTTCAAGCCAAATACAGAGCGATCATATGTGCTTGGGCTCCAATGGAAAGCTATTGACGATAGTCTTCAGGTTTGCAGAAGTACTAACAAAAAAGTTGTGACTGCCGTAACTCAAAGTAAGATCTTTTCTCTGGTATCCTCAGTGTTTGATCTTGGATTATTTGCTCCACACAGCATTCACATGAGACGACTACCAAAGAACCTTTGGACAAAAAATTGACAACATTGGGAAAGCAAAGTGGACCCCTTTTGAAGGAGCAGAATTCCTAAAGTGGAAGGAACAGCTTCCTACTGTAACTGAAACCAGCATAATTGGAAGATACTTCGACACAATGAAGGACATTGTTGAACTTCATTTTTTACTGGCAATTCCGAAGACACGACGCCTGCAGGGAAATATCTACGTTCGCAGCCAAAAGAATACTCATGCAACTTAGCTATTGTGATTGGAAAATGCGAAGTGGAACCAACGAGGGGAAATGCAGAGTTGATGCGACCAGTAAACGAATGGCCTGATCAAGTCAAACTCGTCTTTGCTTCGGACAAAGAGAACTTACCCGCTTCAGCCTTCATTATGCAGGCTGAAAGGAAGAAAACTATAGTCTACTGGGAACGATGTAGCAATTTCAACCAACTGGTAGATACAATAAGATATGTACATCGAGTTTTGAGCAAAACGAAACCGGCAACAAAGGTAGTAGTTGGCATTCAGGAAAAAGAAAAAGCCAAGGCAACCATCTTTAAGTTACTGCAGCACAAAACGATTGATGTAGAGATAAAGTCTCTCAATGCTGAGAAGTAGACGCCAAAAGGCAGCAAAGTTGTGCAGTTTTCATCCATTTTTGACAAAAGGGGACTTATTTGAGCCAATGGTATTATAGGCAAAATCAACTGGAATTCAATATTGTCGCATAGGAAACATCACGTTCTCGAATTATTCTCGCGTGTTGAGTACAATGAAAAACACCACGAGGGGACTGAATATGTCAGAAGCATTGCTCAGCAACAATTCTGGATTTTTGGCGTAATAAAAATGCTTTCAAAATAGAATAAACGTATCACGTGTCGAAGAGACAGTGCAAAGACAATCGCTCCAATGATGGCAGAGCTACCTACAAAATGGCTGGATGCCTCAACATTCTTTGCAAATTTTGCATCTTATACAGTAAAAATGGGCCGCAGAAATGAATAGCGATTGTGTTGTTTGTTGACCTGTCTAATAATGCGAGACGTGCAAATAGGAATAGTCACAAAATTGGATAGTGACAATTGTCTGAACGCAATGATGCGGTACACAGCTCGAAGAGGCGAACAGGAAATCACAGTGACAGTGGGACTAATTTAATTGAACAGATCGAGAAAAGGAAGAGTATGTCACAACAGGAAACAAAGAACTCATTGAAGGAGATTTTGTTCAACAAGGGATCAGATGGAAGTTTAATCAACATGCAGCACCTCACTTTGAAGGAGTGTGCGAGCGACTGGTCACATGTTGCATGAGATCAATGTATGCTGTCTTGGGGAACCGATCAATTACGGAAGATGTTCTGCGGTAAGTATTCTGCAGTAAATAATATCAACAGTAATATATTCTGCAGTAAGTAATATTAAGATGTTCCTCAGGAAGTAATATCAACTGAGCAGTAAGTATTTGCATCAGAGAAATAAATGTCGAGGAACTCAGAGGAATCAAGTGCTTTCTGGGCCGGCCTAATTGAGTCAACCAGAAAACGAATTGCCGGAGCAACTCAAAGTTGTCTTTGCCTCGGATGAAGAGAACTGAACCAGTTTAGCCTTCATGATGCAGGCTGAGGGGAAGAAAACCATAGTTCAGTAGGCACGATTTAGCAGTGTCAAACGACTGGTTAATACAATATTATAAGTGCAGCGAGCATTGAGCAAAACGAAACGGGCAAAAAAGATAATTGGCATTCAGTAAAAAAATTCCAGGGCACCCATCTTCAAATTATTACAGCAAGCAAAGTTTGCTGAAGGGATGAAGTCTCTCAATGCTGAAAACGGAACTCCAAAAGCGGTACAAATCTGCCATTTCCGCCCTTTTTTTAACAAAGACAAAATAGGCAAAAACAATTGGACTTCAAGGCAAAGCATCCAATATTGTTGCATTGGAAACATCACGTAGCCGATTTATTCTTGCGTAATGAGCAAAGAAAAACAACAACCATGAGGGTCCTGAACATGTCAGAATCAGTGTTCAGCAACGACTCTGGATTGTTTTATTTAAAAAAAATTTGCTTTCCAAAATAGAATAAAGGTATCACGTGCGGAAGAGGCAGAGCACAGACAATGGCTCCAATGATGGTAGAGCTAGCTACAGAAAAACTTGATGCTTGAAATTTTTTTTGCAAACGTTTAGTCAGATTTTTTTGCCTCTTTCACAGTGAAATTGGCCTCCTTCACAATGAAAACTGGCCGCATGAATGAAAACCGATGGTGTTGTTTGATCATATTTCTAACAGTATGGGCCGTGCGAATAGAGATAGTCCCAAAATTGCACGCTGACAGTTTTCTGAAGGCCATTATTCAATTCAAAAATCGAAGAGGCAAACCGGCAGCAATGACCAGTGACAGCAGGACAATTTTCATTGGGGCAGATCAAGAATTCAAAGAGTATATCACAGCATGAAACAAGGAAAATAATGAAAAAAATTTAGTTCCAAAAGGGACCACATGAACGTTCAATCAAACTGCAGCACCTCATTTTGAAGAATTGTGGAAGCGACTGGTCAGAAGTTGCATGAAAGCAATGTATGACGTGTTGGTCTTCAATTATGGAAGCTGTTCTATCGACCACAATGTTCCTTTTAGAGCAAATATTGAATGCCAAACCACTGACACCAGTAAGTTATGAATTAATCCTTTTGGATTACGATGTTGAAGGTGAGTTTTCACAGCATGCGTTGGAGAATGTCAATATTTAAACTGAGATGGATAAAACTCCTTTTTTAAGTTGCTCATTAGTCATCGTAATAGTCCCAGTTTTAATTACAGTCACTACTACAGTCATAGTCACGTGATGTGGAGAAAAAAAAGGGAAAATAGCACTAGCAGCATAAACAGACTCAACACAATAGTAAGAGCATTAGAAAACTGCTTGCTTTAAATAACTCGGCAAAATATTGCTAAAATCAACTGAGCAGTAAACATTGGCCTCAGAGAAATCAATGTCGAGGAATTCAAAGGAAGAGAGTGGATTACTGGCCACCCTAGGTGAAGCAACTAGAAAACGATTGGCCTGAGCATGTCAAACTTGTCTTTGCTTTGGACGAAGAGAGCTTACCCGCTTCAGCATTCATAATGCATGCTGAAAGGAAGGAAAAAATAGAGTTCGGTGGGAACGACTTAGCGATTTCAACCGACTGGCAAATACGATGTCATATGTGCAGCAAGCATTGAGCAAAACTAAACCGGCAACAGCAACAAAGATATTTGGTTTTCAGTTCAGGAATAAGAAAATGCCAAGGCAACCGTCTTCAAGTTACTACACCAAAAAAGTTTGCTGAAGAGATAAAATCTCTCAATGCTGAAAAAAACTCCAAAAAGGCAGTAAAATTCTGCAGTTTTCAACCTTTTTTGACAAAAGTGGACTTTTTTGTGCCAAAGGTACGGGAGGCAAAATCAACTGGACTTCAATGCAGCGCATCCAATATTGCAGCACAGGAAACATCACGTTGTCGGATTATTTTTGCGATATGAGCACAAAGACAAAAAACATGAGTGGATTGAAGATTTCAGAAACATTGTTCAGCAACGATTCTGGATTACTGATTTATGAGAAACCTTGCCTTGCGATAAAAAGGAATTTTAACACCGGCTGAAGAGGCAGACCGCAGACAATACCTCCAGTGATGGCAGAGCTACCTATAGAAAGGATGGATGCTTCAAAACTTTTCGCAAACGTTTGGTTAGATTTCTTTGCTTCTTTCACAGTGAAAATTGGCTACATAAATGAAAAACGATAGAGTTGTTTGATCACATTTCTAACAGCATGTGCCGTGAAAATAGTGATAGTCCCAAAATTGCATACTGACAGTTGTCTGAACGCAATTATGCGGTACACAGCTCGAAGAGACAAACCTGTTTTTTTGCGCGGAGCTAAGTTTAGGAGGTGGTGAATGTTGAGAACACATAAGAGTTGAGAACTCATAAATCAGTCTTTTGATTCTCACAAACTCATATCTCTCTTCCTCATATTCAGACTGTCTAAAAGAAACAAAACATCATGAATAATGAATGCCGCAAATGAATTTTGATAGGTTTTTCTATTAGATCAAGTTTAGTTTATATACTCTATTTACGAAGGCATGTGACGCTTTTACAATTATGGCGTTCTGTTTTTATTGACGTTTTTCCATAATTTACTATTGTGATAAAATCCCACAAGCCACGCCGAAAAACACAAAATTTATTCACACATACTGGTATGAAATATTTAAATGTTGTTCAACACTTTTCTCTTTTTGATCATGCTTTGAACTATTTGCTATTGTGTTCCCAATAAAAACCCAATTAGCGATGCCCTTTTGCTCTTTTCCGCAGCATCAATTGAAGTTTTCATTGAATTTTTGCCCGATGTGATAAGCCCGTTTGAACAATTTGTTCTGTCACGCTCTTTGCAGTTTCAATTTCAAATCAAATTTGGCGTCGACTCTTTTGAGTTTTCTGCAACTGTGCAAATTCGAAGCTGCCAGGCGATGTGAAATAAAATTGTTTACTTTTAATCTCTCAATGAAAGTTTCAGTTATCTTTATGATCATCAATTTCTATTTGATTAAACCTTTTTCTCGGTTGTCTTAATATCAACTTTTATCTACACCAGCTCTCGAGGTAATTTTAACTATAATATCCGAAATTTTAATTTCACCATACTATGGAAATATAATTAGAAGTTCGCCAAACAATCAATTTTTTCAAATCAAATCTCATTTTAAAAAATCAGAAATTTAGAGGTAAAATTTGAATTTTCCTTGATTTATTTTCTTGAAACTTTCTAATTAAGCCGAGCTCGATGGTTGGAGATCATGAAAAGATCGCTAAGAGTATAAGTGACAGTGTTCTAAATAAACATATTTTTTGATATCAATGTTGAAAAGTGAATGAAATACAAAAAGTTCTCGAAACCTGCTTTGAAGTTTCTTTAAATCAGTCTAATGAAATTGAGAAATGATAAAACAAAACCCGAGAAAGCTAAGTTGAGGTCTTCACCGCTTAACTTACATTTTTTTTCCAATTTTTCCTCAACCCGGGAGGGTTGAGGAAAAATTGGAAAAAAAATGTAAGTTAAGCGGTGAATTTATGTAATTTCATCGCAATCACCGCTTATCTCATATAATTTGGACATTTTTGCAGAGCGGTGAATTTATGTAATTTATGTAATTTCATCGCTACCGGGCGATAAACACCGCATTCACCGCCTGATTTATGTAATTTCACCGCATTCACCGTTTATCTTACATAACTTTGCGTTGAATGGCGGTGACACCTCGACCCGAGTTTTCAGACTAAAAATCTTTCTCACCGCAATTCGGAATTGTTGTTTGAATGATTTTGCTTTCAATCTACGATGGAAACAGGTTTGTCAGATTTACATTTTGCGTTTGGCGAATTGTGTTGCTCTTGATGTTAAAAGTCCATGTCTGTCATAACTGTTTCCTTTTGATA
This sequence comes from Convolutriloba macropyga, assembly GCF_964194025.1. Classification (NCBI taxonomy): domain Eukaryota; kingdom Metazoa; phylum Xenacoelomorpha; order Acoela; family Convolutidae; genus Convolutriloba; species Convolutriloba macropyga. Next base: position 46,038,242 of record NC_134479.1, read on the forward strand.
AATTGTTAAGTTGATAGCAGTATATTTAATGACGCAAGCTTGAAAAAACTTGCAAAGCAGTGTCAAATCATGTGTTATTAAGAGCTTTCAAATGATGTTTGTAGCAATGATATTGGTCCTGTGGTTTTAGGGGACTTTTTGCTTGACCGATTTTTTTGTCTTCATTTGACTTTTTGTATTCAAAAGCAGGGAAAACAAGTAGCATTCGGAGGGCATTAAGTGCCCAAGCAGCTCCCTTAGAGCCTTTAAGCACATCACCGAAACTGCTTTCAGGAGGCACCATTTCAAGGTGTGAAGGCGGTTCGTTTTTAGTCTTGAAAATTTGACCCCTCATCCACTACCCTCAGTCACCCCCCCCCCCCCCCCCTCAGTCACCCCCATTCACCCAACCCCCCTCCGCTCCGCAAAAAAGGTGAAAACAGTGAAAAAATATTGGGGGACATTTTTTCCACCTGAAGTTTTTGGGAACAGTTAAAGAGTTTCATGTTGGGAGCAGTTAAAAAACGGACTAAATTTTACAAATTAAACGTGCATATGAAAGTCGAGACCTATATTTAACAACAGTAATAGTGGGAAATTAATTAATCCGATGCAAAAATTTGTTTCGGGAGATGCAAGCTTTCTTCTATAGAACCTTAGGCTCAAAAACATCCAATGGACTAGAGTCACAATTGCATTTTTAACAGGGAAAACTTGCGTCATGTTCCTTTCATTCTTAAAAATGTTTTCAGTTCGTCTGTTTTTCGTATTTAGTATAAGCAAAGCAATACATTTCCGGTTAATAACTTTAGCACGTTAGAACTTGTTGGGCAAGAAACCAACTTTCAAAAAGGTAGTAAATCAAACACTTTGAAAGAATTTAAGGACTAGCAACAGAATTCGAAAGTGGTGAAGTCCGAGACTTTCTAATCCTATGAAACGTCCTCAAATGAAGTCTACATTCGATTTAAAAACATACATATATATATATATATATATATATATATATATATATATATATGTGTGTGTGTGTATGCAAAATTTTTCGCTAGATTTTTTCTGCGATGTTCCCCACAGCGCATTTTTGGTTCGCGCAACCACTTTGTTTTAAAATGAGAAAACTATTTAAAACTTTCTTTTCTTGCCACCAGTTGGACGTCAAATACATATCGGAGCCCGCTCAGTGGAAAAAGACTTGTTGGATGGGTACTCTATCAGATCAATAATAATGTCATTTAATAGGCTTGACATATTGGATCTGTTCTGTTTTTTTACTGCCTCAATTACAATTTATTGCACGTTTATAGCACGTTATTATGTACAAAATGGCACCTGAGCCTGCGGGGTATTCAGAGCTAAATAAAACAATTCAAAAATCATGGACTAGCAATCAAAAATTTTGCTGAGCTGATTTTCCTTTATTTTGAAAAGTTTTCAAATTTTTGAAAATAAGATACTTGAACTTTTTCGTCCATGCTCGGAAAGTTCGCTAACATTTCCGAAGTATTTTTATGCAGAAAAATAAAAAAAACCGCAAATCACCAATGCACACCTCTCACAATCTTTTTCTTTGAAAAAAATATAATTCCAATTGAAAGATTGTTGTTACATTTTAACTGGTTGATTGCTCGTTCTTCAGAAAACTTGATAGATAACAGTCTCTCAAATCCAAAATATGATAATAATTTCAGCTGGTCATTAAATAGATTCTGTGCTTATTTTTTTCCTTTGTCTGTCTTATTAACTACGCATTATTAAAGATGAGCCAAAATGAGGCCAAAAATTGATAGCACAGTTGCCGAGTCTCTTCAAGGTTTCTGACTAAGACTCGACATTTCTTCAAAAGTGCATATCACTGAAGAAACCCAAAACAAGTCAGACTCAAGACAAACTCAGTACATGGTTGCTTGATTTCCGTATATGTTCAATTGTGGCGTATTACATTTTTTAAAAGCACAAAATATGGATTCAAGCAAGTTCAAGTACAAGTGACAAACGTTCGAAAGCTATAGTTTGATTGATTTATTACACTAGTGCAGAAATTGTCATTTCTAAACATAAGAAACTGGGCGTTTTTTGGTATGCTCCTTAGGTTAGGTTTTAAACCTAAAAATATGACAGCGTTGGTTATTTCGCTTTCCCATAAGAGTATGTTTTGTTTTAAACAGTAAATAATCGTCGGCATGTTTGGTTTCTTAGATTCGGTATGTACGGTTTGCAGATTCGGTATGTTTGGTTTTGAACGTAAGAAACCATCGGTTTTGTAGGTTTCAAACTGCCTCAGAAAATCACGATAAAACGATTTATGTATTTGATGTGTCTTGAGTATATCAGGACTCAGTGGTGAACCCAACTTAATCAAATGAATCCCCATCAATGTTCAACAAGTCTGTTAAACTTTTAACTAAAAAAGCGAAATTTTTTGGAACTCAAAGTTAAAAAATTAAGAAACTCAATTTATAATTTTAAAGTAATAAAGAAATAGATAATCAGAAACGAAATAATTAACTTAAATAACACAATTTACTTCATTTTTTTCATTTTTACATCTTGCTCATTTTTACGGCTCTCAGTCCTTTTTGCGGAAACAGGCGGCGTGGTTATTTTACCGACTATTTTTTTTAAAAACTCGCTTTTCGTTATAATTTCCGTGGTAGTAATCGAAGTTCATCAATAAATGATAAATGCGTAGCAAAAAATGACGTCATTTGCTTTCATTATGAGGTGGAAAATCTCACTTCTTTCTTTTTGCAATTTCAAAAGATATTGAGTATATTTCAAATTACACTTGAAAAAAGTACCTGAAGATAATTTGGTCATTTCCCACAGCGAAAACTGGGAAAATGGCGCCTAATTCAATCAGAAAGCGGAAATCTTAGCATTATGTTTTGACCCAAAACCTGTTTTTGATTAACACTCGACTACGCGTGTGAAAACATTCCTAAGGACACAGCACCGCAAAGTGCGGTTTTGAAAGTACGTTTTACTCCCAAATCTGTTATTTTTGCAGATTGAACTCAAAAAGTGGGCAAATATTTCTGGTTTGAAGGGACATTGTTTACATTGCAACTTTCAAAACAATTTTCCCAGTTATCTTCTTTGACTTTTGGATTTCGTGTATGTGAATGATATTATTTAATCCCTCCTAACCATAACCAAAAGTTTACTCTCAAAATAATCACATTCTTACATGAATTGCACGCAAAATTAAATCCAGATTTCTGTCTGTAAAGAGAATGAAATTTTATTTTTCCGATTTAACTAGGCTTGTTTCTATGTAATTTTAGGTTTTACTCGAGTTCGCGAAAAAGTACGCGAGCTTGTCAGTTAAATTCTTAAACGTTATACTTATAATTAAGTTAGTTAGTACAATTTTTGCACCAGCAAGTGGTATAAATTACAGGTGAGTTTGATTTTCCCAGTCTTTTGAAAAGTTTTGCTCGATTTTTCTGTGAATTAACCAAAATGCAAGGAATTGTACAGATACAATTTGTATATAATTTTTAGAAAATTGAATAGATAGATTTTTGTATAATAAACTGTTTGTTTATTTATTAAATAGTTTACATCTGTCTTTCATCTCAATCAGTGGAAAAAGATAATATTCTTGCGTTTCGAATAAACTAGCAATTAATGAACTAGCAAATGAACTTAAACTTAAAATGAAAAAAATTAAAATTCAGACAAATGAATGACAATGAAATCATTGCTACCTGATTTAAATATGCGCAGGAGGAATTGCAGGTAAAAAACATTGGGAGGTCAAGAAACCAAAATAATAGAAAGTTTCTAGACACGCTTTAGTAAAAAGTTTTATCCGGTTTTAAAGGAAGTTAGAAGTTCCTGTTATCTGCAAGATGTTAGCACATAGTGTTAGCAGTCACAGTTATTGTTTTCTGCAGGAGATTTATCGTTAGTTCATAGATAAGTTGAAAAGCCATAAATTTTTTTCTGGTTCAAAGAGATGAAGTGCGTCTTTTTTCGTGGCTGAATTTTCAATAGTTCAAAATTTCTTCCGATTTTACTAACAATGTACCTCAGTAAATTTGCCAAAACAAAAAATGAATGGCTCGACTTTAAATGTTTTCTAACAATTAGTCTTTGAAAACAATAAATTATTTTTCTCATAGATATCGGTTTTGTTGAGCTAACTAACTCTAGAAGAAATTCATGTTTTCATGTTAGGATAAAATTAAAAACGAGTTTCTTTTAAGTGTTTATTAATGACTGCAAAACGATAGCTGGGGCTATTATTGCCATTCTCTTGTTATTTTTGATACAATTCGAATAATTTCAATTTCGCTGTAGATGTGTCTTTTCTATTACGATTCGGAGATGTCTATTGATGGAGCCTATTTTTTATCGATGGTTATTAAAAGCGCTTTTTAAACATAGTGTAAACGTCAATGCCGCACGTACAAATTAAAAGACTGGGTCAAACATCCAACCGAAATTGAAAGCAGAGAGAAAAAACAGCAATACTCTGATTACACTGTATTCTTGAGAGAGAGAGAGCACAAAATTTAGGCGGGAAAAATTTTGCCGAGCGATTAGAAACTTTTGATCGCGTGCGTCGTTTTTCAAAGCAGTTTATTAGTTTGAAATTAGTTGTCTCTAGTCAAAATGTTTCTCTAAACCGTTCCAATACAAATTGTACAGTTGGGACTAGTTTTGACAATATCAATCGTATAATAGACTTCGTATAGACCATCGTATAATATGAAGAGTTTCTGCTATTTTCAAGTTCTTTCCATCGCTTTTGGGTTTAGTGTGAGCTCTCAATCGCTAAATAGAAAGTTTTTTAGGCTTCCTGAAAAGCCTTATTGAGAATTTTTTATGCTGGAGAATGTTATTTAAAAATGAAAAGACGTCTAAATTTGGTTCCTTAATTATTCTCATTATGATTATTTCTCGTTTTTGTTACTTATCCTTTGTTTTGCTTTTTTTCTACAGCCTGAAAATCATTTGTCAAACAAAATTAAACTATATGAGACAGTGTGTTTTTAACAATGCTATTCGAGTAGCAATTTCTCAAAAATCTAGAGAAAATTTTTTAAGCTTTGGTTCTCACTTCTTATTTGTTTCCTCCATTTATTGTTTCAATTTGAACGGAATTATGAAGTAAGTAGTTTCATTTGTTCAACTAGTAGTTGGCTGGTGCACAAATAACGTCTTACTTCGAGTTGATACCGGTGCTGATTATCTATGTTTTTCAAGATTTGATCTCCTATTTTTCTAATTTTTGGCATCAATTTGAAGTGGCGTTTTTGTTCACACTAAAACAAAACGTGGAGCTGATAAAAAACCACTGATATTTGCAGCGTGCATTTTTTACTCTAACTTTAAAGTAAAGTTAGAAAGCGGTGTTTGAGGAAAATTTCGTAATTTTTCGGTAATGGTTGCTTTGGTTCACGTTCGGCATTTTGACTTTGATTTTTGCTGAAAATTTGATTGTTATGCTCGTATTTTCTTCTAAATGGTTTTAACAATCCACTCATAGTTCCTTCCAGGTTTAGTCTTCTGCTCAGTCCACCAAACCATTTTTGAATTGGAAGTCAGTATCTGTCCTATGTTTTTTAAAGTTCTTCCTCAAATTATTTGTTGTGACAATATGACAACTTGATCAATTCAGTTCTGTATTTCTTTTAATCAACCATGCAATTTGGACTAAATTGCGTGCGTGACGTAATTTTTTACTCAGAGTGGAGCAAGATTTTTCCAACTTGATAATTGGTTTTATTTGGTTGTCAGCTTTTTTTTCAACTCGAAGAGAGGTATGCGTATTCTGAAGATTTTTCACCCCCTGCCCACATTCCTCCACTTTACCACCCCCACCATCGCAAACCTACTTCACCCAACCACGCCCTACACCTAACTAAACTCCAACCCACACCCGGTATTCTACCGCCTATATTTTTTGTAAGTTTGTTTCACACATTTCTCCATGAGCTTTGAAAAATGGGATAAATAGGTAACACTCAATAGAAATTAAGTTTTATTAGACGCTCTTAGCTGGTTTAAGTAATTTTTTAAGTTATTAGTCTGCTGAAGCTGCTGGAGGAACCTAAATTCAGGGTGAGAATTTCATTTTTCACACATTTTTGTCAATTTTCGAGTTTTTATTAGGTTGGTTTTAAGTTGACGTTTGCGGATGGGATGTAAATACTGTTTTTTTTAAAATATGACTTTTTTATGTCCATTTGCTATACGTTTTGTTAAGACAAACTTAAGACACGCAAAAACGAAAGGTTTTATAATTTTCTTTAATTCTTTGTAAATGTTCGCCATTTTTTTTTATTTTTTTGCCTCTGGGGTAAATATTGGTGTTTTAGGACTTGAGGATGGGTTACTGGATGATTTTCGGAATAAAATTTTACTATTGACGCTCTTAATATCAATTTTTGCGGCTACTTTTCGTTTTTAATTTCCATTAATAAAATCTTTGTCATTCTCCGACATTTCAGGGCCAGTCAAACTTCTCTAACGATTTGAAATAGGCTACTGCACAGTTTTTGGTTTCCCGAAAGTACTCTACATTTTTTAATATATTTTTTTCCAATTTAAAGGTTGCAGCGATAATTCAAATGGCTTGACTGTGTGCTACTAGTTAGGTTTGGACCTTAATGAAATGAGTTTTAGGATAATATTATCAAAGTTTTTAGCCAATTTCTTAAAAAAATCCATTTTTTTTCAAGAAAATTAAAAATTTCTGCTATTTTTTAATTTTTTTCAATTTTTATGTGACAAGGAAATTCTTTCAAAGCATATGCATGGTTTAATTCCTTATCTTTATTTGCATTTATTTGTTTTCGAGGACATAAGCCTCCAGAACTTGAGCAAACCTTTCACTTGGTATGCCAATTTATTTTAAAGTCTATCTTGTTCATGTTGCTGTTTGTTGCTCATATGTTTGTTGTAATAAAAAATCATGCAAGAATATTTCAAGTTACTACAATATGGATTTTTGATTAGACTAAAATGGCCTCAATATGTAGTTATAAAATTATCGTCTCATCAATTTATTTGAGGCAACTTTCTAATAGTGAATAACTTATCTGTATTATTAGGTTTCTTCGGCTGTATTGCTTGAATTCTACAGCTGTACGTCATTGAATCCTATAGATAGATTTAATAGACAGAAAAATTTCCGTTAGAATTGTCAAATTTTTAGTAACTACGACCTACGTTTTAGTGTTATTGAAATTTGGGTTGGTACTGTTCGTGCTCCTTATTGCGCGGGGGGGGGGGGGCTTGCGAAACAGAACAGATGAAAAGTTAGTACTAAGGTTGTACTACTGCGGAATTTGTCCTAAATTTTTTTCATGTGACTCAATTTTTCCATTTACGCTTATAAAAAAGCCGCTGGAGATGTAATTTCTTTTTATCCTGCGTCAATTAATAGGTGTAGTGCCAAGCTAATTGTTAAAAGGATGCCAGAGGCTCCAAGCTAATATATTTATGTTTGTTTTGTGTTGTATCGAAAGGCACAAGCATGGATTGAGCCAAATGACGAGGACGTATTTAAAGAATCCGAGGATAAATTATTTTGACCGGAAGGTTCAGATTAATTTCCAAAAATTTTTGAGAAAAATTTATATCTCTGATTTCGTTGTAATTCGTGTTTAATTGTCTATATCAAACTGCTTTTAGGACATAAATGTCCAGAAATTTTTTCATTTTGTTTGCTATTTTTTTAAACTCTTTCTTGTTCAAGTTGCTGTTTGTTGCGCATATGTGTAGCCTAGTTTCTGCTAGCCTGCAGCTTGTCTGTTCTATAGAAACCCAAACTTGGTTTTGGAGACATAGAGAAAACGGCAATGAGTTTTTTATTCGGTTTTTACTCGGAACTTTTTGTGATCCACATTTTTTCTGATCCCGAGCTGTCAGTAGAATTTTATAAGCACAGTGGTCTGTTTTTGAGTAATCGTGATCATTATAGTTCCGATTTTGCGGATACTGACAACATTTGCGGTTCTTCAAGTGTTTCTTGTTTCTTTACTATCTCTTTCTTCATTTTGCCACTGAAGATCAGTTGCTTTTCAAAACGCTATAAAAACAGCTAAATTATGGAGATAATTTTTTTTCCTCAAAATTTAAAGTCTCTTCTGCCACGACTGTAAACGAAATGCAAATTTTTTCGTTTCAAAACCTAGTGTGGGAAAAAAAAATTCTGAACCTCGAATTTTACGAAACTAACTCAGGGAGAGGGTACCATCAAACGGGTTATGGATACAAATTTGGCTTCATAATAGATCAACAGAAAGATCAATATTAATATATCGAAACATAATTGACCAAAAATTAGTGGTCTTACGGAGTTTTTCTATACTTTATCGCGTAACACAGTCATGGAGTGGTCTATGTCATGGAGTTTTCATGACATAGAATTGTTTTAGTTGGCAAGTACATTAACAAGTTAATGTTGCTAAATTATTACATGAAACTGAGGGTTGAAATTAGTGTGGGGTTTTGGAGAAACTGTTTTCAAATCATTGATTTTAATCCGGAATAGAAGTTACCACCATTAAGGTAATCGATAAAAACTATTTATGACCGACAAAAATGCCAATGAATCTAACCCAGTAGAAGAAAATTACTCATAAAAAGACTGTGTCCAGTTCATCACGTGGCCTAGTTTTTACCTTGTTCACAAGAAGCTGAGATCGATTCTGACAACTGGAATCTTTTGCGGTTCTTTAAAAGTTTCTTGTTTCTTTACGCTGCTTTTTTTCATTTTGTCACTGAAGATAAGTTGTTTTTCAAAACGCTATAAATACAGCGAAATCATGAACACAATTTTTTTCCTCAAAAATTCAAGTTTCTTCTCTCAATTCACGAATTTATTTTCCAAAAAGTTCAAAATCATTCAAGCAAAAGTTAAAAATAGAAAACGTTTTTTAATCATTAAAAAAACAGTTAAATTGCTGTTGATCCGCGCGTTTAAATGGCAGAAATTAAAATTTCCCACAGCAGTATTTTGACGCTCAAAAATTACCAAAATTTGTTTAAATAAGTAAGCTTTTTGTTTCAAATCAACTGAAAACACCTGTAAGCATCATTTGTTGTTGGGAAAATATAAAATGTAAATTTCAAAATTGTAACTGATTAACAGTAACGACTGTCAAAGAAATGCTGATTTTTTCGTTTCTACAACCTATTGTGGGAATACTAAAAAATTCTGAACCTTAAATTTTACGAAACTAACTCAAGGAGAAGGTGCCATCAAAGGGGTTATGATTACAAATTTGGCTTCATAATGGATCAAAACAATAGATCAAAATTAATAGATCGAAATATAACAGATCAAAAATTACTGATGTTACGGAATTTTTCTAAAATTTATCACGTAACTCAGTTTTGTTTACACTCCAATAGCAACAATGTTTTCTTCTTTATTCAGTATCAATAATTTGATTTAGTAACAAGAAAACAATTAAAAAACCATATTTTTTAAACCAATAAATTTGGGTTCCATTTTTGAAAGGCACAAGCCTGAAAAAATGATGATCTTTCGATGGAGTTTTCATGATATAAAATTGTTTTAGGTGGCAAGTACATTAACAAGTTAATATTGCTGATTTATTACACGAAACTGAGGATTGTAATTAGTGTGGAGTTTCGGAGAAACTGTTTCCAATACTGATTTTATTTCAGAAAGGAAGTTATCAGCATTAAAGTGCTTGACCAAAACTATTTATGACCGACAAAAATGCCAATGCGCCTAATCCACTAGACGAAAATTACACATAAGAAGACTGTGTCCAGTTCATCACGTGATCTAGTTTTTACCTCGTTCACAAGAAGCTAAGATAGATTCTGACAACTGGAATCTTTTGCGGTTCTTTAAGTGTTTCACGTTTCTGTACGATCTTTATTTTTTCATTTCTTCAAGAAGTTCAGTTGTTTCTCTAAACGCTATAAATCCAGCTAATTTATGGAAACATTTTTTTCCTCAAAATTTTAAGTTTCTTCTCTATAATCACAAATTTTTGTTTCAAAATGTTCAAAATCATCAAGCAAAAGTTAAAACTAGAAAACTTTCTTAATCATGAAAATAACAGTTATATTGATGTTGATCCGCACACTTAGAATAGCAAAAATTCAAATTTCCCACAAGAGTATTTTGAAGCTCAAAATTTACAAAAAACTTTTAATGTAAAATTAGCTTTTTGTCTCAAAATAACTCAAAAAACCTGTAAGCGTCGTTTGTTGTCAGGAAAAAAATATAGATTTCAAAACTGATCAACTGCCACAACTGTAAGAGAAATGCAAAGTTTTTTCGTTTTCTAATTCTAGTGTGGGAAAAATAAAAATTGTGAACCTTAAATTTTATGAAACTAACTCAGGAAGAGGGTACCATCAAAGGGGTTATGATTACAAATTTGGCGTCATAATAGATCAACACAACAGATCAAACTTAATAGATCGAAACATAATAGATCAAAAATTAGTGCTCTTACTGAATTTTTCTCTCAACTTTATCACGTAACTCGGTTATGTGTACACTCCGATAGCAACATTGTTTTCTTTTTTTTTTCATTATCAATAAAAAGATTTGGTCCCAAGAGAACAGTTCAAAAAAAACCAGAGAACAGTTCAGTAAACTGATACATTTGGGTTCTATTTTTGAAAGACACAAGCGTGGATAAAGCCAATTGACGTAGGCAAATTTGGCGCCTTTTAAGAATCTAAGGCTGAGATCTTTTGACCGGTAATTTCAGAACAATTTGCTTGAAACTTTGTAGAAAAAAATTATATCTTTGTTTTTCGTTTAGTTATCTACACGTGAATTTTGTTTAATTGTCTGCACGAAATGGGTCGAACGTGACTTTAACTTGATGCCTGATATAACAACGACTTAACTGAAACTGTTCATAATTTCATCAGCTTTGGAAAATATTCATTATAGCAGTTAATTTGGCTCCCTTTGACTCAATTTTTACTGGCAGTGACTCCAATTAAGACCTGAATTATTATATCTATTAACGTTACTTATCATTTTTCCTACAAAAGAAAACGTCAATTAAGAAAAAGTGACATTTTCATCAAAACGGAACAGATTATTTGACGTGGAGATTGGTTTTGATAACTGATCGAAGTACATTTCAACGAGGCAAAAACTGACAAAGCAGATAAACAATAAATGTCACGTAATTCACTTTATCATTCTCTAAATTTTTCGTCCTACTCAATTCTCTGTTTGCCCGTGAAAGCATTTCTAAATTTGTAAAAAAAAATTCGGCCTCAGAAAATTTCCAAACGTACGATAAAAATTCTCTCGTCGTAACTCCAATTTCAATAGATGAAATCAGAGTTTTTGAGGAGGAGAAAGAAATGATTATATTTCGATGGAATTTTTGTGACGTAAAATTGTTTTAGCTGTCAAGTACAATAACAAGTTAATGTTGCTCAATTATTACATGAAACTGAGGGTTGTAATTTGTGTGGGGTTTCGGAGAAACTGTTTCCAATTAATGATTTTATTTTAGAAATGAAGTTACCACCATTAAGGTGCTCGATCAAAACTATTTATGACCAGACAAAAATGCCAACGAGCCGAACCCACTAGACGAAAATTACACATAAGAAGACTGTGTCCAGTTCATCACGTGACCGAGCTTTTACCTCGCTCACAAGAAGCTAATATATATTCAGTATTAGTTATGCCAGTGATCTAAAACTCCAAATTTATCTACAAATTTATACCAGCTTTACTTATTTTGTCAAGGCATCTGTTTCTAATCAAAATTGTATTTGGTGAGCTGCAAAAGTGGTATCATTAAAAAAATCCTTGAAAAACTGAATCGATTGTCGAAAAGACAATTTTATCTTTTTCAATTTCTCGAAGAGGTAATTAGGCTTACAATTTTCATGGGAACCTAATCTTTTTCTAATGTGTCAACAACTAATATTTATTAGCAATCTAGTGCAATCAAATTGTTGCCAAAAATTCAGTGAGTCATGAACATAAATTTAAAAACAATTTCAAAAAAAATTGCCAAAAGGTTTCAAAAATTCGCTTTTGTATCCAAAATTTCTCGAAAACAAAAACCAAAGATTTTTATGCTGTAGCAACAGTTCGAATTGCTGCAATATATAAGCAATTCGATTCACTTTTTAATAGAATTTCATGAGGGATTGACTTTTCAATTTCTTACTAGAAAAAAATTAAAAAGGTAGGTTTCAGCTAAAAAATTATTTATAAGGTTACTGAAAGATAGTATCAATTATCGTTCATCAAAACGTAATTTGCTCAGATTCAGAGTTTATCCTGTAAAATATCTCCTGCAATTTCAATATGTTTTTATAGGTGCTTTTGCTTAACAAATGAAAGATATCTGGTTGTAATTGTCTTAGGTTGCTAAATTGGTAGTTGTTGGGAACTTGGGACAATTTCGTTAAGTTTAGTTTTTCATACCGGAAGACAGTTTAAACTCAGTTAATCGTCTCTATGATAAAATTTTTTTTCAATTTAGTTCCAATTTTTAATTTTCAATTTTTCCAATTTTCATTTTTTCAAGCTTTCAATTTTAAAAAAAGAAACCATTTTCATATTCAAAACTGAAAAAAAAGTAAAACAAGCGTATATAAAAATAGTTTCAAAATAGAATGAAAATTGATTGAAAATGTCTATCAGTTTTTAAATTGTGTTTTCTCCAGTGCTCGGTTCTATAAACAAAGGATTTCTCGAAATTAAAAAAAAAGTTTGTTATATATTTTTTTCAATTGTTCAATTATACTCTGCCAAAATATCCCACCGGTTGTTAATATTAGATAACATCCTAACGAAAAAACACTCATTTAAGTTATCGAATATGTTTGGGATGTCAAAATGGATCATGCACGCTTTTAGAATTATTTATGCTATAAATATATACCTATATATATATATATATATATATATATATATATATATATATATATATATATATACATGTATATATATATATATATATATATATATATATATATATATATATGTATATATATACCTATATACCTCTATATATACCTATATATATATATATATATATATATATATATATATATATATATGAATATATATATATATATATATATATATATATATAAATATATATAAATATTGATTTATATTATAGGTGTATATTCATAGCACAAATAATTCTAAAAGCTGCAAGATCCATTTTAACATCCCAAACTTATTCGATAACTTGAATTAGTAGTGTTCTTTCGTTAGGATGTTATCTTACATTGACAACTGGTGTGATATTTTGGCAAAGTATAATTTCACAATTGAAAAAAAATTTATCTTCACTTTCCGTTTGCAAAATTGTTTTCTCTGTTGTTTTCAGTTCTCATATAATACTTCAAAATGTTTCTCTTTAAAACTATAATAATCTGTAGTGTTAGAGCAAATGTTTTAGAGCAATTATCATTAGTTCAATTTGTTATTCTTCTAGAAACAGCATTCTTTTGCGGTCTAAAGCAGCATTCGTTTAGATCTTTTTTTTGCAAATTATTTTTGCACGAGAGTTTTGAAACAACTTTAACAAGCTTCTCTTGAATATTTTCCGGACAAAATTTTTGAATATGGTATTGAGTTATCAGTCGTTAGTTTTGCATGAAGCAAACATGAGTTTCAGAACATGTAACTATGTTAGGACCAATATAGGTTACCGACCTATTGCTGACTGAAAGTTAAAAATTGTTTTTCTGACTATTTACTTTTCAAAAATTTTCCAAATATTTTATCCATACGTTTATTTCTACAAATTTGACCTGGAATGCATAGTAAAAGTTTATCGAAAAAGTTTTTGAGATCCTAAAATTCAATGGAAAAAGAGAAAACTTTCCTCATTTTGACAATTAGGTCTTGAGTACTTGTTTAAGCAATACTCAGTTTACTAATAGGAAAAAAGGGTAGATATTCAACTTTTTCCTCCACCTACTCCAAAGAAGTATATATGTCAAATCTAAAACCCGGAACGTGGAAAAAAATATGTGCAAAAAACTTTTAATTTTAAATCGTGTCACAACTCCAGCCCTCTATTTTTCTCAAAAAAAGAATCAACACCAATTAGTCCGATTTATGATGAAATAAATGCTTTGGAATCATAAATCAGGATACGCTTCTTCGATTAAAAAAACTTTCCAACGCGTATGAATGAACCCACATCACCGATCCTCTTTGTTCCAGATTACATTAGATTCTAAGCAATTTCCAAAAAACTGAACTTAATTGAACTCAACTTTTGCTCATCTATAAGCATAAAATATCTAAAATGTTTTATTATGTATCAGGCACTTGGTATGCAAATACAAACACAATTAATTTCAGTCGAGTCTGGAAGTAGACCAGGTAGAAGTTTGCGACACATTAAAATTTGATTTTTCGAAAAAAAGGCCATTTTCGAGCACACATCGGGTGGGGCATTTTGCGCCGATACATAATGGATGTGATATTCAACGCGCGGAAAACACGAGAAATGATTACCTAAGCTTTGATAGCATCATATTCCACCTTCTTAAATCTTTTAAAACCCTAATTTCTTTCATTACTTACCTGCCGGGTTTCATTTGGCTACGACCATCAAGCATTTTTGATCACCTCTCAATTAGACTGGAGTTCTTTGATTCTTGGTTGATTAAGTAATATTACTTGATTTTGGTCTATGATTGTCATTACCCGGGTTGACCAAACTTACTTACCATAAAACGGATCATATATGGTCCATAAAAGTCCATACAAATTTCCGTTTTATGATCTTGCTATGGTTAGTAAGTTTCCATATATGGTCCGTTTTATGGATAATAAGTTTTTCTACGAGAGCTTTATTTTTTCCTACTATGGTAATATATGAATGAAAGAGAGGACCCTGCCATATATGGTCCGTTTTATGGTTAGTAAGTTTACATATATGGTCCGTTTTATGGTTAGTAAGTTTCCATATATGGTCCGTTTTATGGTTAGTAAGTTTCCATATATGGTCCGTTTAATGGTTAGTAAGTTTACATATATGGTCCGTTTTATGATTAGAAACTTGGCTTTCGAGTTCATTTGAAAAACAACACCTAGAAATCGGCCATTTAATCATACAGAATTTTTTATGGAAAATTTGTAACCATAAAACGGTCCATAAGAAAGTTTTTTATGGCGTTTTATGGTAAGTACGGTACCATAAAATTAAACTACGGAATTTTGAAATTTGATGCACAAAAACGTTGTTTTGGAACTGCATGTAGACCTTTGGTCTTCTTCTCAGCCAAACTCAAAAATTTTTATGGTCGTTGTATGTTTAGTAAGTTTCCATAAAATCCATATATGGCGTTTTATGATTAGTAAGTTTCTTTTATGGTGGTCAACCCGGGTAATTTAATAAAAAAAATTTCCAGTCGAATATTCAAACCATTTTGTTGATACTGGTCTGTTATTACACCCAGCAAGGCGTATCTTTGTTCATATTCGAACATTTTCTCCAGGTTAATTGGCTTTGAAATTCGGATTTCAGACTTAAGGGTTGGATTTTTATGTTTGAATGCACTTTCGGTTCCATGTTTCTGTAAAGCATTTGTACTTGAATCTTCAGCGCTCTCTCTGTTTTATGATATTATGTCTTTCAAATAGGCTAAGAAGAGAAATTTATTGGCAATTAATCGTGCTGTTTTTATGGTTAATGAATTTTTATTGTCTGAGAGAAAGTTCGTGCAATTCTATTAATATCACATAAATAATAATATCACACATATCTGCTTGTCATAAATAAGTTGAGCTGGACATTTTAAGACCACTTCAAAGAACCGTAACTAAACAGTCCTTTACACGTCCCATGCAAACAATATGTGTCTACTGAAATTTCTAAACAAAACGGCCAAAATATTGCAGTTACGATAGGTAGCTTGCAAGCGAGTTTTGTTTTTTTTTCGTTAAACTTTGTTTTTTTTAATTAGTTACTCAACAAAATTAGTTAGTCTCAATTGATACATTTTTCCCAAACACATCGTTATTTTAATTGTAAATTTACCCAACACTCCCATTGGTCTGGTAAATATATCTGTCTTTGGAGTTCGAATGTTCATTTTTTTTAATTAAACCAGTATTCAATTTAGCGTATCGCTACTCAACGTAACTATTTCTATTATTTTTGGAGACAATAATTTTGCAGATTAAAAGTAACAACCTTATTTTTAGATAATATTCAATTATACGTTTTTTACCTAAACGTGGCAATTAAAGAATAGACGGAAAATTTAGATATTTTTTCTTCCTCGAAATCTATTGGAAAGTTACTTTTTATCCGTTTCGTTTCATTCGGTCTAGTTTTATTGACACTAATTGAAAAACGAAATCGAGAAAACGGCTACAAATTTTGCGTAATAATCACTTCTTAATATTCAAAAGGTATTTTTTAACGTGCGCTGGAACTTTTGTCCTAAATTTGATCTTTTTCCCAATTTTTCCTTGTTTCCTTTTTTAATACAAACTAGAGATAACGGATGATCAGTTATAACCTAATTGGTTTTTTCAGTTTCATTTTCCCCTCTCAATTTTAACACACTCCATTTATTGGGTTCAATAAGATAGCTTTTGCCTTGCTTTCATAATCACATTGTTATTCTACTTCGCTTGAAAGAGTTCTAATTATAAAGATAGGCCATGCTTGAATAGTATTGGCTTTCTGAAATATTAGTGTTACTTCATTAACGTTATTTTAGTCTCGTTATGGCTTTCCTGTTCAGCACCGACATTAAAAAGTGAAAGGTGCTTTAGAAAGTAACCTAAAAGAAAGGTAAGCACTATTTGGTTCATTTAATTTGACTATTCATGTAAAATGCATTAACTTATCGAGGTATGAACAAAATCCGCGTGTCGAAAATTTTAGTGCAATATTATACACCTACAAGCTATTATGAATTCGGGAAACTGTACTCGAAAGGTTTTAAAAAATCGAAGGCGCCTGTTTAAGAAGCTACTGTTTGAGGCTTGGAAGGGTTTTGGGTTTGGTGTATTCATAGGTTTTACAGCATAAATAAGTTATAATGAAATGAAAAAAATAAACGAAATAAAAAACAATTTTGTGCAGGTTTTCTTATCTAACCTTTAAGAAAAAAGAATTTTTTCAATGTCAATGGCAATCTTTGCGAAAAATGAAAAGATAGAAAAAAATTGGCGCGCTCCCACAATTAATGAATTTTTTTTCAATTGCCATTCTATTTTTGCTCTTAGTTGACTCACTCCCAACTGTCAAAAGTATTAGAAATTCAATAAAAAAATAAATAGTGTCATGGACTCCAACGCTACAAATAACAAAGTATTAGATTACCATAAAGCTTTAAAATTGTCAAAAGAGGTCAATATAGATGAAAGTGCCTGATATAGTTTTAGGTTATACGAATTTTAAGCTCTGAGCAAAATTTGGCAATTATTTATCGAAAAAAGTTCTACCATGAATGGTTCCTATATTTATGTGCCTCGCAACAATTTTTTTACTTGTATGAATGGCATAGATTAGAGTGTCTATCGGTTCCGAAAAAAGACTATTTACAAAGAAAGTGGCTGGCGCATTCCAGTGCCAATTTTTGTTCAATGTGGAAAGCGCTTAAATTTTTTGAAAGTGGTTTCAACAAAGCAATTAAAAACAGTTAAAAGCAAATAAATGTGAAGAGTAGCTAGATTCGGCTGTAAGGGAATTTCACAAAACTTTTATCTTCTTAATCCATTTGCCGATCAATTTTACTATTCAAAGTTTTATGATTACTAAAATAACTGCAATTATTTTGCCGCAAATTCTTTGCAGAGCGCGCTTCCGTCAAACATATTTTGCAGTGGAAAGCAGTTTTCACTTTTCTCTTCTAGTTTTAAAATGAAAAACACTTACCTGAATGTCCATATAGGGTACCTTTTTTTGTGCGCGAAGTTTGTGAATGTTTCACAAGCACAATGTATTAACACAAGAAAAGTGATACCTGGTAATATAAACGATTAGATTTACTCAGAATTTTAGTACAGGTAAACGAGCTTTCTTAAGTTTTTCGGAATGAAAGCGTACTTAGTTTTTCAGCTATAGGGAAATAATTGAAGTACATTAAAGATTTTGTCTTGAGGATATTAAAGACTCTCTACAGTTAAATTTTCATTTTTCCGTTTATGTCGATTGGCTTCTTGTGTTTTTTCTTTATTTTTCGCTAGTTGTTTTGACACCATTTTCAAGATATAAATGGGAAAAGGTTTGGCTAACTTTTGCACACAAGTCAATTACCCTAGTCGTGATAGGATCTTGGTCTTTCCAGATCATGCAAGATTCTTTCAAAAAGATGTTAATCTTGCAATATCTTGTAAGAGAATATTCATCTTGTAAGATCATGCAAGAGAATGTTAACCTTGCAAAATCTTGCAAAAATATTTTAATCATGCATTATATTGCACGAGTATGTTCATCTTCCGAAATATAGTAGTATCATCGTTCATCTGCAAATTGTTGTTTGGTGCTTTTTTTAATTTTTCTTGAGTCTTGCTCACTCTTAGAACTCAATTTGCAAAGCATAGTTTTCATAGTTTGCAGAGAGAAGCTAACATATGAAATGAGAGCCTATATTTGCTGAGAACATTGAATTTGTCAGCCAAAAAAAACAAAGTCGGCTTTCATTCTAATTTTTCAGCAATTGCAGATCTGCACTTATGATTAACGCTGTTAACAAAATATGTTAAAGTTTCAAATTTATACTTAGAAAGTTATCGAGTGAATGTCATTTGTTTTAATTAAAACTTACAAATTGGACATAATATTTTCCAAAACTGGGAGTGTCGCTGGTTGAACGCAGTCTATTAAAAGCTCAAAACCTAACATTATTCGTGAAATATTATTCAATTTTTTGTAAAATTATTTATTTCAAAATGATTGTTATAATAAACTTTTGATTCTCGTAAATTTGCTCGACCCCTTATGTGTGTTTATTGTGCGTAAAAGAAGCAACAGAACGAGAAATGTCCTGTCTCAAAATTTCTCAAAAGTTCTCTAGTGAACAAATTCAGCAGAATTGATATCATTCATCCTTTCTTAATTTGAATAATATTTACAAAACTTATCGAAAAAATCAGTTCACTTTTGTTTAGGTGACCAGAATTGTTTGCCAAGAATTTTTTTGTACAATAATATCTATCGAACTTCTTGCTTTTGATAACCGAATAATTTAGTTCTTTCCGATATCTTTTTCACAGGAAGCAACGATTAGTTTTCTTATACTTTTTCAGGTTTTACTAAATCTAAAGATCAAATAGGACAATTTATCAACTTATCACTACTGCTCAACTTCCTTTATTCTACGTGTTGAACTTTCCAGGCAGCTAAAAGTGTAAGTGTAGACTTCGCCGGCATATGTGAACAATTTCTAATTCAATTTTTGAGTTTGCTGAAAAATGTTGTTTTTGATAAACAAAATCACGCAATATTATCCAAGGTTGAAATTTTGCTGATTTTATACAAGGATCATACATGATTTGAGATTGAATGTAATCGGGAAGGTTCCATCTTTAGTACGATTCTACTAAGCAACTAAAGAAATCAAAAAAGATCCCTGAGAAATGCGCATTATTTAATATTTGACCCCAACACGTCGCAGAAATCATCCAGAAACCGGAAAATGTAAATTTCAACTCAAAAAGTGTTTTCTCCTTTTATGAGATCAAATATCTCATCTATGATACAGAATGAAACCAAAGGAATCATGAATTATCGCAGTATTAAACCAAAGAAACCATACACAATCCTTGTTAGATTTCAAATAAACCATAATTGGCTTGCAAGACGACAGTTTGAAAAAGTCCTGTAAGACCATATTTGTTAGTAGTTGGTTCTTTCTATTTGTTTTTTCGTTGACAGAAGAATTTGACTTTTAGTCTACATCAAAAAGTTTAGGCTAAGTGTTTTGCTTCTGAATCCGAAAATTTACTTTATACATTAAATTACAAGCTTTTAAAATTTTTGTCGGATCATTGGTTGATCATTGGTTGATTAACTAAAGTTTCATACAAATAATTTCATATCTAAGTAAAAATACAGAAAAACAATATTTTTGAAGTATCTCAGCGATGACTGATTTTTTATTCTAGCAGTGGCATAGAGCGTATAGTGAATAAAGCAGTTTGGGAATAATTTTTGATTTTTTTTTGTCCGGAATTTTCAAGCTCATACCAGTTTTTTTAATCAGATTTCAACCCGTGCTTTAGATTTGAGATTAATTAATCAAAAAAGAGTTGGTCTCATCATATCATTATATTAAAAGTAAAATTTTATAAAGGTGATGAAACTTCACACATTCTGACATGTAATTTTGTAATTTTGTAATTTTTGTAATTATGACTTTCCATCGGCTCAGGGGGAGGGGGGTGGAGGGGAGGCGGGGGCATTTCAGATAATTCTTTTAATCTTTAAGAATTGCTCCCGTTAGAGGACAAATTTGTTCTTTTCAAAAACTCGCAAATAAAAGTCAATATTCACTGTGAATTCGACTAGACAAAGCCATACAATACAAACATACAATGTCCACATTATGGCTTTAAACTTGGCGGATGAGCTTTTTACCAGCCTATAATTAAATTTTGCTTTCCGTCATGGAGCACACTAAAAATCTTTAGGTTTTGACGACTTCAATCCGCTCAGCAGACAAAAAGTCAAATTAACAGTGCTCACTTTCACTTACGGCTTTCATCATTCGTTCAGCAACCAAATTAGCAGCATTAAAAGGTTGGCGAAGGCCGAAAAGACATAGGAAAAGCCTCTAAAATGTGATGACGAATTCTGTACATACTAATCTATAGACAAAATTTTTTGAACTATTCAGCAATATACTAATAACACAACAGTTTGTGGTGAAAATGGTCCTAGGTTAAAAGGAACTAACTCTAATTAAATTTGAAACCTGATTCTGGATATACGATTCTCAGCAGTTTTTAAATAATCTGTTTTATAGTATGTGTTTTTTTTCAATTCTAAAGTGAGACAAACCTTCGTCTTTTGATAACCCGGGTTACCACTTTCGAGTATTCATATTTGAAGACATACTTATCCTTCACTAATTGACGAACAACTTATGATTGCTGGAATCATCAATGATTTTGTGTATATACCGGTATATCATATATAGTCCTTGTATGATTGCAAATATATCATGAAAGTGTGAGACAAATATGACACTTTTCTCAATACTCGGGTACCATTTATGACCAATTTAAGAATAAAGGGGGATGAGAACCAGGAATTCAAATATGATCCTTGTAGGATGACGAGAAAATCAAATGCTCTATATTGGTAAATTGGAAGACACAGAACTTCCTAGCAACAGAACCTAGAAAAAACATAATCCTACTACTAGTCGGCAGTGTCATAATCACAAAAAACAACAATCTCACCACATTTCAATCTATGGACCGGAGAAACGTAGAACTTCAGCAGGAAATAGGCAATAAATATTCTTCTTTGAAAAACTTAAATTTTCAAATTTTAAGCATAATTTGCTCCGAAAATGAACTCTAACTAAAATGAGACGATGAGCGCTTCACATTTGTGACTGTTTAAGCGTCATTTAACAAATATATTTGACCCTTTCACGATTACCAGGAATTCATACAAATCATTTTTGACCTTGAATGCTTATCGGGAGTTTTGTATGACCAAAGTTTAGTAAAACCCGGCTACCACAACAGAAATATAACAACTGACTTGACCCAGAAAATCGTGGACTACGAATGAAAATAGTAACGTTGAGTAAGCTTGATGGTTAATTTTTGGGTTCTTGTTTCATATTTAAGCTCACAGTTTGACAATAGATATTTTATTTGTTTTTACTGAATAAGATATACTTTTCAGTTTTTTAAAAATTTTAGTAGTGAGTGAGATAATAGTTGAGAAAAACCATAAATAGCCTTGGTTTGGAATCAATCAATAGTTTCCGTTATCATTTATTATGCGGATGCCGTTATTACATGAATAACGAAAAAATGTCTCTATTTTACATTAAGTTCTGCATATAAAATAAATAAAACGACTTTTCTCTTAGAAATGATGGCGGTTAAGGTCAATTAGTCTTTCCTGAATTGCTGTTTCAAAACAATCTTAAAGTGCAAAATTTAAATTTTTTGAGAATGATTGAACCATGAATTTCAAATGTTCACATTGAATATACAATAAAAAAAATTGCTCCAGTTTGTGGAAAATTTTCCATACTTTTTGCTACTTGTTCTATCATACGATTTTAAGGTCCTAATTTCATTATTGAAATTTTGTTATTCCCTAACTTTAATGAGAAGTCAGTTTCGTGGCATCAAAATTTGCTGCTTTGTTAGTATCACTCCTGCGTAGTATTTCGCATCAACCACAATTTTTGGTTTTCTGTTTTCTCCCGGTAATTAGTTTTATCACTCAGAAAAGGGCTCTTATTTACTTCATTTCTTTCCCACATTTGAAAATCAGCACATTCTTTATCCTTCGACAGCTCCTTAAATTTAAAACAAATTATAAACATTAATTCCTTGAAAACAATTGTTGAACCCATAAATCTCATTTTATCTTCTTGTTATTCTTTTTTTAGACAGGTGAAAAATTATCAACTGCAAAAAATTGTGTTTTGGAATTTAACAATATTGACAGTACGAAATTAATAATGTCATCATTTAATGACTGAGTTGTGATTTGAAACAGTTGAAACCGTACATTGGTTGAGCACGAAAAATCGTGAGGTAATTGGAGAGACAAAGAAATAAATAAAACACTAATATTTATAAGCAAAAACAAATTCTGAACTAAATTTTATACTTTTGGGACGATTTTATAGCGCAATAATTTTTACTATTTTGATTGAACCCATAATGCTATATTTGTACAATTTCATTTAGTTTCCAGTAAATACATGTGCTTCAGAACTATGCTTTTTATCTAACATAGTTTATTTCCAACTGCATAACTAAACATTTTAGTTATTTTGTATGGAATATGTGCTGTCGACATTTCAAATTCGAAAAAAATTCTGAAAGTTTTAAATTTTGTTGAAATATCAGTTGGCTGCCATTAATTTCTTACCAACAGTAAAAATTGCATTCTTTATCCAAGCTGATTATAGAAAAAAAAGATTTAGATTTTTTTCTTTTTAAAAATAAGTGCAGCTGCTGTCTTTGATTATAATCTGTTCGGCTCCATTAGATTGGTGTCAAAATTAAACATTATTAACAAGAAAACCATCACATTTGTTTTCCATTGTTTTTAAGATTATTTTCATTATTTCAATATCTTATTCGTAAGTTAAACTGTCAAAGTAATAGTGAATCGAAAGACTTGGAAGAATCTTGCAAGAATCTTGGTACCGGTATGCATTCACTGGCAAGATTGCCTTGCAATATTCTTACAAGTTTTTTTATTCATCGACCACTAGGGTTGTGTTCACATATTTAATCACATTTCAGCTCTTATTTTGGTTCTGTTTTGCCCTGGTGTCTGCTTGAAACAGACGTCACTTGGATTTTCAGCTGAGTCATTTTGTTATTGAGAAAAAACGTGGTGGAGTTCACAAAGTGATGCTCCTTCAAAAAAGTTGAGGAACATTTTGATAATTTTGGGGTTTTATATGAGACGGTACATATATGGTCAAACATTCTTGAGCAAATTATTTTCTCACACATTAGGTTTATTATTGTTTATTTTTCAATCTATTTGGTCTGTTCTGTTTCCAAAATTTAATCAAACACTATTTATGAACTATAGTGAGAGTTTATAACAATTTCATTGGCTTTGATGTTGGTCCAAAAAACTGTTCGGACTGATGGAATAACAGAAATCAATGCAAAAACGAAAGCTGATTTCCAGCAAAGAAAAATAATGTGATGATGAAATGACAGTTAATTTGAGCAACGGTCAACATTCAATAACCGAATGGGTCAAAGTTATTTTGGTATGGCTCGACCCTTACTTTTGTCTCGTTTTGCTGGACCCTCTTGTAATCGACCAGCGTTGATCTGGCCCATAACTGCCTTAAACTCTACGAACTCATCGTGGGTAGATTTAAGCATAGGCATATTTCGCGACTTAGGCATTTTTTTCTTACCTGAACAGCCCATTAATTGATTTATACCCAGGTTGAGGTCCCAGACGAAATCAAATATGTCCAGACCGAAGATGAACGCATGAGAGGGGGGGGGGGGGGGAGGGGGTCGTATGTTCAAAATTAAATTATCTGAACATTAACACGGAGGCATGAAAGTCTGGACAAAAGCACTTTCCGTCTGGGACGGTCTAGACAAAGACACTTTCTGTTTGGGACACAACGGTTTCTGTCTGGCATCTCAACCTGGGTAACTATTTTACCTATTTTGTTTCTATAAAAGTTATCAAAAATAGTCCTTCGTTATTTTTTGGCGTATTCTTGCAAAAAACAATCCACAAAAAAGCGAAAACAGACTTAGAGTAAAGTTAGTTTCTCCGAAACTATAAAAAAATATATTATCCATTATAGCTACTCATTTATTTTTGCCTCTGCAAAACTTCTGTTTCAATTTCAATTTTCCCTCGGCCGTGATATAATATTTCCAACTGAAAATTTACAGCGTCAAGGAATTGTTGTGTGGAAAAATGGCGCAATCTGATTGGCTAAATCTATTTTCATTTTTCCATCGCGGCTCCGTTTTTCCATAACTAAAAATTAAATTTGTGAATAAAATATGATTTGAATAAATACACTTTTCTTACTATTACCATTTTCTGTAATTTATTATTCACAAAGCGGAAAAACGGTGTTTCTATTACCTTTTTAATAACTGAAGATTGTTCAATAATTCATAACTTTTTATTTGAACTTTTATTCCCAGTGAAAACTTTTTTCCCCTAAGAAGTGTAAAACAAACTGCTTTTTGTTATTTTGCCCGACTAAAAGCCATTTGGTCCGGAATTATAAATTTTGTTATTTGGTTTGAAATTCCGGCAGTTTTTATCGCATTTTTTTTAACATTGTGACAAAAGCAAGACTTGGATTGCAAAAATTGCCAGTTTTTATTACACAAAGCGATAGAATCCAGCTTAAATAAGATACCGCGTACTATAAAATTTGACGACGGGCCAAAATTTTATCTAAGCGTAGTTCCATTTATCCCCAAACTATCGATTTTCTCACACGGCGTACGTAACAAATATTGACTTTATTTTTGGCGGAAAAAAGAAAGGAAAAAATCGCGGCTTGAATTTTCGTTGTTGATTACGCAGATTTACAATATTTGCCGCACTTTATTTTCTTTTATTTATTATAGCGAAAGTTTTCTCCTGTTTATTACTTTTGCTTCAATATTTTCGGTTAGGTGACATTTTTCATTTCAGTTGAAGCGAAACAGATAAAAGAATACGATTGTTTTGAAGATGGACCAAGCTAGCGCTGACCCTATTGACGTTCTCAACGCGACAGTTGGATCCCCAGACGATTTTCTCCTATCGAAGGTTATTATAGTTAATCAGCTTTAATTTTAAGAGCAATCTCTGATTTTAGGCTTATATAGAGCACTGCCTACGATACCGCAATAGCTGAATAAAAGGATGAAAAAAATTCTGAAAAATTTATTGAGTTGAGCATTAAAAAAACTCGCAAGCCAGGCCTTCCTTTTTTTTAAAAACACTTAAGTAATCGAGGACGAGAAGGAGAGGGGTTCCATTTTCATTTCATAAACCAAATTTGGTTCGACCAAGAAGTTCTCACTGAGTCGGGTTCTATCTCTCAACCCATCCAAACTTAGTCAGGATAAGAGTATAAAACTTTATATTTCATTTTTCATTTTTGATATTCCCAACTTGAGATAGAGCTCAAAGCACTTCTGATCCAAAGCAACTGTTAGGATCTTTACTTAATGCCAATACGTGACTTCTATCTCTATATTGAAATTTCTATAATGAAATAAACTTCTCTATATTGAAAATTCTTGCTCAACACAAATATACTGAACGTCAAAAGTTAGCACCCCTATCTTTAATAAAGTAAAAACTCAACTTTTAACGCATTGTTACTCCATTTTGAAACCAAATTGCGGAGAAAACTGTTATTCGATCTTGTGATCAAATTTTGAAAACAGTTTTTAAACTATTGATCCCCTTGGCTAGCCGTCTTGCCTACCTATGAAATTCAGATAATGCGTAACGGAAAATTACCAGATACTCCAGTGTTGAGTTGACTAACTTCATCCAAGTCTCGCAAGAAAGTGAAAGTTGTCACGAAACAACAATTTAAGCCCATTTTTTTCTTTCTAACGGTTAACGCAAATGCATATTCAATGATAACTGAAGAAACGTGAAAATTATTACTTTTTCAGACAAATTTCCTGGATGAGGTTAGTAAACTCAAGATTGGAGCATCTGCTGCGTAATATTGGAGTTACTGCTGCGTAATATCTAAATTCCATCAGTAGACAAGACCACTAGCGAAGGAGATCAATAGTTTAAAATCTGTTTTCAAAATTTGATCACATGATTGAGTATTATTTCGTCAAAATGGATTTTTTTATTTCACAAAACTAAGGGTTGCTAACTTATTGATGACGTTCAGTATAGTAGAATAAAACATGCCTTGTTTCCGGAGCATCAAAAAATGAATTTGCGGATCTATTCTTATTCTACTCCCCCCAGCTTAGTGGGTAAATAACATTTACGCCTCCTGGCGCACGCGCTATTTTCACATAGTAACTTGCTATTTGACAACACATAATTTTTTATGTGGGGTGTTTAAAACAATGGGTGGGGGGGGGCAAAACAGAATAGATCCGAATTTTGGACATAGCTATTATAACAGAATTATCTTATACTGTCATTTGTAAGGCATCGAAACAAAAAAGTGCGAGTTTTTTGTTCACAAATATTATGCAAATTAATCTAAATTAATTCACCAGTGCATTTTGAGATCGTTTTGAAAAAGCAGCGCACTTTGGAACGTTATTATTGTTTTTGTGACCAAAAGTGGTTACACATAAGAAGTTGATCTGGACGCTCACAACTAGTGGAACTAGTTTCAGTTTATCTTTGTGTTGTTTTGATTAACAAAAAATTGTTGCAACAAGATTAATTCAAGTAGAAAAGTCTGAGGTCGGTATAGATTGACGTGAAGTGAACTCTTGAGACATTTAATATAATTTTCTTTTCTCTTTTCCCAAAATCAAAAAGAGAACTCTTAAATCTGTTGTGTTCACTAATTGGACCCAATTTTTGAGTGGTTTTTGTACATCAGACTGAGAATTCTAGACAGTTTACTAATTAACTGCAGTTTCTGATGCTCAAAAATCTTCAGCATCAGTAAGTTATTTGTGAGGCTCAAAGTAAATCACTAAATCTTTTTACGAGTCTATAATTTCTATGAAAAGATGAAGTTGAACAGTAGTTTCCTGCTATTTTTTTCTCGACGTGAGAGCGGGAAATAAAATAATTCTTCATATTTCACTTTGGTACAAAAGAATTCCAAAAACATCAATCAAAATCTCTCCACATGCTTTTAAAGCTGTGACAGGAAACAGACAACTGCTCAAAACTGTCAAAATGGTAGAAAAAAATATGAATGTAAACTACATCATTTGATAAATTTCATCAAAATACATCGAAATATATAAACAAGAGCTGATATTAATTGGCGGTGATATTCCCACTTAAATGTTTTAGAACTGCCATGAGCTGCTCGTGAAGAAGCTGAAAACTTTCAGAGTATTCAAAAACCAGCATTGCCATAAATTTATAGCCGAATTAGTTATGAAGTTTTGGTCTATCCTGAAAAGTGCAACCCCGGACCAACGTCCCATAGTAAACCAGTACTGATTCATACTATTCCAATTCTGTAAATTTACTCTGAACAGTACTATGTTCATGTCATTTTTTAGACTTTTCATGGTAAAATCAGAACAAAGATTTAGGTTTCGCTGAACTTAAGCTGGGACATACTGAGTCAAGAGTCTGAGAATAAGCTGCAAATACACTTACGCAGACTAAATTATGGAACAATCAGAAAAAGATTTAATTAAAAAAACGGTTTAAATAGAAGCATTTAGTTTATAAATATGAGAGTATATGTTGATAGTTCTTAGTATTGACCTGCATTGATCCCTCTCAATAAACATCGTGAATAACCCAGTAGTAGCATAGGAATCAGGACTGATCAATTTTGGTCCATAATTGCAACCAATAATCACCATAAGCAGAAAAAATATAGCTACGATATCGCAAAAAATTAAGATTTGGAAGGTTACCTACAACATTGAGGCTAGAACAGGAAAAACTAAAAACGATCAATTTCGATCACTAATTGTGACCAATAATCACCAAAAGCAGATCCATAGCCGTCGAAAGTTGGTGCCAGTTTGTTTTTTTTTTAGTTTTTTCTATCATAGCCTCAAAATAAGAAAATTTCACCTATGATGTAGCAAAAAAACATTCGGAATGGTACCTACAACGTTGAGACTAGAATAGAAAAAAAACTAAAAACAATCCATTTCGATCCATATTTGCAACCTGAGAAAAAGTCTAAAACGAAAACATCAAAATATCAAAAGGAAAATATATATAGCCAAAAATATCAAAAAGCATTGGATATAATTGCATTGGGTATGTTGGCATTGGAAATTTTATGTATACTGTCCTGACACTGTCTATAAGAGGCAGCTACTCTACGGATTATTAAAAAACATTTTTTATTTCTGACGGTTATTCTAACAATTCTATGAGCACTTAAAACGCACAGTACAATATAAAAAGATTGCGTCCAAATATGCATGACTTTTGTGTCCTCAATTGTCAAATGGCAGACGATTTTGAATTGCGAGAATTGAAACAATCCAACTAATGATTTTTCACGCACACCCTTTCTAAATTATAATGAATTTTTTGAGAGTTGTGAGGAACAAATGCTAATTGTGTACAATCAGATTGACAAGTTTGCCTGATAAGAAAATACCCATGGAAATAAATAGCACTAATTGTTAGCTAGAGGAGATATTCAACTGAGAAACGAATATTCTGTTAAAAAGAAGAAGAATAATAAGAAAAAAGTATTGATTTTTCAAACTCAGAAACAGATACCTAATCAACTAATGGATACTTTGTTCTTTGAAAGATGAAAAAACTCACTATTTCAACCCTCGAATAACTTCTTTATTTTCGTCATATCGTGACACTCAATGAAAAATTTGAATTGGGTTTCTGTCCTTGTAAGGCTGTTTAGGAATTCGGAAACACTGCCCGCTTCTTTTGGCCTGCTTTAAAATTTTGGTCAACGGGTGGTATTTACAGTGAGAACTAATTTTTTTCCGAGAGTTTTAATATTCAATATTAGGAATAAAAATTAATCATATTCTCTAGAAACCTCCACAAATCTGTGAATTCAATGTTTTTGTTTTAATGCCGCCGTTTGTTAACTTTGGACTTAATCTAAACGAGATCAAACATGCAATTTACACTTCTATGACAGCTCAATTTCTTTTGTTGTAGAATGATTCTAGAATGATCTAGAAAGGCAAATGAATAAAAATTTTGATTATTAACTCTCAAACGAAGTTTGTAGCAATTATTATAGTTGTGTTGTCCTTTCTTTTACCATGCACTTTCTTTTACCACAGAATTTTTGTCTCACCATTTGATTTTTGTCTCCCAAAACGGAATAAACAGGTAAAATCCGAAGAATGCATTGAATCGCAGGCTCATTCTCATAGAGCATTACAAGTCGCCGAGTGTACAAACACATCACTCAAGGCGCCGGAAAGTCTTAAAATCAAACTGTAGGGGAAAAGGAAACAGTTTGGGCCGTTTATA
>NC_134479.1:46068206-46119943 GCF_964194025.1 Convolutriloba macropyga
ATCATCTGTGTAAAAAATTATTATTTTAATTTGTATATAATTTTTATCCGGAGCCTCAAATTTTTATCCGGAGCCCCAATTTGAAAACCATGTTAGTGAGCTACAATTTAAGAGATCATTTTCAAATCAGTCCAATTCTAAATAATCCTCTACAGCCTATTTATGTACCCTCGCAAATTTGAATTTTGTTGAGTTTAGCGCTAATAATTAATCACCTCTTAACAGCTCTTCACAATTACCAGGATTCTATTTTCAATTGGAGAAAAATGAGAATTTAAAAAAGTTTTTTATAATGAAACTGAGCTAGGCAACATCTTTTAAGTGTTTCTCAAGCTATACATTGACCTTGCAAGATCATAAAAGTCTGTTATAAAACAAGTAAAGATATCTCAGTTTGTTTTAGTGGCAAATTGTTGCGGCTTATATAGCCTTCTCAATTCTTATCCTGGTAGCCCTAATTGGCAACTCAATAATGATCTGGCTGATTCTGAGCAACAAAAGCCTCCGGACTCACACCAACTACTTCATTCTCAATCTGGCATTCTCTGACGTCCTTGTGACTCTGTTCAAACACTGCAACCCTGGCTGTGTACAATATCCACTATAACTGGATATTCATCCCGGCTGACATCACGTGCAAGTTGATCCAGTTTAGTGGTCCAGTGTGTCTGGGTAAGTTATGTTGCATCGTAATTTCATCATGTTGTGTTTTAAAAATTTTGCTATAGTCTATAAATGTACATTGATTTAATTCATTAGTTTGCACTTAAACATGCTCGCTAAGCTCTCACTTAATTATTGTGTAAGGTTTTAGCTTTCAAAAATTATTTCTAAGGGACAAGAAAGTGGAGCCTTAATTGACAACATGATGTTGTTTTCGTTCAAACATAACATGGACATGTCCAGCTGTTTTATCCCATTTTTTTAAAAAAACAATTTGAGAAAAAACGTCCTCTAAAGTTGTTGGGTTGAGATAAATAACATGAAAACTGAAAGTTAAGAAACAAATCATATTTTGCTGTAAGAAAAGCGAAAATATTACAAAAAACACGTTTATGAGATTTCAACGATGCTCGATATCTGTCGGTAAAGATCTTACACTATCAACCAAAATTCAACCAGTCAAAAAAGAGAAAATGCTCCGGAAAAAGATCAACACGAATAAATCAACTACAAGACGTTAAGTAAAACCAATACAATTACGTTTGCCTCTGTTTCTCAATCAAATTTGGTTATAATATTTTATATTTTTATTTTAGTTGTGTCACTATCTATTAATAGTAGTTCACTTTTTGGACGAAATTTTTTGTCACCTATATTTCTCTACATTTTTCTTCCGTTTACTATGTATTGACAGCTTTCACCGACCTTTTGAACCAGCGTCAAGAAGATTACTTCCTTATCTTCAAATTTCCAGTGATTTTGAAAATATTGCTGTCCTTGGTTTTTTTTGTTCAATTTTATGCAATTATAATTTCGAAGGTGTAATTATAATTTTGAAATTCATTGCAAACTTAGACCTCTTTGAGCAATTTCATGCATTTAATAGTTATCTCGTAACACGTACTTAATTAATCTAACTGGACGCATTTTGGTACAGATAAGCAAAAGTTTAGAAAAGCATCTGTTTTATCAAACTTGATAGTCCTCTACGTAGTGTGCCTATTACGTCACCAGTTTCTGAATAGGCAATTTTTGGTAAATTTGGCGTTTTGCAAAAACGTTTGATGATATTTCGTAACCGTTAATCAATTTCTACGTTGGAAAATATTTACTCACACCCTGGGAACAATTTAATTGTTTTTTGTAAAAGTGCTTTTATTTTGTTGCTAGTATTCGCAATTGACGTAACTAATTCAGGACAAATTCAATGATTTAGTTTTTCTTGTATATGTAGTGATTGCAAGACTGCTTATTGTCATCCTAATCCATAATTGGTGTTGCGAGCGGAACTTTTGAAATTAATCATCAATTAGGCTTTCTTTCATTTCGGTCGAATTGAAACTATTTTAGTTACTTAGATACTGCAACCGTAGACAAAGATGACGCGTGGAATTGTGTTACTTAGGGCGTGGAAATTAGTTAAGAAATTTTGTCACTTTTCATCACGCTAGCACCAAAATGCTCATCGTGGAAATTAAAATGGGATATATATATATATATATATATAATATATATATATATATATATATATACTTCAAAAAAATTTGAACTGAATTTGCTTACTGTAACTAGTTACCAGACACGCTTTCAAACCTGATCTTAAAACACGAATGTGGAAAATGGTAACGAAATCGGGTAAGAAATCCGGCATTGGCCACGTAATGTCCCAAGAGTTTGTAGGTGGAATGAAATATCTGATTACCTTACTTGTGGATTAAATTTGCAAAATATCCTACAAGGGATACAGAATGTTCCATAATCAATTTTACGATTTTGTACAATTGTTACATGAATAATTTTTTCGTGTGTCTGGGGAGGTCACTTTAGCATAATTGTTGAACGCTTTCAGATTATACTTTTAACCCTTATTTATATGACCTCTTTTAAGATTTAGACTGTCCATTTAGAATGTTTCTTAACCCAACTTTCAACCCAATTATACTCTAAATTGAATATTTTGTTCATCTTTACATAAGTCACTTGTCAGCTTGAAATACGCAAATTACAGGAAACATCAATTAAGCCTTTCGATGCGTTCTATTGTAATGAAAACAGCATAAAGCTTGACAAATCTTTCATCCAATTAAGAAGCCCTTGTCCTATTATTCTCAAAACAGCATCACTTATCGCTTCTTTTTATACTTCGTTGATGCAGTTTTTCTTACGTGAACTGGAGGTCAATTCGGTTAACACGATTTTTACTCACTCACTCGCGTGTGTTGAAAACACCAAATTTCAGCGTGAATTAATTCTCTTTTTGTCATTCATTGTGAACAAGTTCTTAAGTGAAGCCAATTTTTTGCACAATTTCACAATTTTTCACGTTTTAGTTCACTTAATTCACCGTCATTTTGTTTACGGGAAAGAGTTTTTCAGACCTTAAGGGTTGAAAATTCTACTAAGGGTTGAAATATTTGTGATGTTGTTTATTTGTGCTGCTAATGCGAGAAAGCACTTAAAATTTGACAGACTTTTCAATCGAAATTTACTGCCAAGGAAAATTTAATTTTTTAGCGGCGGGTTCTATAGGGTGCGTTTTGTTTTAATTAAAAATAGAATATTTCAAGGCTTGGAAGTGCAACGAAGGCCTTGTGCCTACGTCAGCAATCGCGCTACTTCAAAGAGATTGAATTTCTTTTAACCTAAATGCGAGAAAGCTAATTACTTTTTCATTAAGTTTGGATTTCAACCGCATTTTCTATCAAATTAGCAAAGATCAAGTTTCCGAAATTTTTGAATAAACTTAATTTGGCATATTTTGCGCCAGATAATAAACATAGTAGCCAAAAAATCGTTTGTATGACGTCAATCAAAAATGATTTGCAGAAATGTACCCGTAATGTAAAAACTACCCAAGTCGAGGTCATTGTTGAGAATTTGGATTGTTCATTTTCAATGCGTATTTGACGCGTCTTCAAAAACACTTAAAATCAAATTTTACGCAGAAAGATCCTCGAAAATAGATCATAACTCGCGAGAGGACATCATGAGACACTAAGACTTTGTAAATAATAGATATATCAGCTCATTTATATACTTGACATAGTATGACCTTAAGAGCATCCTGATTGCAACCATACATACCAATACCTCATGTGTGAACGCAATCACACTATTGTGCCGCTCAAAAATTTTTTTTATCGGTTAGCTAGAGGCTATAGTATTGAATGTTGCAAAATTGAGCAAATTTGGAATCAACAAAATCTATGAGCATGCGGAACTGCGAAACACAATTTTTGGTAAAATTATCTTTACATAGTTTTATTGTCTTGATGCGATCTTGGTGACGTTGACTGAGTTCATATTCAATAAGGAGGCCCGGTAATGTGCGTACGCACATAATGTTCCGACCCGGCTCATCAATATTCTTGACTTAATTGGCTACCAAATGATGAAGAGATAGAAAACTTTCAAAAACATACACATCATTCAAAAAACCACCAATGAAATAAAATAATGCCACCCTCAAGGGCCGATGAAACTTGTTGATGATAGTACTACTAGAAAAGACAAAAAAGAAAATCAAACAACAAACATTTGTTACCACCAAAACTACAATAAAATCTATAATAAAATATAAAAACCAAATCTATAATAAAGAATAATTATAACAAAATCAAACTCGCATCCGATGAAAACCAAAACAATTTAACCTATACTTCATTAGAAAACATATAAGACCTGTCCCCAATGCGACTTGATAACAGGTAAACAAAAAAGAGCAAATGGGTGTGAATTTCAAAAAAAACTTTTCCATTTTTGCAAACAATTAACTTCACAGTTATTAATGTCATTAGATATTACCTGAAACCACTAAAATGTGCAATTATATCTACATAGAAAGAATTTCAGAGGTGTCAATATCCAATGTTCGGTTGCGCAAAATTTCAAAGACAATGGGATCAACCATTATTGTTATAATTTAAAAAGAAACCGAAAATACTTTGAAATCGACCAATATATAAAAATCTAACATTTTATAGAATCTCGTAGTAACAGTAGTAACAAAGCTGGGAAACGAAAAATTGAAGCCAAAATTTTTATATATTATAAATCACTGGAAACGGGTTGTGTCCTGTGTTTCCAGAGACGGAGCTACAAATCGACAGAAAAACTATTTTAAGAAAACGAAGCTCGAAAGCCCAAACTCATTTTCGGAAACAAATATTTTAAAAAGTCACAACAGATTTAGGATTACAATAAAACGTGATGAATTAAGTTCCAACACCTCAGGAAGCCAATTAATAATGAGACTAAGTCACGAGCCCACAAAAAATAAATTCATAAAGAAACAAAACTTCAAACAATTTTACTTCATGACTCTGTTCAATGCACTATAATTACAAGATGTTATCTGTAGGACTTCTAAATCGTCATTTTGCTTTCATCTTAACATCAACGAGTCATCCTTATAGAAGGAGTAATTAGACATGACAACGAAAAGAAACTCAAAAGTTGAACAGTATTGAAATCTCGAAAACTTTTTCATGAACTAAATGTTCTAAGCAATCAATCAAAACGTATAACCAAGCGCAAAAAAATGTTTGAATCAACAAAAGTACTTGAGAATTCTAATGAGTGAGATTGGGTTACATGGTGACGAAAATAAAAGCAAATATGAGACAGGTGAAAAAGGATTTTTTTTGGGTCTTTCCCGTTTTAGTCCCCCTGAAATTATAGCCCCCCATAATGGTATAATTACCATGATTGTTGAGGCTATAGATTATCTGACCACTAAGCTGGCGGGGGGGGCTATAATGGGAAAGACCCCTTTTTAAAATTTAATTTGAAAGTCATTAAAAAAAAGCTATAAACTGAAATTCTCAACTAGGTTGAATTATACGTCTTGGGGAAGCAATTAGGATCTATCGTTATTGGGTTTTTTGCGTACAACAACGAAAAGAAAGACATACCTAGGCAAAATAAAAAACCCACAAAGTTTTGCGATATAACTGTGTCTCGGACCAAAAAGCACAAAGTATCCAACAAAAATAGTTTACATATACAGATGCCAACGTTCTACAATTTCCCTACAATGCCTTCTTTAATTGGACTTGTCAAAAATTCGATTATTCGAAAAGGAAACAAAATTAACTCATATAATATGCAATTATGGCAAAAAATAAAAGAAAAATTGGAAACCCGTGGTACCAAAATAAAGAAACCATTAGTTCAATATAAAATCAATTACCAAGAATGATTTGAAAGTCACAGGAAGTTGGTTTCGGCATGTTTTTACTGAGACTGCGCCCGAAGTTGAGAGAAATAAGAAAAATATTGGCAAAAATCAAAAATCCACCGTTATTTTCTCAATAAAAATTTATTTAAAGTCATAACAGACATTAGATAACAACTGAACATAATGACTAGGTTCTTTTATGCCTTCTAAATCTAACTGGATCTTTGATTGAGGACACTAAGTCATTGAACAACAAAAATCATAAGAAATGAAAACAAAGCGCAAGAAGTTCATAACATTTTTATAAAATCTATTGGTCAGAACCATAAAAATTATTAGCTTAATTCTGAAACCATTATATAATCTTGTTGGGTCTCGTTTCTTTTAAACAGTATCTGTCAATAATTGAGCCTTGATTTTAAATTCTTAATTTACTTAAAAAACATTTAAATAATGGAAATTTTTTGAAAAAGATTGCGCCCCATTAAAATCTAAAACATTTTATCGTAGGGATCGATGGTGAGATCAAGATCAGCCCAACTATTGCTGAGCGTCTAAAAAAGCACTTAATTGTTGAAATGGTTGCCAAATAGATCAATTCTATACAAAAATTGTCAGTTTGTCAAAAATAAATAAAGCATTTTGTTTTTTTTTTTACTTTAAATTTGC
The DNA here is from genome assembly GCF_964194025.1 of Convolutriloba macropyga. Lineage (NCBI taxonomy): Eukaryota > Metazoa > Xenacoelomorpha > Acoela > Convolutidae > Convolutriloba > Convolutriloba macropyga. The sequence continues at coordinate 46,074,718 of NC_134479.1, forward strand.
AAAAAATGGCAACGTTGTAATTCCGGAAGACTCTCTAAGCCAGCGGGAGTACAAGTAGCTCTTTTTTGAGCTTAAGGAGAATATGGCCGCAGTCTAAGGGTGTCTACTTCCGGCAAATTTAAAGCAAGTGGGCTAGAAAAACCATTTTTTCGACAAAAAAATTTCTGATTTTTGAAAAATTTAGCATCAATTCTAGCCAAAAAACTCAGATCGAACAATTAAGCAACCCATCTCTATCTTTAGAGATAAAACCAGCAACACTAGTTTTGAAAATTGTAACATATTTTAGCAATATTGACGAAAATGTGGTCAAAATTGACGAAAATTTGGTCAAAAAGTGCATAAAAACAGCTGAATTACGTCTAATTTTCACAAAACTTTAAACCTCGATAACTACCTATAAAAAGCCAAAATTAAAAAAATCTTTTAAATTCCACATTCTACGCTGGATGGGGGCTTTCTAATGATACCACTCACAACTCTCTACGATTATTTTAGTGATCGGCCAAAATTGTGTGAACAAAAAAAACCATTTGAGTATATAGTTCCTCCCCCTCAGAAAGGGGTCGGAACAAAAAGTAGCTTTATTTCAACCATTTTTGACTGATTGGCATCATAAACTTTTAACTTTTTTAAGTTCGAAGGTAAATCAAGCTTTGGTCTCACTAAAAAAAATTGGTCGCAATTTTGGACAGTTTTCCTTAATAGTTGATTTTAAATGAGCTGTTTTTAACTAATTTATTCAACTCCAACCAAAGAAATTATTTCGTTCACATACCTTTTTCGGCCCAGTAAATTTGACTCGAAAATCAAGATTAGCCGGTGTAATTTCAACAGAGTACAGACCATTGACAAAGAACTGAATTTCTTTATTGTGATTCAGCGCTGATTTAATTTCACCAACCTCCGGGGAAGAAAAATGAATTACAATTGGTGCTTCGTCAATGATAGATTTATTCCATAACGTTGACAACTCTTAAATTAAAAACAAGAGTATCTTTTTCTTTTTCTGAAGCTTTTAGAATTAATCCTGTGAAAGAATAAAAAAATTTTGAGATAATTCTCACATAAAGCTTTCTGATTTGATACAGGAGCTAAACTGATCAAACAAACACGGCTTTGGTTTTGTATTTTATCTTTTTTCTAACTGGTGGTTTTGTTTTTTTTTTGTTTTCAAAGCGTTACATAATTTAAAAAAAAATAAATTCTGCATTCATTTTCCTCATAGATGAGTTAAAAAGGAGAACTTGATATTTCTTATTTTTTGGCTTAAATTTTTTAACAATTGAAAATTGTGGTTCTATTACGAAAATCAAATATTCAAATTTTATAGCTAACGCACTTGATATCAAAAAATTAATTAACTCATGGAATGTTTTCAACCAAACGCAAGATCTATTGAGCACAGTTTTATGTATGAGGGTTTTTGGCCAATATTTTAGCCAGTGCAATTTTTTCTTTTTCATTCTTTAATTTTTTTTGTTTCAAAATTAGTTTAATTTTCTGAACTCAGTTCAATTTTTTTTGAGAATTTTTTTTTCTTAAACTTTTTATAACCTATCTCATTGGCAAACTAGCGGACCGAATTGCTGAGAAGAGAACCAATTGTTCAGCTAGCCAAATGTTATTTTTGGGTTTTTAAATAAAGAGTTAGATAATTTTGTGTCCATATTTTGCTTAGCATTGTGTTTTCGATGCCTAGCATTCTGTCAACAGTGCATGAACTACGCATATGAACGTGGGTTGTATCAAGTTTGTTTGTTACAGAACTACAAGCGTAATATTGGGTTTTCAGGCAAAAATAAATATCACGGTCTCACTAGTAAGGCAGTTGGGGGTTAAAATGTGTACAGAGTTCGTTTCAAGTTATCATTTCAAAACAGCCGAAAAAGCAAATAATGGTAAAAAAGCGTTAATTTAGTTAATTTGCATAAAGTTTATTGACAAATCTTTGTTAAAGCAGATTATTATAATCATATGGGCAGCTTACAGAAAATTTAAATTGTGGTTTAGAAAATGATGAACTGAAAGAAGGAGTCAATTTTTAAAATAAATTTAAACTGTAAATTTGATGTAAATAGGAATTGAAAATGAAAATGAATACGAAAAAACGATATAATGTACACGTGAAGTTCATATAAATTTACCATTTTAGCGCCGGTCGGTATAGCAGGGTTTACTAGTCACATCAAGCACAAAGTATGACAAGACTAAAACGATCGACAAAAATTGGCGTTACGAACTGGCGCGCCTATAAAATAAAATGGACCGTTTGGCCCATTTTACCTCTTTAATTCTACCAAAAGTATCTTGTATCAATGTAGAAAAGAGCTTAAAGTGTGGGACAGGGCGCATGATAAAGAAGAGATCGAATTAATTGGTATATAACAATAAACAACTGTAACATTAAACTGTAACATTAAAACACTGTTATCCTCTCTGTAGATACCAATGTCATCTTCTCAGGTTATGAGAACAATGTGTTCAGTGAAAAACTGCACTGATACTTGCCATATGCGGCAACGGGAAAAACTTGTTTATACAAAAGGTATAAATTAACCATTATCAGTTTATCTATATTTAGACGTTTCTGTAAATTTTCATACTGATAGCGACTCTAAATAGCTGTGAACTTTGGTACTTTTTGGCCAATTAAAATTAAATTTTTAAAATAGTAAAAATCTTGCTACTCGAGCTCGAGACTACGATGATTGTGTCCTGACCACCAACCGACCGACAATGATTGGATCTGCTGAATGTTGAATACTATACTGCGTGTATTATGTCTTTTGTGGCAAAATGACTAGGAGAAAAGAAAAAAGACAGAATTGTATATGCAAACAAGACGCAATTTCGAAGTTTAGAAGCTGTATGGGCCTTAAAAACCTACTAGTAGCTCCTTTTGAAGACATCAGAGTACTAATTAAAAACTATATTTCTACCAAAGAGAGAGTTATAACGGCAGAAAGGGTTAAATCTCTGTCCGATGTACAAGGCGATGAAAAATCCGACCATGATTTTTTGGCGCGAATAAGAGAAGAAGCACGCTATTGTGACTTCGAGACACTGAAAACAGTGACCAAATCCCAGGAACAGTTGGTAAAAATAAAATTTATCTTAGGTTTCAGCGAATTTCAGGCAGGTTTAAGTGGCATCAAAACTAAACCAACAATAACTCTTTCTAAAATGGCAAAAACCCAGAGTTCTGAAGTCAAACAATGGTTTTTGTGAGTTCTTTAACAGGTAATAAACCAGTTGTATGAAGGAGGAAGTGGGATACAAATTCAAAAAGACCTTCAGAAAACAGAACGGAAAGTTCATGATGGTAAAGGCACTGGCCACTTGCGCAATAGATGTGAACGTGTTTTACACAGTAGCAAGCCGTGTCCGGCTTTGAACACGAAATGTAGCACCTGCGAGAAAGTATGGTATTTTGCAAAAATTTGAAGAGGTAAAAAGCAGCCTATGTCAGGTAAGTCCGACCAGCAGAACAATTTCTGCGAGGAAAGCGATTTTGTCTAGTCAAACATCTTCCAAAAAGTACAGTAAACGGGAAAACGTGTTTAACATGTCAGCAAAAGTTGAATATATTACACTAAAAGAGCAGAAAATAAAAATGCTGCAGATAGAAATGCGATATCATCATTCATCTGGATTGATCTCGGTAAATCTCCGTTAGATAGGGAAATCAGACGTCTTGGGGCCTATGATGGTCATCAGTTGACGCGTCTGGGATCACTAACATATGATGTTTAGTGGAACCAGGTGGGGTCCCAAAGTCATCCCCAGTTGTTTCACAGCGGAAAAAATAGAGTTCTAAGACTGCGCGTTTTACTGAAATTTCACAAAAACGGCAAAGCTTTGAACAAGAATTATCCAATCCCAGACATGAAGACCATATACAATAATCTCTCTGTGATCTCTTACTGTGGCAAAATTCAAGATGTGCCGGCTTCCTCAGGGCTTGATGAATTCTTCATCCAACTTCCAGAATTGCATCGAGTCACAATTAACGGAATCAGGGGTGTCGTCTTCGTTCTAGATGATGTACTGGTATATGAAACGACAAATGAGCAATGAGAGAAGCGAATGCTTGCGGTCAAAAGTTAACTGCGGGAGAAGAATTTCACCATGAATGAAAGAATCCAACAAAACCAGTCTCAAGCGTTAGTTTTCTTGGCTAATCAGCTTTATAGAAATGAATTGCATAGAATCCTAAACAAATCGAGAAAACCAAAAATGCGAAACCACTATCAAGTTTGAAACGACTGGGGACTTTTTTTGGCTTAGCGACAATTTTTGGACCAATGATACCACCAAATTTTGCTAACAAAATTTATTTTTGAATGAACTCCGAAAAAGACGACTTCAGATGGGAAGAAAAGAAGAGAACGCTTTCGAAAACATAAAAAATGCGTTATATGTTAACCCACTTGCTTAACCATACAGCTTGACGAAAGAGGCAACCGTGACAACAGATGCCTCAGAAAAAGCAATAGGCTGAGGAAGGACCTGTGGAATATGTCGTCAGAAAGTTTTTACAAGCCGAGCAAAATTACTCCAATATCGAATAAGATGCACTCCCAGTCCTCTTTGTGGTCACAAGATAGAAAAAGTTTGCGCTCGGAAGGAGTTTCATCCTGCAAACTGACCACAAACCTCTCATGTATCTCATTGCACTAGAAAAGGAAATTACTAAAACAGCATCAGCAGTTGTCACGAGATGGGCAATAGCGCTGATGGGATTCGACTTCAAATTGAAATATACACCCGAAGAGCCGTTCCCTAACGCTGATGCTTTGAGCAGACTAGATTTGATGACCACGATAACAAGGATAGAGTGCGCTTTGCTCTCGACAATAACTATTTTGTTCAATCCATCCTGGTGACTCATTCAGACACCAGAAGTAAACTGAGATCGAATCAACTCTTCCACAATTTATCAAAAGAAAAAAAACGGAAACTGAAACAGTGCACAGAAGCACAGAAAAGTTTCGAACAACAGAAAGACATATTACTTTTTCACAACGCACCTAATATACTGGGGTGAAGTTAAAGAACAAGGTATTATCTTAGTGATAGTAGACGGGGGATCAGTCTGGATAGAAGCCTTCCACGCGGAAAATATGACTTCACAAGCCGTGAAGGTGTACATGAATCAAATCTTTGCAAGACTGGAACACAAAAAACGCTATTCTAAAACAATGGCCTCGAGTTTGTAAGCGCTGACCTGAAAGAGTGTTTGGAACCACTGGGGATTAAAAAGTTGGAGTCACTCGTCTATAAAACAAGAGCAAATGGACTTACAGAGCGAGTGGTTCAAAAATTGAAACGATCTGTTCAAATCTGTAGTCCAAATATGAGTGTGTCATTTGGCGCTCTCCTACAGCGGGTTTTGATGACACACCAGATGGCAAAACCCCTGTGGAACTATTGCTAGGACGGAAAGTTAGAATTCCAGCAGTCATTGACTTTAATCTTTGTGAACTAGTGCTCTTTAATCCAACGAGCAGATCACCAACACTGCCAGCTACCTTCATTATCCGCAAAAAGATGAAGACTTCAATCATGCAGTCAGAGAATTCAAACCAGACATTGCTTTTTAGAAACATCCAAATTGCACTCTTGGAACCTGATGAGATCCAGACCTAATCTACAGATCAGCAATCTACTTACTCGCAATCTGACAGCAGTAGGGACAATGTAGACGAGTCATCAACCAACTCAACTGAGAAAACTACTGTAATTGAAGGAGAACAACCTCAGGCGCCACGAGAACTTCAAGCAGAAGAAAAAACAAATAGAGCAATTTGGTGAAGGTATCCCTACAAGCTAGCTTAAAAAAGAAGGAGGACGTGATATATAGCGAATATTAGAATTTAGGGTTTTAGTTAAAAATGCGATATAATCATAACTTTCTTATCTGATGTTGGTTAAGTAATTTAATTGAATAGTGGCTACAACATTGAATCGAACCATTGCATCAATTTTGTTCATAACTTGTCAGTGTACATAAACTTGAACTTGAGCAATTTTTTCGACCTCCCCACGATCAGTGATTACTATAAACCAACACTGTTATCTTCTCTGTTGATACCAATGTCATCTTCTCAGGTTAGGAGAACAATGTGTTAAGTGCAAAAAACTGCACTAATACTTGCCATATACGGCAAGAGGAAAAACTTGTTCATACTTTTTGTGTAAATTAACCATTATCGGTTTGTCTATCACTAGACGGTTCTGTAAATTTTCACAAAATTAGCGCAATAGTAATTAAAAGCTCTTGATGGGTTGTTCGCTGGCTCTTAAGGGGCTGAACAAAAGCGTGCTTCCAATAATGCCCATTTCTAAACATCACCCTTCCCCAATACTGACACACACACTCTTTCTCACACACACATATACATATATACGCACACACACACACACACACACACACACACACACACACACACACACACACACACACACACACACACACACACACAGACACACACACACAAACACATACACACACACTCACCACACACACATACATACAGACATACACACACGCAAACACACACACACACACACACTTACAAAAACACACACACACTCACACACACACACACATACATATATATATATATATATATATATATATATATATATATATATATATTTATATACATCTTTGAACATTTGCATTTCAGCATGTGACGGTTTTTGAAGCAAAAATTTTGGCAAAATCAGGGAAAATTGATTGTTCAATGAATTGATGCCCTGTTATTTGTTTTCACCGCCTGAAGCTCCACCCCCAAATAATCAACAGACCTGAAATGTAATTAGTGTCTTAAAATAGTCGAGTCGGGCTTTACTGAAAATTGGGTGTAATTGTGAAATTGTAATAAAAACCTCTGCCATATATTATGTGAAGGACCTCTAGAGTAATTTGATTAAGCAAGCGTGAAAAATGGGCTCCAACCTAGACTCTTCTAATTCTTCCCTTGGGTACAAATTAAAAAATGCAACTTAGAAAATATGATGCGGTTTTATCCTAACCTTCCTCCGCAACCATCACCCCCCTGATCCGCCGCCTCCACAACCAAAGAGCCCCCCCCCCAAACAAACACACACACACACACACCCATACACACACACACACACACACACACACACACACACACACACACAAACACACACACACATACACACACACGCGCGCGCGGTTCATCTGCAGTTATTTGAGTAAATATTTTTGAGGAATCTTAGCCGATACAGTTTTAAACCATTTTATTTACCCCCCACCAACCTCAAATTCTCTATTATAGAGTTATAGATTTCCATCAATAATTGATTTTCACCCTCACAATGGCATACCATTTCCTAACTGGCCCCACAATCATCAGAATGATCGGTGTAAGAAAATGAGTGAAAGGTTGACCTCACGCGGGCAAAAACAGCTTCGAAAAAAATAACTTTTAACATAACATCTCCTGTTGTTAGAGTTCATTTATTTATTGTGTGCCAGTTATGTTTAAAATGACAAATTACTTTCAGCAACCTCAAGATATTTTTAAATTTATTTTTTTTTTCGATTAACCTCGACTAATGCAGCTCTTAAAGATCAAGAAAAACAATTGTACAAACGAAAATATTCAATAAAATTGTTGTACAATTTGGTCGGACGCAATAAAAAATAGCAATTTTTCTGCCTCCTAAAGTAAATAAAATCGATCTTTTCAAGGCAAAATTACATATTAGCAAACATGCCAATTTTTTGCTCCACTTTTCTTTTATTCGGACATGTCATAAAACCATGGCTTAATTTGGTCATAAAACATAATTTTTTTCAATAATAAGCAATTTTTTTCAGTAATTGTTTTCAGTGATAATAATGGCAGTAGCTGTTTTGAGAATACTGTGTTCCGGATATAAATGCTAGTCTAAGATCTTTGTCTGTGATGGGTAGAATATCTCTTACCCAAGTTTTGCAATATTTTGAAGTAATATATCGACTAATGAGTAATACTCCTTTCTTTAATCAAAATTGCCTCACCTGAGGATCAATTGATGGGTCATTTGCTCAAAAAAATATAGAGTTTTGCTGATAATTTATAAACGTTTGTAGGTTTCTCGATATAACATATAATTTTAATGTTATTTTCATTTAATTGGCTTAATTTAGTTTGAAAGATTAAATTAGTTGTAGCATGGTTTCTCACTAAAAACATTTTTTGGCATTGGCTACTAAAAAATAATGAAATTTAATTCAACAATAATTTAATGAGATGGACAAAAAGGTTGGTTAAAAAAAATTGTAGATTTTTGTGCTGAATTCACTTTGACTTTGCTTTCACGTGTTTCCTGGTAATATTTCACTGTCAACCACAGCAATTTCCATAATAAAAATCATTTAGGTCAATTTCTTCTATTTGTTTATTTTTATATCACGTGTGGAAAAATGAAAAAAAAAACGATTCGACCGGGTCATTTTATTTCCCCCCTTTCTATTTTGGCTACGGATCTCCAAAAGAAAAAATTGCAATAGTATCCTCAGAGATTATAATTTTCCCTCAGACTTTTTACTACAGATTTTTGATCAATAGAAAGAAATTGATTAGGATTTTTTTCTGATTTCTTCAATTTATTTTAATAATTAGACATCGAAATTTCAGATCAGAGATTTTTTGGCACTCTTCTTGAGTTCGATATTCTCATTTATCAAATTAATATTCAAATTTCCATTCTTCATTGTTGCTGATTACTACTCCAAAATTTTTTTTCAAGCTAGAACATCTCTTTTGTGAAGTGCAGCCGTCACATTCTTCGTTTTGTTTTTCACTTTGTTTGTTTGAAATGATTTATGGCCTTTGTATGAAATGAATATTTTTGACTGTTAGAACAGTATTGAAATTAAAAAAAAAACATCTTTTTTAGGTTTTTTATTTGATTGTGATACATTTTCTTATGAATTAAGTCTTCTGACAAATAAAAATTTTCTGCAGAGCATAACAGAGTAGTCTAATTCTACGAATTCAGTTATTACGTTTATTCAATGTCTTCAGTACCTGTTGATGATAAAATGTAGTAGACATAACTGAAAAAAGTGGGTTGTTTTCTGATTTTCTGTTTTGAAATGAAATTGCTGTGGCAATTAATTTTTTTTTGAAATAAAAAAAATCTGTTCATTGAATAAATCTTGACTTTATAGATAAGGCCCTTAAAAGATCCGTTACGAGCAATGCTGGTCTAAATAAATTTTCGTTTCAAAAAATCAAAACGAATGTTTGTCAAAATGGATACTTTTTACTTTTCACATTTCTGTTTGTACGGAAAGATAAGTGAATCTCATGTGAAACCTTCTATTATCGCGCAAAGAATGTATTTTTATCGACATCAATAGCCAATTTTCATATAGTTTTTATTTATCATCCATCCTGTCCTAAAAACGAATGTACTGAAAGGGTTCTCGATAAAATTGTATCAACAGAGTAGGGATTAGAACAAATCGATTTTTCACTAAGGAGCTAACTTTTAGGTACCAACCACAGAAAATTTCCAACCATAATAATTTTAAGCAATCTTATTTTGAATCGTCTGCAGTGTTGAGTTTATAGTTAGTGTTTAATTTTTTTTATAAAAAGATCGTTTCAAAATAGTTTGCAACTTTTCTCAAAACGTCTTACCTTAAAAGTTGAATTATTGAATTTGCTTTAAACCAACTGGGAAATTTTTAGCACGAATTTGTTCCCATTTGAAATCTTATATAAATATATTTCGTTCCATGCATACAATTAACTGTGCGTCAGAGTGTTTGAAATGTGAAAAGTTTTTTAAAATTATAAACCTCAAATTTTCCTCGTGATTTAATTTAAAAAACGAAAATGTCTCTACAAGGAGTGATTCAGATTTTAAAGGGCATTTTAATGGCATCACTTTTGTATCGTTGCCATGGTAGCATAAAATTTCAGCGCCGATTTCATGAAGATTTAGAGCAAATATTTTCACAATGTTTTGACAAGTTTTTATCTTTATTTTAACTTTTAATCTCTTTTTAGCGTCATAATCTTGCAGAGCCTTAGAAATTACCTCAACATCCCTCTCCCACCCTTCCAACCTCACCCCCCCCCCCCCCCCCCGAAAACTAAATCTCAGCTACTATAGTTTTAATAGCACCATTTACCGTTTTCTCCCTCCAGTGACTTTACTTTAAGGTGACGTAAATCTGCTTTTTGCAAACTCATTAAATCGAGGAGCTATTGTCCATATTTTAGACACCATTTCCATAATTGAGAGTGTCAGGGGCCAATTTGAAGATGTTTTTGGCGCCTCGGGATTAATTAGAGTCTGAAAAACAAAGGAAAAGCAATAGCTTTTTCCTTTTTCCTATTCCCCATTACTCGGTGAAGACACTTTTTTGCTTTCTGAATATTAAAATTGCTTTCTGCAATGACTGAAAAGCTGAGTTTAATTTATTTATCAAAAACCCTGACCAAATTAATTATTTTCTATTTTGACAACTATGAACAAGCAGTTTTTGTTCAAATACCTCAACCATTTCGAACAAATCTAGTTCAATGGAATTCACATAATATAAACAATGGAAATCACATAAATAACTTTTAATTTGGAGTTACAAAACAAAGAAAGTGGAGATTTAGAAATACAGAAAAGATGTTTTTGTCTGAAATTATTGTATTTAATAATATAAAAATAAAAATAATTTAAAATTCTTAAGTCATTTTTTATTATCGTACCTCCGCAATTAAGCGAGTTTCAATAGTCTTGATAAAGTATGATTTTATAGACAGCCAGAACCCTGTCATGGTATTTAGAGAAACTGTCTCATAAATTAGTGTTCGGAGCCTCAATAGAGTAGAAATTTCATCCTTCGTGTAATTTTTCTTTAATAAGTTGTAAAAGATATTATCATCGAAAATTTTTTTGAGCGGACAATATTTTGTTTTGAGTTGTTTTCAACTTTCACGTTTCGAGTAAAAACAAGGTTAAAGTGTTGAGACTTCTAAGGTTTGTTTTGAGCTTTGAATTGTTTACCAGCCATACTGAAAACAACCAGTTTCAAATATGTGCCTGTAGGGATGCACGAGGAGTTGTATTACTCAACGAGCGAGCACCCTGGAATCTTCAATATAATAATAAATTAGTTCTCGAGTTTATTCCATTGCTTGGATTTATAAATTTACAAACAACAAAACATAACCCGAAAGGACATCAAAAGGTCGCTAGACCTGTCAAGTGATGCCTTTTAATTCTTCTCAAAGTCTACTTGTTTGTTAATTCAAACCCTCTAAAATCATATTTTACCCTGGTAATACCACTTTCCAATCAAACTTAGAAACCCCTAAGAAAATGTTTAATAAGAATGCCAATTTTACAAAAAAAAATGAAAAATGCAGCTCGCTTTATTCTTTAACAAAAAAGGTTAACAAAAAATCTGTTATCTATAATAAATGAGTCTCTAAAACAATGTAAAAAGTTTGCTAAATCCTGTGCACTAAATGAGCATAATTTTTGAATAATACTTTCTTCCATTTTAGTTAAAACATTATATAAGCGTCTTAATCTATTTATGAGTGACTTGTTTCTTTGCTTCGTTTGCAAATATTTTGTTTTGACTAGATGAGTTCTTTGATTTATTTGGATATTTTCTTCAATTAATTCCAGAAATGAGTTATTTAATAATTTGCTTGGATGTTCATGGCGGAGAATTCTTGACAGTAATTTTATCAGTTCATATATGTGTAACTTTAACAGAAAACAACTTGTGTTTACATCGCAGTTCGTCAATGCTTTGGAATCTCTTAGCTGAAAATAACAAACGAAAAATTCTGCTTTGCCACCACTCTAATTTTTGAAGATCGCTTTTATTGGCCACTCCATACAACAAAACCCCGTACTGTAATACTAGTTGGACGTAAACTTTGTATAATCGGACTAGTATGTGTCTTTTGGAAAAATTTTTATACTGATAGATTGCCGCTGTTAATGAACTCATCCGACTAATTATTTTTTCAATGTGTGATTTGAAGCTCAGTTTACTATCTATGTATACACCCAAGTATTTAATGTGGTCGACAAATTCGATGCTGTAATCATAAATTTTTATTTCAGGTGTCTCATTAGTAGCACCAAAACTTTTAGCCTTGAATTTATCTCTATTTATTGCTAACTTATTTGATTCCATCCAAACTGACACATTTTCTATTGTATCATTAATTCCATCATCCACCTTTCCGTAAATATTTGTATCATCAGCAAACATAGTTACATTCAAGTTTGTACAAAAAGCAGGCAGATCGTTTACGTAAATCAAGAACAGAAGCGGGCCTAAAACAGAACCCTGCGGTACACCGTAAAAAATGCTTTCAAAGGATGATCGCTGCTTGCTAACTGAAACACATTGTTGTCTGCTGGTCAAATATGAATTAAGAATGTCATAAATTTTCCCCCTCAAACCATACGCAAAACATTTTTGGAGCAAAATTTCATGACTCACAGGATCAAAAGCCTTCGATAAATCAGTAAAAACTCCATAGTAACTTTCTTTTGAACACAAAGAAATCCTTATTGTTTCAACAAACTCCGACACAGCATCAATTGTGTTTTTCTTTGCCTGATATCCAAACTGAGCCTTGTTTATTACTGAGTATTTGGACAAAAAAGAAATGAGCCTTTTCTGTAGACATTTCTCAACAATTTTTGAAATAACTGGGAGCAGTGATATTGGTCTGTAATTACCGAACTCGTTTCCGTTACCATTTTTGTAGAGAGGTATAACAAGGCAATTTTCAGAGTTCTAGCGAAATGGCCCTCATCAAAGCAACGATTAATTAATTTTGCAAATGTTTCACACACGCTTGGATTGATGAACTTAATCAGTTGATTTGAAATGTTATGCAAATCAGAGGAAGTTTTTTTGGGCATTTGCCTGATAATGTCGAAAACTTCTTTGGCTGTGACGTTAGTTAAGAACATGGAATTTTCTAACTTTCTGACCCGGCTTAGATCTGACGGCAGACTACAACTTTCAGATAGTTTCTTTCCTATTTCAACAAAATATTCATTGATTTCATCAGCATTCAGATTGTCAATATTTTTTTTATTTTCCTTCCCTTAATATCGTCTATTATTGAAAACAAACTTTTATTTATGTTAGCCTTTCCTTCAATTTTTTGTTCGTAAAATTCTATTTATGCTTTTTTCGTTAGGTTTTTTAAATGATTTCGCAGCTTATTATATTCTTCTCTATTTTCGGCAGACTGTTCGTTATTCAATCTTTGGTAGGCTTCAAGCTTTTTGAGACTGAGATTTTTGATCTGGTTATTCAACCAAGGTTTTTGAACCTGTTTGAATTTTTTGTTAGTGTGCTTTTTGAACTGTTGCAAGGGTACATGACGATCCAACTCCTCGTCTATCACCCTCATTAAATCCGTAAAACTGAAATCTAAATCAGAAGATAGATATAGTTTACTTCTCGTTCCCAGTTTTTTTGCAAAACTGTAAATCAAATCTAACCTGAGTTCCTTATTTTGAAGTTTTTTTAGGGGCCTAGAAAAAAATTTTTCATTTGATTTTTCCGGGTCAACCCTTGTTTCCTTGCAGCTCAATTATACTCCTCTGTGGTCAGAGATCATTGTATCCTTCACATTTACTGAGGCTTCAAAATTCGCGAAAAAAATATCAATGCATGTTGCCGTACAAGAAGTGACTCTTGTCGGTTCTGATCTATTCTTTATTTGCAGTCATGTACAAGAGAAAAAATCCAAAGCCTTGGCAATTTTGTTCGTTTGTTCAATTACATTTAAGTTGAAATCACCACAAAAAACTTGCAAACTCTCCGGTTTGATAGTGAATTTATTAAGGTGCTCTTGACAAACGTTTATGTACTCATCTATACCATAATTCGGAGTTTTATAACCAACAGTTATCACTTTTTCATTTTGATATCCTAACAACGCAACTGTCAACAATTGTGCGTGTTCATTGTTTGTTATTGCTTTAATTTGAACTTTGATGCCTTTCCGAATGAAAAATCCTACACCTCCACCTCTTTTTTCTCTGTCACTCCTCAACAACTGGCCATATCCATTCAACTGGTAAGCATTTTGGAAAGTATACTGGTTGCACCAGGTTTCTGTTAATGCAATCACATCAAGTTTTGCTTTCTCTTGGTTTATAAATTGATCTAGCTCATTAAAATTTCTATGAATTGATCTTAAATTTTGAAGAAATATTCTGAAAGTCATATATGTCCAAGAAGTATTCTGACAAAATTGCAGCCATAAACCATTGTTTTTCTTTTTTTTCTGTCTTTTTTCGATTCAGTCTTTTCTGCTGCCGCGGAATCGCAGTGCAGACCAGAAAAACTCAAGAATTTATTGAGAAAAAAAAGAGTAAACTAGTTTAGAGGATTATAAGAGGACTTAAAGGAGACTGAAGCCGCGGAAATCGCAGTACTTCAGACTAAATTGTATTCTGAGCCCAAGTTCTATTAGTGAAACAACAAATTTTTAGAATTTGTTTTTAGAAACAACAAATTTTAGTATAGTATAAAATTAATCAGCATATTTTGATTTATAAATTTCCCATTATTTCAAACATTCTCCATTTATTTCAGTAACATGGATATTAAAACCAGAGCATATGGTGATTTCATTTTAAAGGTTTCGTATAGGACAGATTCGGAAATATTTTAAAATGTTCATATGAACGCTAAAAAATCATTCTCAACAATACATCAGCTTAATTGTAATTGTTTTAAAATATTATCTACATGAAGAAGTTTGAAAATCATTGCAGTCAGGTGATGCCTTGTCTCAATTTAATTGTATCAAGTTAGTGAAAACTGAAAACATTTAAAACAAGTTCCTTTCTCTGATTTTTTTTCGTGGAAACATTGCCCATTGTTTTTTTTAGTGAATTACTTAATTTTTTTTTACTCTACTAAAGTTTTATAGCCCAACAAAAAAGTAATCTATCCAATATAGCTTAAATGCTCGTAATTATCTAACGATAGCAAAAAACTGAGAAATCAAAACTTCACATTTGCTTTCGTTTAAAAAGTTCAATGAAAGATTAGAGAGCGAAGGAACAAAAATTTGTCTTCACGTCAGTTTAGGCAGCGTTAAAGCAATTAAGTTAAAAAGAATTGACATTTTTTTACTGAGGTCGATCGAAAGAACTGCATCCCATTACATGAGTACGTCCTAATAGTTCGCACTATGTTATAAAATTTAAGATATTGATTGCACACTATGATTAGAAAAAATCGCAATTTTGTTCAAGTGCTAGTTAATCCTTTTTGATGAAAATCGCTTAATTTCGTTTTTTTTCCTAACATAATTGTGTCTTATTGGAGCAGAATGCTCAAATTATGCAACGCACTGAAATGCTTCCGTGATTGATTATTCGGTTGCCTAAATACTGTTTATTAAAAGTAACATTCTGGGTATATCAGGTCATTTCAGTAGTTGAATTTGTTTTTATTTCAGCACAAATTGCTTTTGACCGAAATTAGGTTGAGCGAAAATAGCACTCCAACAAAACAATAGAAGCAGCATGAGCTTAAACTTTTAGTCTCGTTACCGTTATTTTTTGGGCTATCCTCTCCCCAGCTGGTCATTCTTCTTCAATCGCAAAACTTTATATTTATAATAACCGAATTTGCTAAAGAATCTATTCCGCTTATTTTTTGAACTGAACAATACGATAACTCAATGAGGTGTTGTAAACTCTGAGAACAAAAACGCTGCTACTATTCATTTTTCCTACTAATTCAAAGCCTAATTTGTTAACAAAGCTGATACTTGAAATGTTCAGAGTTAATAAACCGTATTCAACAAAATGTCATTTAATATTTTTATGATTAGTATTAATTTTTTTGAACCAAATGTCCTATTTCAGATTTTCGACGCCAGTTAATTTATTAAATTGTTTGCTTTCATTTGTTATTATCAATTCTTGTTGAAATCTGTTTAAAAGCAGTATAGTATATCAATTATTTAGTAGTGGTGAGAAAATTTGATCAAGTGCTACCCAACCCATTTTGCTAAAAAGCGTTAAATTTCTGTCCTTGAAAAGCAAGTATTATTCTTCATTGGAGAAAACCTTCAAATTACGAGAAGCACTGAAATTGTATTATCATTTGTTTGCCTAAATATTATTTATGAAACGTATCATTCGATATACAACAAGTGATTTCAGTACTTGATTTAGTTTTTTTTTATCTCAACATGAGTTAATAGTGACCGTTGGTAGTTTGAGTCAAAACAGCGCTCAACAAAAACAATTGAAGCACTTCGAGCCACAAATTTCAATCTCGTTTCTGTTGTTTTCCTTAGCTATTCTGTCCCCAGCTGGTCAACATTCAGTTTCACTTAATTCTTAAAATGAAAATATTCATAACCCAATTATTTGTTGTAATTTCTACGTAAAAAAACGTTGTTACAAGTTTTTTTTTCATAATAATCCATAGCTTAGTGGGTTAACAAAGTTGGCATTTGAAACGGTCAGAGTTAATAAAACCTATTCAAGCAAAAAATATATCAAATGTTTTTTTTTGATAAACCAATTAGTGACACTCTTGAAAACCAAATGTCCTATTTCAAACATTAGACGACATTTAATACATCAAATTGTTTTGCGTAGTTTTTTGTTGAAAATTAGTTATGAAATCCATTTATAAGCCGCAGAGCATATCAATCCATTTATAAGCCGCAGAGCTATTCTGTCCCCAGCTGGTCAACATTCAGTTTCACTTAATTCTTAAAATGAAAATATTCATAACCCAATTATTTGTTGTAATTTCTACGTAAAAAAACGTTGTTACAAGTTTTTTTTTCATAATAATCCATAGCTTAGTGGGTTAACAAAGTTGGCATTTGAAACGGTCAGAGTTAATAAAACCTATTCAAGCAAAAAATATATCAAATGTTTTTTTTTGATAAACCAATTAGTGACACTCTTGAAAACCAAATGTCCTATTTCAAACATTAGACGACATTTAATACATCAAATTGTTTTGCGTAGTTTTTTGTTGAAAATTAGTTATGAAATCCATTTATAAGCCGCAGAGCATATCAATGGATAGTTCAAGGGAAGATCATTTTTTCGCATAAACACTGTTCAATAAAAGTAAACTTCAGAGTCTAGTAGTCACTTTAGTAGTTTATTGTGTTTTTTCTTACAGCACAAATTACTAGTGACTGGTAACAGGTGGAGTGAAAACAGCACTCCACAAAAAATGGACGCATTACGAGACAAAACTTTTAATCTCCTTAACCGTTATTTTTCTGGACTAGTCTGTCCCCTGCTCAAATGTTCAAATGGCTAAAGATTCAGTTTTGCTTATTTTTCAAAATTACTAAAAGCATATCTCGATGAGCTGTTGTAAATTTTGAGAACAAAACCCTTTTTACTTTTATTTTTTCATATTACTTCAAAGCTTAGTTTGTTAACTGTCGAGATTTGAGACCATCAGATTAAATATAGCGTATTCAACCAAAAATAATAAACTAATTTTATGATAAATCAATTAATGAGAAGTTTTATGAACCGAATGTCCGATTTCAAATTTTTGACGACCGTTATTTTGTCAAATTGTTTGATATCATTTTTTCTTAACAATTCCTGATGAAATCTATTTATAAGTAGCAGAGCATATCAATTATTTGCTAGCGGGTGACAAATTGGGAAGCCGAATTTCAGTAAAGGAACACTGGGAGCGAATTTTCAAGTTACATTGTTCTAATTTAATCAACCACAATGAACCCAATTCAATATCACACTGCGAGTGAGCGCGTTTCATAAATCATAAAAGAACCACTTATAACTAGGGCATAACTAGTACTAACTAGTCTAGCCAGCAGGGACAAAACAATAGTGGTGCAAGATTGCGCTATCAAGTATATTAAGAATTGCCTATTCATATTTAGACAGTACAGCAAATGTCAAGCTATGCGTTGTTTTGTACGGCCATGTCTGTGTGGGTTCTATATATAGTGCAGAAACGTGGAAAAAAGCCCAAGGTAGAAATTCTGCAAATGAAATTAGGATTTGCTTTGTCTAGATTTGGAAAACCCAAGTTCTCTCTCGACGTGTGAATGAATAGCCCAAATGCAAGAAATAGAAATAAATTTAGGCGCCAAATTTTGAAGCAAATTTCATACTTACTCGGAAAAATTACCAGAAAAATAATTTATTTTCTTGTTCGGTGAATTGTCCTGAGCTGTAACTTTCTTCAAACTGAAAAAAAGTATCAAAAAAACCAAAAAATCTATTTTTTTTCGCAGCAAAGCAATAACACGCATTGTCATTTGGGCTTGAGGAAATACGCCCCCATGAAAAAAATTCCCCAGCCCGATTCTAATGGAAATAAACCCCTATGGAAATAAACCCCCTTGTTAACATTGAACTTCGGTCGTTGTAATTTGTTCGGTTGTGATAGTTTCATGTCGACAAGTCCCGCGGGCCGCTAAAGCATTGCCACAACCCGCGAGGCAGGGCAAAATGCACAGATCTTTAGCAGAAAAGTGGGTTTAGTTTATTCCCGTGGGGGTAATTTTACAAAACTATGTTTATAAAATGAATCTATTCGTAACTGATAAACTACTTCAGTAAATTGAATATTCAACCCGTAGTTAATTATGCTAAAAATAACTTGGCAGGCTATGAAAACATAATATGCAAGTTCTAAGTAAATTTCACCAGTGAGAAAAAGCCTCGAAGAGCAAAAGCAAGAACAGGAAAAGCGCGTCTGACGGGAAACTAAAGTTTAAAAGCGTAAAACAAGTGGCTACAATGGTTATCGGTAAAATACTCTTTGAAGCAAAAGAAAGCAGTCTTTTTGCAGCCGTCTGAGGAGAACTGTTGAACTATACTCAAAACAGTGGCGGTCAAGCAAGCAAACTAGGCCAACAAGCCAAATTTTGAGAAAAGAGGTCAACTAAGCCGAAAGTTTTTGTCGTTGCGTTATCATATGGCACTGACGGCCCGGCGATTTCCGGAAGATTACATAACTATTATATAACCTTCGGCCTGCTTTTAGGTCGGCTTATTTTGCGTTCACCGCTTAAGACGTCAAAGAACATAACGTGAAACAGTAAAATGGGCAGAACTTAGGACAGAAAACAAATAAAAGTGAAAAAGTAAATAAACCCTTCCACGGACAAATACTTTGCCATAAGCTTTTGCTGTTGGCATCCATAATTATTTATCTCTAGTTGACGACGAAGAAGTTGACCAAGAAAGCAGAAGTCATTCGGACAGAACTTCATCAGCACCAAAATATTTCTCGATAAGTCAGTCCAACAGGCCCACGCAAAAACACTTACACAACAGAAAAACACCCACACACATACACAAAACACACAAAAACACGCATAGATTTTAAGGAAGACTTAGATTTTAAGATTCTCTCAAGACAAGTGTGCAAGTTTTTGCAAAACAAAACAGGGTTGCATCAATTCTGCTTGTGCTATTTTTTTCATAATTCATCTTTCAAAGAACATACAGTTCTTTAATTTAAAAATTGTGTTGAAACTGAACCCTATTTTTGTCTTCATGACGTACGAGAATTTTTAACTTGAGAATAATGAAAAGTTTTCTCTGAGGCCTTCTTTCATCCCAAATGATTGAAAGCAATGCTAACGAACTCGATTTAGCAGAAAACTTTAAATTTATACACTTTAAAACTACAACCAGGAAGTTCTTATAAATTAACAGAGCGCAGCCAACTGAGAATTTTCAAAGGTTCACTAGAAAAAAATTTTCACCGTTTCATCTACGTTTCTGATTGGAGCAGATGTGAGAAAAAAAGTGAATTAAAAGGAAGTTTCTGATTTTTGTAATCAGAGTTTAAATATGAATTTTTTCTCCTAAATGTGTTTTATATGTGTTACGCAAATGCCAATAACAAATAAATTTGCATTTTATTCTCTGAAGAACGATATACAACACAAAAAAGACACAAGTTGCAATTAACAGACAATCGCGAAAACTATTTTTTAGAAATAATAGAAAAATGAAACCAAGAAAATCCACTTTATATAATTATATATAAATTCGCCGACATATTATTTTTTAACGAACACTACAATATGGAAGAGACATTTAGCCATTCTCAAAATCTAGTGGTGTAAGAAACTGTTGAGCTGAACTTTCCTCAGTTTTGAAGGTTTCCAAAGTTTGCAGTTAAAAATGAAAAGAAAGTTTCTCTTTTTAAATTGCTGAGTCAAAAACTGGCGTGCATTTTTTAAATCCAGAGGTGTACCTTTGAAGGTACATTTTCTTATTATTTGGTTTGTGTATTCTACTAAAACGGGATTGTATGTAAAAACACACTAATAATCGGAAAAGGGTGAAGTTAACTTTTTACTGCAACACTAACAGATTTTGCTAATTGCAGCTTTTGAAACAATTTTCCTTTATTGGTAATTGGTCAATTGTGCCTGTCCCTTTTTTAATGTGAGCCAAACGGTCCTCAGCATGATCAAAAGGTTTCGGGTTAACTTGTCTCTAGATCAGAGATCAAAACAAGCAAGCACAAATTACATTTGCTTCAAAATAAGTCATAGACACCACACACCCTGCCAGTGGACTTTCAAAAAGTTAAGTTTTGATCGAAAAATTTGTGTTGTTAAAATCACCACTTTAAGCCGTTTAATATGGTAATGTTCTAGGATTGGAACGAAAACTTCGGACTTGATTTGGAGAAAACAAACCCTGCCACGGATAATTTTTCTCCAATTCCTTTGAAATGCTGGAACAATAAACAAACCATAATTTATCCGTTGTCGTCTATAAGAAATCCGGCCTAATAAATTAAATTCTGCCTACAATTGATTTTGATCACGCCTCGCATCCGGCCGAACGGATGTAAACAGGAAAATATGAGCAATAGGGTCACACAACATCGAAGGCAAAAATAGGCAGAAAATGAACAAAGCAACTGCGAAATGCGTCACTGGACTTTTTTCTTGGGGGGGGGGGGGGGGGGGTAGGTACGAAAAATGAAATAGCCGGGAACCGGGAAAAACTTTTCCAGCGCACCTGATGCAAGTTATTTGGAATTTGTTGCTCTTATTTTCTCTCTAAATAAGACCAGACATATTTTTGAAGCATAATTCAAGCGTCTTTTAAGCAAAAAGTGGGAACCGTTTCATGCCTCAATAATTTTTTTAAAAAAGATGTAAATCTATTTTTTTTTCACGGGCGTCATTTTCAGTTTTTTTGATGTCGCCCGTTTAAAAAATGTACATTGAGAAAAGTTCTTTCATTTTTTTTATAGCAATTGACATTTTTAAATAAATCAAATTTCAATATTTGATTTTATAGTTGATTAACTTTGTTTAGCGTCCATCAATCTGTCTGCTTTCTTTGAAAACAAAAAATGAATTAACAAATTTCCTGACTGTATACGTCTATTATTGTTTAAATCTTTTCACAATCACAACCACTTGAAACAATTTCACGTCTTATGTTTTTCAATTTTTAAGGAAACATTACAGGATAAGGAAAAGAAAGAACGAATAAGAGCTGTTGAACGCTTTGTGAATTGCGTCTTCTGTTTACGCAAATTCAGGTCTATTTGCGTAATTTTAAGTGAAATTTTACGTTCATCGCTTATTTGAACATTTAGTTAATGGGGTGCATATTAAAAAAGGTTCTATTTAATAAGGGGGTGAAGGTAGGTTGAAAAAAATTTACATAACCTTGAGTGTTGTTTATGATACAATCTGAAAAATGTTTTCTACCCGATTTGAAGTGCCGTTCGCTAATTTTTACACTGCATTAATGTGTTATTATAACTATGAGCTGTTTTTTCCAGGTGGCAAATAGTTATTTGATATTATATTTTACGGTACTTAATATTAGGCTGTAGCAGAAAAAAGCGTGTTGTTCGCCGATACGTTGAACTGCAATATCAGTTTACGTTGAAAATAGAAAAAGTTAAAGGCTCGGAAAATAAATTCCAATGTCTCCTAGTTTCTTGGGCAACAAATTGAATTTGAAGAATTAAGAAATGGCCTGTTTATGTGTGTGTGTGTGTACGCTGAATCTGTGTGTGTATGCGGATTGGTATGTATGTGTGTGTGTGTTTGTGTGTTTGTGTGTGTGTGTGTGTGTGTTTATTTGTGTGTATGTGTGTGTGTTTGTGTGCGTGTATGTGTGTGTGTGCGTGTGTGCGTGTGTGTGTGTGCGTGTGTGTGTGTGCGTGTATGTGTGTGTGTGTGTGTGTGTGTGTGTGTGGAGGGGGGGGGGGGGGGGTGAGGGAGCACGGGGTGATAGAAAAAATTCGCTATTACTATTGCAACCGCAAAACACAAAATTGACAGCTATCAACAACCCATTTCTGTAAACAGTCCTTTATTTTTTAAAAAGAATGACACACCGTGTTCATACCGTGAGAATTTCACTTTTTCCATCGACCCTCAATTAGATGATTTTATGACACCAATTTTGTTCAGTGAATACGATTTTATGATTCAAAGGTATTTACAAGAACAAAATACATTAAAGTATAAATTGCTTGGGGAAAATAAAAGTGACTCATGCTTGAAAAAGACTACCCTTGACTTTACTAGTCTAGACAATTGCGTTTGTGAAATTACTGTTTATTAAAAACATCGTTCAGTATAGAACGTTGCTTCAGTAGTTGACTTTGCTCTTTATTTCAACACAAATTGTTAGTCAAAGATAATAAAACGAGTCAAAATAAAACTCCGCTAAAAAAGATGAAGCGTTACCAGTCAAAAGTTTTAATATCTTTAGTGTTGTTTTCTGAGCTATTATGCCCCTAGCTGGTTAATTTTCTTCAATCTCAAAATTTAACAATTAAAATTGTTCGAATGGCTAAAGAATCAGTTTCGCTTATTTTTCAAAATTATTAAAAGCATTATTCGACGAGCTGTTGTAAATTCTGAGAACAAAAACGTTGTTACTTTTATTTTTTTTCACATTACTTCAAAACTTAGTTTGTTAACAAAGTTGAGATTTGAGACGTTCAGATTTAATATAGCGTATTCAACCAAAAATAATAAACTATTTTTATGATGAACCAATTAGTGACAATTTTTATGAACCAAACGTCCTATTTCAAAATTTTTCACAGTTATTTTTTCAAATTATTTGCTATCATTTTTTTGTTAACAATTCCTGATGAAATCTATTTATAAACAGAAGAGCATATCAATTATTTGCTAGCGGGTGATAATTTGGGAAGCCGAATTTCAGTAATGGAACATTGCGGGAGCGAAATTTCAAGTTACATTGTTCTAATTTAATCAACCACAAAGAACCCAATTCAATATCACACTGCGAGTGAGCGCGTTTCATAAATCATAAAAGAACCACTTATAACTAGGGCATAACTAGTACTAACTAGTCTAGCCAGCAGGGACAAAACAATAGTGGTGCAAGATTGCGCTATCAAGTATATTAAGAATTGCCTATTCATATTTAGACAGTACAGCAAATGTCAAGCTATGCGTTGTTTTGTACGGCCATGTCTGTGTGGGTTCTATATATAGTGCAGAAACGTGGAAAAAAGCCCAAGGTAGAAATTCTGCAAATGAAATTAGGATTTGCTTTGTCTAGATTTGGAAAACCCAAGTTCTCTCTCGACGTGTGAATGAATAGCCCAAATGCAAGAAATAGAAATAAATTTAGGCGCCAAATTTTGAAGCAAATTTCATATTTACTCAGAAAAATTACAAGAAATATAATTTGTTTTCTTGTTCGGTGAATTTTTCTGAGCTGTAACTTTCTTCAAACTGAAAAAAAGTATCAAAAAAACCAAAAAATCTATTTTTTTTCGCAGCAAAGCAATAACACGCATTGTCATTTGGGCTTGAGGAAATACGCCCCCATGAAAAAAATTCCCCAGCCCGATTCTAATGGAAATAAACCCCCATGGAAATAAACCCCCTTGTTAACATTGAACTTCGGTCGTTGTAATTTGTTCGGTTGTGATAGTTTCATGTCGACAAGTCCCGCGGGCCGCTAAAGCATTGCCACAACCCGCGAGGCAGGGCAAAATGCACAGATCTTTAGCAGAAAAGTGGGTTTAATTTATTCCCGTGGGGGTAATTTTACAAAACTATGTTTATAAAATGAATCTAATTGTAACTGATAAACTACTTCAGTAAATTGAATATTCAACCCGTAGTTAATTATACTAAAAATAACTTGACATGCTAGCAAAACATGATATGCAAACTCGAAGTAAATTTTACCGTACAGAAAAAGCCTCGAAGAGCAAAAGCAAGAACAGGAAAAGCGCGTCTGACGGGAAACTAAAGTTTAAAAGCGTAAAACAAGTGGCTACAATGGTTATCGCTAAAATACTCTTTGAAGCAAAAGAAAGCAGTCTTTTTGC
Organism: Convolutriloba macropyga; assembly: GCF_964194025.1. Classification (NCBI taxonomy): domain Eukaryota; kingdom Metazoa; phylum Xenacoelomorpha; order Acoela; family Convolutidae; genus Convolutriloba; species Convolutriloba macropyga. Next base: position 46,099,100 of record NC_134479.1, read on the forward strand.
AGCCGTCTGAGGAGAACTGTTGAACTATACTCAAAACAGTGGCGGTCAAGCAAGCAAACTAGGCCAACAAGCCAAATTTTGAGAAAAGAGGTCAACTAAGCCGAAAGTTTTTGTCGTTGCGTTATCATATGGCACTGACGGCCCGGCGATTTCCGGAAGATTACATAACTATTATATAACCTTCGGCCTGCTTTTAGGTCGGCTTATTTTGCGTTCACCGCTTAAGACGTCAAAGAACATAACGTGAAACAGTAAAATGGGCAGAACTTAGGACAGAAAACAAATAAAAGTGAAAAAGTAAATAAACCCTTCCACGGACAAATACTTTGCCATAAGCTTTTGCTGTTGGCATCCATAATTATTTATCTCTAGTTGACGACGAAGAAGTTGACCAAGAAAGCAGAAGTCATTCGGACAGAACTTCATCAGCACCAAAATATTTCTCGATAAGTCAGTCCAACAGGCCCACGCAAAAACACTTACACAACAGAAAAACACCCACACACATACACAAAACACACAAAAACACGCATAGATTTTAAGGAAGACTTAGATTTTAAGATTCTCTCAAGACAAATGTGCAAGTTTTTGCAAAACAAAACAGGGTTGCATCAATTCTGCTTGTGCTATTTTTTTCATAATTCATCTTTCAAAGAACATACAGTTCTTTAATTTAAAAATTGTGTTGAAACTGAACCCTATTTTTGTCTTCATGACGTACGAGAATTTTTAACTTGAGAATAATGAAAAGTTTTCTCTGAGGCCTTCTTTCATCCCAAATGATTGAAAGCAATGCTAACGAACTCGATTTAGCAGAAAACTTTAAATTTATACACTTTAAAACTACAACCAGGAAGTTCTTATAAATTAACAGAGCGCAGCCAACTGAGAATTTTCAAAAGTTCACCTTGTGCTCTTTGAGACTAGAAAAAATTCTCACCGTTTCATCTACGTTTCTGATTGGAGCAGATGTGAGAAAAAAAGTGAATTAAAAGGAAGTTTCTGATTTTTGTAATCAGAGTTTAAATATGAATTTTTTCTCCTAAATGTGTTTTATATGTGTTACGCAAATGCCAATAACAAATAAATTTGCATTTTATTCTCTGAAGAACGATATACAACACAAAAAAGACACAAGTTGCAATTAACAGACAATCGCGAAAACTATTTTTTAGAAATAATAGAAAAATGAAACCAAGAAAATCCACTTTATATAATTATATATAAATTCGCCGACATATTATTTTTTAACGAACACTACAATATGGAAGAGACATTTAGCCATTCTCAAAATCTAGTGGTGTAAGAAACTGTTGAGCTGAACTTTCCTCAGTTTTGAAGGTTTCCAAAGTTTGCAGTTAAAAATGAAAAGAAAGTTTCTCTTTTTAAATTGCTGAGTCAAAAACTGGCGTGCATTTTTTAAATCCAGAGGTGTACCTTTGAAGGTACATTTTCTTATTATTTGGTTTGTGTATTCTACTAAAACGGGATTGTATGTAAAAACACACTAATAATCGGAAAAGGGTGAAGTTAACTTTTTACTGCAACACTAACAGATTTTGCTAATTGCAGCTTTTGAAACAATTTTCCTTTATTGGTAATTGGTCAATTGTGCCTGTCCCTTTTTTAATGTGAGCCAAACGGTCCTCAGCATGATCAAAAGGTTTCGGGTTAACTTGTCTCTAGATCAGAGATCAAAACAAGCAAGCACAAATTACATTTGCTTCAAAATAAGTCATAGACACCACACACCCTGCCAGTGGACTTTCAAAAAGTTAAGTTTTGATCGAAAAATTTGTGTTGTTAAAATCACCACTTTAAGCCGTTTAATATGGTAATGTTCTAGGATTGGAACGAAAACTTCGGACTTGATTTGGAGAAAACAAACCCTGCCACGGATAATTTTTCTCCAATTCCTTTGAAATGCTGGAACAATAAACAAACCATAATTTATCCGTTGTCGTCTATAAGAAATCCGGCCTAATAAATTAAATTCTGCCTACAATTGATTTTGATCACGCCTCGCATCCGGCCGAACGGATGTAAACAGGAAAATATGAGCAATAGGGTCACACAACATCGAAGGCAAAAATAGGCAGAAAATGAACAAAGCAACTGCGAAATGCGTCACTGGACTTTTTTCTTGGGGGGGGGGGGGGGGGGGTAGGTACGAAAAATGAAATAGCCGGGAACCGGGAAAAACTTTTCCAGCGCACCTGATGCAAGTTATTTGGAATTTGTTGCTCTTATTTTCTCTCTAAATAAGACCAGACATATTTTTGAAGCATAATTCAAGCGTCTTTTAAGCAAAAAGTGGGAACCGTTTCATGCCTCAATAATTTTTTTAAAAAAAGATGCACATCTAATTTTTTTTTCACAGGCGTCATTTTCAGTTTTTTTGATGTCGCCCGTTTAAAAAATGTACATTGAGAAAAGTTCTTTCATTTTTTTTATAGCAATTGACATTTTTAAATAAAACAAATTTCAATATTTGATTTTATAGTTGGTTAGCTTTAGTTAGCGTCCATCAATCTGTCTGTTTTCTTTGAAAACAAAAAATGAATTAACAAATTTCCTGACTGTATACGTCTATTATTGTTTAAATCTTTTCACAATCACAACCACTTGAAACAATTTCACGTCTTATGCTTTTCAATTTTTAAGGAAACATTACAGGATAAGGAAAAGAAAGAACGAATAAGAGCTGTTGAACGCTTTGTGAATTGCGTCTTCTGTTTACGCAAATTCAGGTCTATTTACGTAAGTTTAAGGTGAAAATTTACGTTCATCGCTTATTTGAACATTTAGTTAACGGGGTGCATATTAAAAAAGGTTCTATTTAAAAATGGGGTGAAGGTAGGTTGAAAAAAATTTGCATAACCTTGAGTGTCGTTTATGATACAATTAATCTGAAAAATGTTTTCTACCCGATTTGAAGTGCCGTTCGCGAATTTTTGCACTGCATTAATGTGTTATTATAACTATGAGCTGTTTTTTCGAGGCGGCAAATAGTTATTTGATATTATATTTTACGGTACTTAATATTAGGCTGTAGCAGAAAAAAGCGTGTTGTTCGCCGATACGTTGAACTGCAATATCAGTTTACGTTGAAAATAGAAAAAGTTAAAGGCTCGGAAAATAAATTCCAATGTCTCCTAGTTTCTTGGGCAACAAATTGAATTTGAAGAATTAAGAAATGGTCTGTTTATGTGTGTGTGTGTACGCTGAATCTGTGTGTGTATGCGGATTGGTATGTACGTGTGTGTATGTGTTTGTGTGTTTGTGTGTGTGTGTGTGTGTGTGTGTGTGTGTGTGTGTGTGTGTGTGTGTGTGTGCGTGTATGTGTGCGTGTGTGTGTGTGTGTGTGTGTGTGTGTGTGTTTGTGTGTGTGTGCGCATGTGTGTGTGTGTGTGGGGGGGGGGGGGGGGGGGGTGAGGGAGCACGGGGTGATAGAAAAAATTCGCTATTACTATTGCAACCGCAAAACACAAAATTGACAGCTATCAACAACCCATTTCTGTAAACAGTCCTTTATTTTTTAACAAAGACTGACACTCCGTGTTCATACCGTGAGAATTTCACTTTTTCCATCGACCCTCAATTAGATGATTTTATGACACCAATTGCGTTCAGTGAATACGATTTTATGATTCGAGGGTATTTACAAGAACAAAATACATTAAAGTATAAATTGCTTGGGGAAAATAAAAGTGACTCATGCTTGAAAAAGACTACCCTTGACTTTACTAGTCTAGACAATTGCGTTTGTGAAAAGCCATTTTTCCTAATGACGCAAATGAGTTATAAATTGGTTATGACGATTTATTACGGCAAACTTTCCTGACTAAAAATCTGCTTTTATCCTATTATCACCACAGTAACAAGTCTTTTTGATCATAAGCTAAAATTAAACTAATATTTTACGACGATCAATGTACTTTGAATTCGGGTGAACAAGAATCTCTCTTTTTTATTTTTAAATGATAAATTTAGCAAAAGCTCATTTTCAATTTCCAGAATTTCTAACAGGGATGGTGGGTCTTTCCCATTATAGCCCCGGAGCTTAGCGGTCAGACGACCTATAGCCCCCCCCCCCCCCCCAAATCATGGGCTATAATTTCATTGGGGGCTATAATGGGAAAGACCCGGAATGGCAATTAATTGTTTAATTGTTAATTTTGGCAACTTGGTTGATAAATAAATTCGGGTTTTTCCAAATAACCCCTCTCCCCCTCCCCCCCCCCCCCACACTTAGTGGTCATATAACGTATATAGCCTCTCTCCCTGCCCTCCAAAACTGCGATTTTCTTCACGGCAAAACTCTATGACAGGGATGGTGGTGGTGGTGGGGGGGGGGGGAGGGGGGGCTACTGGTTGATTGGTTGCTGATTTTAACTAACCGTATTTGTCTGCAACGGTCTGTTAAACTGTATTGCAAATTGAATTCTTTGAATTCGGGGCAAAGGAAAAGTCAGTGAGCTAAGATAGGAAATCAAAGATCAGCCAAAGATAAAGTAGAAAAATGTTGGTAATCAATAATCTTAATGGCTAAAAAACTCAATACCATCAACGTAAGGTCATTTCAATGATTAATGGTCTCAGTGTTATCTTGTCCCCTGTGATTCAGGGCTACCTATCAAAAGACCTGATTCAACGTACATGTTTTTAAAATAATGTCAGGGCACAATTTTTTAAAAACCGGGTGTGCTGTTTCTGAAATTTTTGGGTATTTACCAATTTGCCCAAACAAATATACATATTAAATGATGATAAGGGTTTGTGGTTTTATTTTCAGTGCAGGTAACCACCCACATTAAAAAGTACACGCATAACTTGCATAGTATTAACGATAAAACCATCATCAGAACGTACGATTGCAACAATTTTTTTCAACAACAAAATAGATGTACCGGACTCAGTCAACTAACTTTGTCTTGTTTTTTTAGAACCCCTATATTTTCACCCCAATTTTTAACCGTTAGAGTTATTAAGCCAGCAATAGTATAACCCTCACATTATTTCATCTCAATTTTAAGCTTCCTATGATTCAGGATAATCAGGTCTCAATCAGTTCTAATTGGTCTCAGTAAAATAGATTAGAATCAGGGTAAAATGAAACAGGTGTGAATAAAACTTTCAATTCAATCATAATTGTCACAAAAATAAAGCTAATGGCTCATTTGTTAAAAGCAAAAAACAACCAGTCCGTAACAGGGCAATTACAACCAATTGAAAAATGAATCGAACTCGAGAACGTTTCTTGTTCTATTACATCTTGAACTCAACATGATAACCAATTTGGAGTTAATACAATTTCTAACAAAACGAAAAATTATTTAATAAAACGAAGAGTTAATTTCAAAAACGACGCTTTAATTTGAAATTAATTGAAAAATCAAAACTGAAATAGCCGCATTTCTGTTTTAACAGAACATGGCCAGCTTATTCGTATAAACAATGAAAACAAACTTAACGCTTCTAATTCAAATTTGGGCACTCGAATAGTCTTTAAATGAGGTCAAAAATGTTAATGAAAGTTGAACGCCCGCGTGCAGCAGTAGACTCTGCAAAAGCAAAGGCAACAGACGTTTTCTCAACACAGTTTGTGTTGTCGTCAAAACCCAATTTGAAACAAAAAACACAAAAAAATGTAGTATGTAAACGGTTTTAAGGAAAGGAACGGGAGACCGGTATTTTGATATACTTGGTTTGTTCAAGGAGCCTTTTGCAGCTTTAGCAATTTGACAGTGGAAATTTTGATCGGGAGCAATCTCTTTTGGTGATCCATAATTGTCAACGAAAGGTTCTCAGAAATATATCAGTTCTCATTTTCAAAAACGAGAGGAAATTGAAAAATTCCTACAATTTATTTTTGAAGTAATAATTAAAGTAGTTGACCAACGGTACTTTTTGTCTCTGCAATAATGGACAAGTTTTGGCAATATTTTCGAAAAAATTACACCAAAGGTCCGCTCCTGAACTTTTCTCCCACGTTCCTTCGTTTTGCCAGATGGGCTACTTTAGTCGAGGGTGGGCACTATAGAACACAAGCATTATTCAGCGGATCCCACAATGGAATTTGATATTTTTGACTAAATTGCAAAAAAACGCTGCCTTAGAAACATGAATTTCTTGAAGGCTTCATCTGGACACAAAAACACTCCTAGAAAAAAATGTCAGTGCTTAGAAAGAGATGTTCAGATATTGATGGAGATATAGAGGGGGTCTCTGACAATTTTTCGTTGAAGCTATTGCCAATTTATCATAAATGTGTATTTAATTTCCCTTTGGTCTTCGTGTTAGTTTAATTTGAAGTCAACCATATTTTTCGGTATTGGCGAACTCCTTGCATCCTCATGCAGTTACGACGAATCCTCATATTGTGACTCCTAAGGGAAATTGATCCTGGTGTTTATTTATTGATGGAACCCTTAATTGAGAATACAGTTTTGCAACCTTTAGGTATAAAACTTGAACAGCACATCTGCAAGCAAAATATCAATCTGGGTTTCATTGGACTTTCTGCTTAATTCATGGTTTTTTTTTGGTTTTGTTTTGGTCAATTAAGGCGGCTCAAAATTTACGTTCTATAATTTATCCAGACCATTTCATTTGGAAGGTACCAATTTTTCCGTCCTTTAGTCTACGACAAATTGTGAAATTTTTCAATTCAGATGAAACCGCAACTGCAAGCAAAGGCAGCCTGTTTGATGCCGCAATCTTGAAGATCAATAGTGTTGTTTTGTTTAATTCCGTCCAATATTAGCTTTACTATTTGTTTATTTGAACGCCGAAATAGATAAAGCTTTTGGTGTTCAGCTGATTTTGTTGCGCAAAAATTATGAGGCTAAATGACTGGGAAATGATTAGATACGATGTTTCATTAAGGGTTTTAAATAAGTGGGTTGAAAAAAGTTGAAATTTAAGAATACTCATTGATTTGCTGTGTGACACAGAAGGCATTTAGCAAAGAGTAGCATCAATTATATAATAATAACATACAACACTTTTTTCTCCGTTTTCGTCCCAAGTACGTTATGCTCTCCCATTTGCCACAAAAATTGTCATTACATAGTAAATCAATTTGGAAAAAATATGCATCCACGAAGCTGGGGGAACAAAGTAAAAAATCAGTGAATTACTTTGAAATTCTTCTGCAATTATTCTATGCTACTTTTTGTTAGAGAGTCAGACCACTAATCATTATAAACTAATTAGAACAGAAAAGAAGGAATCCATCAGTAATCAAAACTGCCATTTTTGTAATCTTAAGTTTTTGCAATCTCTCAGAAGCATTCAATCTTGAATGCTTTTGATGGTCACTGATATGATCTTTTCATTGATGAAAAGCTACAGCAACTCGGAACCAAAGAAACAAACATTATTTGATCTTTTGCGTTTTACCATCGCCGAAAAATCATTCTTTATTCCGGCGGATTTTGGTAGATATAAACACGAATTTGAGCGCAAGTGTTTTTCTGGTGTGAAATTGAATTAATGCAAAGTCCCCTGAAACTCAATTTGTTTTTCTGAAATAACGAAATGGTAATTACATATAAGAGTTTTGGTGAATAACTGCCGTCAAAGAATTGTTCTAAAACCGCAATAACTTTTATAGTTTAAACTTGCATTTTTGGCAATCTTATCAATTGGTACATGAAGCCGTCTGTATTGTTACAAATTATGTTGAATGATTTCAAAAGACGGATTTTTTTCCGTTTCTGCCCCCCGTACGTTATTTTGTGCTCCCCCAGTTGCAGAAGACTTGACATTAAATAGTAAATCTTTATGTAAAATATGGCACGTAAGTTTGGGCTGGAAATAATATGCATCCACTAAGCTGGGTGGAGGGGGGGGGGGGGCACAACTGGAAAGCACAAAAAAAATTATATATTACAAAACCAATCAACACAGTAGAAGTTGAGCACTATAGACAACGTCCTGCAATTACCGACGAAGCAATACGACGTCAACATAAAACATGTTAATTTTAATCATTTTTAATTGGGTAACGGTTTTATGCGAACGAAATTATTGGTTTATAGCTTAAACAAAGTATTTTCTTTCCTGCTAGCTTCGTTCATCTTTGTTGAGGATTGATGAAGCTAATATAATTGACGATAATTTGATTTCCAAACCTTTACCGAAAACGATATGATTCCATTGTAAACTGGAAACAGTCGGTCAATGAAGCTAACTTCGAATAAAACTCCTTTTAAAAAAGAATTGGACACGCTGATTAACAAATTCCCTTAGGAAAGTTTCTAGGAGCAAAAGCAGTTCTTATGTGTGCCCAAATTTTTAACTCAAAGTAAAATTTGGGCTTCAATTGGCATTCGAATAATTTAATTTAAGATCTTGTACCCGAAAAAACCACATTAACGTGCAAATACTTGCACTATGTCTACAAAAATGAATCGTCTTGAAAAAGAGACCTCCAATAAGCAACAACTTATATTCTGCCTCAAAATTGGAAAGACAAAGCGGGAAATTTGTTGTTTAAGTGTTCTAAAATCCACTCTGGATATCAATTTTACTGAAAATTGTGTAAGAAATACAGTGACAATTGCTAAAAGAAAATGTTTTTAGCGCATAAAACACACAATTTTCCAACTAATGTGCTGAATTTTCAAAGCACTTCCTACATAATCTAGACAATTGTCAACGCATTAAGCGGATAATTGTGTAAGCACCTGTCGAGCATATTCTTTTCATGATTGGAGCAAAATTCATTTTTGGCAAATTCGAAGTTTCTAAAAAAAATTCTGTTTCTGTACATACTAAAGAGGCACCGAAGCCAGACATAATGGCATTTCACCAGGTCAGTCTAACTGAAAAATCAGTTGGAAAACTGCAAATAGACTTTAGAACCTGTCAAAAATTTTCAATCCTGAAAATAGAACAGAATCGCAGCCGGAGCATTTTGCCACATTATTTGACTGAATGAAAACAGGTAGTTTAATTGTAATTCTTTTTTCTTCCGTCAACCATAATGAAAATTTGACACTTTTCACTTGTTCTCCTTTTTAAAAATAAGAATTATCCTAAAACCAAACAACGCAGATTTTTGACTGACTGTGGCTCTTAAGAAGTTTAATGATTTTGATATAAGCAATAGCGAGCAAAAAAATTGCACTCAAATTAGTAATGTAAAGAATTTGCTGAAGGCGCTGAAATTCCGTATTTTCTGAATAGCTGAAATTTTTGATGAAATTATGTAAGTGAGGGCTGAATTTGTGATTTTTGGAGGCACTGAAACTATGTAGGAGTTGGGCTGAAAAATAGATTGATTTTTTTTAAAAAATGAGTTGACAATAGCTGAAAAAAATTTTATTCGGCACATTCAGCGCCTATAACTAAACTTTCAACACATTCAGCATTTTCCTAACGTATATTTACTAAATTCAGCGCACTTATTCCAAAACTTGGACTATGCCCGCTCACATCTCGACACGGGATCGATTATCAATTCTATTCCGTTTAAATTAACAATAAACAGCAACTGAAAACTGCAACAAAAATAACATAGCAAGAAAATTAGTATATGTTTATTATCAACGTGCATGAAGTTTTTCTCTACAAAAAATATTTAGTTTTCATATAAGTTCTATATATAATCAGCTAAAAATCGAATAATCAATCATAAGGCAATAACCGTTCACATGAATTCAGAGGTGTTTAAAATGCGCTTAATAATAATGTCCTTCCGGTTGAAAAATGATTCCGTGTATATTTAGGAAATTATCATTTTTGTACTTTAATAGAGACAAAAGAATCTTTTCATCAATTCGCCAAAAACGTCTTCGAAATCTTTGCTATAACCCCTCAAATGGTATGCAGGTTAGCAAGAGTATGCAGGTACCCCTATCCCATTTTGCAAAAATATTTGCAAAATTCTCAATCCACTTGCGATATATTTGTGAGCAAATTAGCCCCCCCCCCCAGTATGTTATGCACCCCCAATTGCAGAGCACATGTCATTAAATAATAAATTGTTATGTTAAAATATAGCATTTGCGTCTGGGGGTTGCAAAAAATATATGCACCCACTGAGCTGGGGGTCACAAACTGAAAAGGTCCCAAGATTCTTTATTTCTGTTTCAGAGTAGGAATGGAAAGTTAAAATTAAGTTTTTTTTCGGAAAAGAACCAAATTAAGACTGATCTTGAATTATTCCCAACACAAAAGCGAATTCTAAATTTGAAACTGTACAAAGATAATAATGGTAAAGAAATTTAAATTGATGAGAATGGTTGAATAAGTAAATATTGATTCTGATAAAGATTATATCATGGATTGAACACCAAAATTCTCACCCACGTAATATTGGATTAGAAACCCAAATTAGGGGCCTAAGTTATCAAGGTCATGAATGACCTTCTGAAAACTTTTCCCAAAAAGGTATTTTTCTCACAAAGATTCGGAACATTTGGTAAAAGTAGGACTAAACTATCATAACCAAACATAGATTAGCAGTATATATACGGCTCAATTTTAGCCAATTTTTGAAACCAAAATCAGTCTGAAAATAGTAATATTGTCGTGATAATCGAAATTTCGGAGTGAGTTAACAGATCTCTGTCGTGGTACTGAACTTGTAATAATGGTTAAAACTAGTATACCCTGGTAATTATACTTTTCGTTAATTTAACTTAGCAAATTTTCAACTACTTTCTCTTTTTGGACCTTTTCTTATAAATTAGTAGAGTTTAAACTGGTATCTAGTAGATATTTGTTAAACACTTTGATACGTGGCACTCATAGGCATTTGTAACTAGTTGTTTTGAAGGAACCATAGTCTTGTAATAATTAGGACTGGGTAAAACTTAATCGTTTCTTTCGGTTTTCTGTTAATCAAAAGCGTACTTGTACAACTTTAGTAACTTCACAACACATCTCTAGGGATCTGAAATCATACTCAATCTAGCTTCAATTTATTGGATTTAAATTAGTTTGGTGACTAGTAACATAATGATCAACCAATCAATAATTAGGTTAAGTTAGGTTAACGGAATGGAGGACAGCACCGAGTCCAAGACAACATCAAGACGATTGATTTCTCAGAGTATTAATCGGCCAAGCTCCTTCCAGGAGACCGCATAGTGAAGCCACTCTGAGGGTAGGCCTGCCTGCTCGTAGAAGACTTGGCAAGTTAAGTTAACCCATGTAGTATAGAATGGTGAACCAAGTACACAATTAAAAAGGTTTGCAGTAACCTGAAGTACCTGATGGGCAATGTCTTAACGTTCTATCAAGTTGGTTAATACTCGTCTGGTTGGGTTGTGGAGTGACCACCGACGAGCTCTTCACGTCATCTACTATTTATTTTAAGTATATTGGTTGATCGATTAATTAGAAACTGAATTGAGGACCTGGTATAATTCTCAATTTTAGAGTCACCAATTTATTTCATTTTGTAAAGCATTTCTTAGAAGCTATAATATCATATAACATAGAAAGGCATTACCAACATATTTTAATAACATTATTATTAGCAATTGACTACAGTTCTATAGCGCCTGAAAATACTTTCTTTAGGAATTGAACGGAGGGCCTGGTATAACCCTTCAGACTAGTTAAGAGTAGTAGGTTTTGTGAAGTTACTATCCAGTCCAGTAGTTTTCTCTAAGATAGATTCTAGGAACAATTGTGGAATTGTGAATAGGGTAAAACCTCCACCCTAAATATTCAGATTCTATATTGGCGACCACAGAGGGATTCTTCTGATTAGAAGGCGGTTTTGCATTTTACAAAAAAAATTCAGAATTGAAATTTGAGGGAACCGATGAATTAGATCTTTGGAATACGTTCCAAAGGTAAAACTCATTTATATTTTTTTTTTGTGTCATTTGGTTTTGCATCGAAAATTACTTCAATTACCAAAAATGAACAACGCACCAAACAACCAGCAACAGCAACAACAGAACCAGGCAAACAATCAGCAGCAAACAGTCGTAGCACCACCCCTTCTCACACCCCTCCGATACCCCAGCCGCGACTTCGAGAGTTTCGAAAGATGGGTTCGACACTTCGAATCCATGTCAAACGCCAATAATTGGGATGACCAGAGACAACGCGAGGTCCTGAACACGTGTTTGAACAGTTATGCGTCAGATGAGTATTACAATCTCCCCAATCATTACTTTCAACAAGTGCAAGGACAACCAGCCCCGACCATAGCGAGAGTTCTGAACGCTCTTAACAACAAAATCGGCGACTTTCCCAACGCAAGGAGTGCAGGCACCGAATTCAAAAATCTTCAACAATTGGAATAAGAGTCAATCCAAGAGGTCTCAAGGCGAGTTCGTAAGTTAGGAGAGGCAGCCAATGCTCATCTTGATGTTGCGGGACGACAGGAAGCTAACAAAGATGCCTTTGTGGACGGACTGTTGGACAGCGAAATCAGACACACACTCCTGAAGGAAGAACCGGGAAGCTTCAATGCAGCTACACAACGGGCCATTGCGCTAGACGCCATCAGTAAAGCGAAATCCAGTCGACTGCGAGGACGAAGAAACGGGCATGTGAGAGTCTGTCATCGGGTTTCAATCAAATGATCGAGTTTCAGACCAGAAGCTTCAATAAGATGCTAGAAGCAGCAAGTGCGACATACACAGATCATGGAGAAGATTCTTGAGACCCAAACAAGATTTCTATCCGAATCAAGTCAACCCAGATTTCAGAGTAGAAGTCCGGGAAGACCGGAAGGCTTTCGACCCAGAACGTCTGCGATGCAGTGCTATAATTGCCGCGAGTTTGGGCACTTGTCCAATCAGTGCCCACAGAAAGGAACAATACAACCTGGTTTACCCGCAAACTTGGACACCGATAGACAACCAATCGTAAAAAGCATTTTACAGAGAGTGAACCTAGAACAAGTGAGCAATATCAACAAAGTTCAAGCCGAAGCAGTCTTTGGACCTACAGTCTACGTGATGGTTGATCTTGACGGACAAAAACACAAAGCGTTAGTGGATACTGGGAGCAATGTGAACATTCTATCAGAAAAAGCTTACTCACAGTACGAACAGCGTTCCAAACTAAGACCTTTCCGAGAACAAGTTCTTTCGGCCACCAATGATCCTTTCGAAATACTTGGCGTTTTTACTGGCGAAATAACGTTCGACACCGGGTTAAAGTGAAAGCCGATCTCCTGGTGACCCCAAACACAGACGTGCCTTTGATACTTGGAACCCAGGTGATGGAGGAGAATAAAGTATCAATCGACTTCCATTCTAAGCAGCTCATGATGGAGAAGGAAAGCAATGTGGTAAATTTGCAATTTGCCTATAAACCTGAAGTCCCCAGGCACGTATATCTTTGTGAGACGGAAGCAGAATCTGGTCTTGATCAAATTGAAACAACGGAAAAAACACAGCACAGTGCAACTGCAGAAACAAACCTAACCCTATCATGCGATGAAGAGTTGGAACAGATTTGTTCTTTAGCAATTCCAGACAGAAACCAACAAACAGACGACAGAAGAACACTGCTACGAGAGTTCAGAGATGTGTTTGCAATGAACGACAACGAACTTGGACAGACACACTTGGTTCAGCATGAAATTGACACAGGTGATACGCTGCCCATCAAGCTTGCACCCCATAGTCTTGCACCTGGAAAGATCACTGTGGTTAAGAAAGAGATTGAGGACATGTTGGCACGAAACATTATCCGACCACCAAACAGCCCGTACAGTGCACCAATCGTTCTCGTTACCCAAAAAGGATGGGAGCAATCGAATGTGCACAGACTTCAGACGACTAAACGAAGTAACAAAGAAAGACGCTTTTCCCCTTCCGCGAATTGACCAGATACTGGATCATCTTCACGGAGCAACCATTTTCTCAAGCCTCGACCTAGCCTCTGGATATTGGCAAGTCCCATTAGCTGAGAGTGCTATACCAAAAACTGCGTTCGTCACTCCCGATGGTGGACACTATGAGTACCTCAGACTTCCATTTGGACTTTGCAATGCACAGTGAAACTTCCAGCGACTTATGACAAGCACCTTCAATGAATATCTCTTCTCGTTCGTCCTCATCTTCTTGGACGACGTTCTGGTGTTTAGTAGGAATGTGGAGGAACACGAAAAACACATGCGCCTCGTTTTCCACGCTCTTCGCCAGGCCAATCTTAAACTCAAACCCAAGAAATGCCGCCTCTTTCAAGAGTCCGTAACCTATCTGGGATACAAACTGAGCCCAGAGGGAATTGCACCAGATGAAAACAAACTCATTGCAGTACGGGACTGGAAACGACCAGAAAACGTTACCGAAGTGAGGTCTTTTATTGGATTTTGCAGTTACTACAGACGGTTCATCAAAGACTTCGCTGGGATAGCGAAACCTCTTCACCAGATAACAAAAAAGAACAGCCGTTTCACTTGGAACCCTGAATGCCATAATTCGTTCGAAAAACTGAAAGCGGCTTTGATTGATAGCTCAGTACTCAAGCATCCGGACTACAACTCTCCTTTTATTGTGGACACGGTTGCAAGTGACAACAGTCTTGGGGCAGTACTCTCGAATATTGTCGATGGAGTAGAATACCCAGTGGCTTTCGCAAGCAGAGTTTTGACCCCAGCAGAATGTCGCTACTCAACAACAAAAAGAGAAGCATTAGCAGTCATTCAGGCGATGAAATGGTTCAAGCCTTACATTTGGGGAACTCAATTTGTGCTCAGAACAGATCATGCATCGCTACAGTGGTTATTTAGACAAAACAATGAAGGGATGATATTCAGGATGCTACAAAGACTGCAAGAGTTTGATTTTCAAGTAGTACATAGACCAGGAGACAAGCACGGGAATGCAGATGGACTGTCAAGACAGTGCAGCATCACACCTGAGCTAACTGAAGCTGAGAGACTGGATATGTTTGGAAGTTGCCCATCAGCTAACTCTTTGGAAGACGCCCCCGGAAGAATTAACTTAGTTACAGCAGAGGACACGAACGAACCAATGAGTATCCAATTTCACGAAGACGTAAACTCACTTAGACTGATCCCTGCTTACGTCTTATCTTGCAATGGGCAAACGCTGAGAAATATCCAGACCAAAATCCGCTGAGAGACTTAAAAATCAAGAAGGCAAACGCAATAGCACAAGGAGAAGATGCAGTAGCGATGTGGGGCCTTTGGGACCAGATGGAACTGACTGATGGCGTGCTGTACAGGAAGTGGCATGTAGAAGGAAGCAATACAACACAAAAACAACTTGTAGTACCGCAGGGACTCAGAGAGACAGTTTCGGAACAACTTCACGATTCAAAACTCAGTGGAGGCCATTTTGCTTTTCAAAAAACCTTGGACAGGGCAAGACAGAGGTTTTGGTGACCCAATATGAGAAAAGACATTGAACGAAAATATGAGAACTGCACCCTGTGTCAAGCACGAAGTACCGCTGGAAAAAAAAGAATAGCCCCTCTCCAGACCATCAACGTTGGGATCCGATTCAGCAAAGTGGCAGCAGATATCCTAGGTCCTGTTACCCGGGCGAAGACAAGCGGTGCAAAATACATACTCGTGTTGACGGACTATTTTACAAAAAACGTGGTTTGCGTTCCCTTAGAAAGAACTACGGCCGAAGATGTTGCTAGAGCAATTGTGGAGAAAAAGGTTTTGACGTTTGGAGCACCTGATTGCCTACACACCGATCAAGGATCAAACTTCTGCAGCGAACTGCTACTGGAAGTGTGCAAAATTTTTGGAATAGAGAAGACAAGAACATCTCCATATCACCCGCAGGGAAATGGTATGGTAGAACGTCACAACAGAGTTGTTGCGGTTGTTAATTCCAAATATTGCGCAAACAATCCAAGTAGCTGGGATCAAATGATTCCCTATCTCAACTTCGTCTATAATACGACCGTACACAAAACAACAGGACAGACTCCATTCTCCCTTGTGTTTGGGAAAGAATGCAAATACCCGATTGACTTGCTACTCCCGAAAGCATCTGGTCACGAAATTGCCAAATACGAATTCGCAAGATGGCTCAACGAGCAATTCAGAGAAGCACATATGAATGCTAGAGAGACACTTGGTTACAAGCAAGAAAGACAGAAAGATATGTATCAGAAAAACGTTTTTGGAGAGGAATTGAAGCCGGGAGAGAGAGTCTGGCTTTTTTGCACCCCACAAAGCGAAATCAAAAAAATTCTTCCTTCCATGGGACGGACCGTACAACATCATTGAGAAGACGTCAGAGGTCAATTACAAAATTTCAAAGGATGCGAATGCAAAGAAAAGACAGATAGTCCACTACAATCGATTGAAGCCTGTGAAGGAGGAAGACGAGTTACCCAGAATGGAAACGAGATCATCACATCAGGAGAAATGGCCCAGCCGCCAGAATACAAATGACCAGGAAGTTCCCATTGAAGTAAACAATCAAACTTTCACTCCAGAAGTTATATCAAAACGACCCAAACAAGAGAGTCCCTTCAAATGGATGGACGAAGATGAAGATTTTTTCTACGATCTCTTTGCAGAGCGAGAACATTCAACTAAAAGGCCCACTAAGACTAACATAGGAGCAGAACCGAACACTCCGGAACAAGCAACAACCCAAGAGAACCGGTCTCCTTTTGTAACACCAGCCAAAGAGATTGAATCTACACCACTGCCCTAACGACCACACAAGCCAAAAAATGTCTTGAGGGACCTCAGTGAAATACACTCAACACCTGCAAGCGCCAAAAGGGAAATGTGCAAACCAAAATCATTTGCAGAACTTTGGGAACCAAAACTGACGAAACAGTACACTCCATCGCTAAAACCCGAGAAAAACGCGCAGTGAAATACCCAAAACGATTCGGAATCGACGACGAATAAAAAAATAATATATATTTATATATATATATATATATATATATATATATATATATATACATATATGTCTTTAAAAAAAAGAAACTTGATTAAGTTTCTCTATATAGCATTGCCTAAACAAATGTAAAGATCAAAAGATGAGCCGAAATTTCTATTAACGACGAGGGCAATCGTAAAACATATTTGAATAGCACCAAATTAAAAAAAAAACTTGCAAGTACTATCTTGCAAGTTAATGTAACAGCGGTATTATGAAAAGAACTAATTAGCTCGAATACATTTCAGGAAATTTGGGGGAATTTTTGTAGAATGTAGCACTCTTTCTAATACAGAAAAAATGCTATCTAGGTTTAGCGCAGTAATTAACCATAGTACTGTTTAGATGTACAACTTTGTGATATTTATATTAATACTTGCGGTACGACAGCAAACAGCGGAGAGTGCACGAACTACTGCGCATGTTCTCTTCCAACCTAAAACTCCAGTTTCATTGGCTGACTCATATCTGACTGTGGATATCGCAGTCCCACTTCCAAAGCTGTTGAACGTGGATCTCCGACCAATTTATAAATTCTCTTCAAAACTTCAGCAATTGGAACAGAAAACATGGAAGAGCTCCCAGAACAACCCAGAAATAAGCGCACTATTACAGCACCACTTTGACGGAATAATCTCATCTATTCAGACAGAATACGAAAGAGCAGAGAAAGAAAGGACAAAGTTTGTCAAAGAAGTAGCATCGTTTGTAATCCAGACTATCACTCTTCAGCGACAGAGACTATCACCACTGCTGTTTGCAATGGGAGCTGCGACGGCGATAACTTTGGAACCCTTACTGGAAAAAGCAGGCTGCAGGCTACTCTCAATTTTTGGTCTGTGTGAAAGCTCCAAGCAAAAGATGGAACAACTGGAAGGACGGTTGCACTATTTGGAATCAAGAATGGTTCACCTGCACAACGAAGAAAAAGAGTCTATTAAGGTCATGGCCAGCAGTAGTTTGAAGCTTCATGAAGACACACGAAAAGTGCTAAACTATTCAAAGGATAACTTTGAGATTCTGCAAACAAACCTAGAGATGCTTCAAAAAACAATGGAAGAAATACAACAAGCCCAAGCCTGTGATCATCGAAGGTCTGACATTTTTATGTATGCCTTTTGCGCCCAAAGTGCAATTAACAACGTATCGTGGACTCTCAATGCTATGCACAGTGAGTTGCAAGTACAAACACTATATTTGACGGAACAGAGAAACATGTTTATTACAAGCATTGGAGTGCTATCCAAAGGAACATTGCCAACCGCACTAGTACCCTACGAGGATTTACGGAAAACAATTACAACTCTGAAGCTGGGAGACAAAAAGTGTTCAATCACATACAACCACTCAAGTTTACTTTACAGCCTGCCCTTAGTGAGAAATGTTTTTTCCAATCCACACGGACTGTTAATCACAATGGAGGTGCCAGTGTACAGTGGTGAACCAATCCACGATGCCTACAAAGCAATCCCTCTGCCGCAACCAATCAAGAACACAACAACGGCCGCAACTCTAAAATTAGAAAGGAGCTATTTGATCGTATCAAGGCGAGAAGAAAGCTATGCCGAAATGAAGAGTGAGGAATATCTGTCTTGTTGGGGGACACAATTGCTTAGACTTTGCACTAAGCCAGTAGCGTTAGTGAGCGCGCAAGATCAACTCTGCTTGACTTCACTCCTATACAATCACGAGGTGGCTGCTTTGAAGACTTGCACACGAGAAGTAACCGAATTGCCAATTTTACCGACAGCAATCTACCTTGGGAACTCTATGTACCTCCTCAACGCGGCAGACGATCAACAATTTCTTTATAACATAACGTACAGTGGGGGCAGAAAGTTTTCAAACCGTGTACCAGCCTGTAAAAGTTGCCTAGTGCATCCCCCCTGCAATGGAAAACTGGTTCAGAATGGACTGGTCATGTTGCCCGATCCAGCATATTGCCTTCAACACAGTGGACTAATAACAACAATCACAACTCCCGAACTACTGGATACCGCTTTCGGCATCCCGAGCTTTCCAGCGGTCACGCCTACAGAAGAGAGTCGGAACTTGATCTTGCATAGGATCAGATCGGCACTCAAGGATGTCCCTACGCTTGATGTCACGCCTGAATTAGTCAGTGAGATGATAGACAAAATCTATCAACAACTTTCTGACGAAAACAACTTCAAATCCTTTGGCCATGGGTCAACACTGCATACATTTAAAGAGCTGGCTGGTCTGCTTGGTTTCTCTTTATGGTGTCTTGCTTTTGTCCTTCTGGCTGTCTGGACAGGGAAGAAGTGTTACCAGTCCAAGAACACTAAGAAACATATTCATATTTTGCCCAACGATGATCAACGAGATATCGGAACTCACATGCAGTTTGAGGAGAGATTAAACTTAGTTGAGAGAATGCGAAATGAGGAGACAAGCGCTGATTAAAAGAAAAAAAAACTGTCGTACCAAAATATGGTGATGGTGCTTTTATATACTTATACTCTAATTTCATTTTATTGTACTATTCAGGAGAATAGTTTAGTCCGGATGGGTGGGATGTAGGAATGGAAAGTTAAACTTCGGAAAAGAACCAAATTATTACTGACCTTGAATTATTCCCAACACAAAAGCGAATTCTAAATTTGAAACTGTACATAGATAATAATGGTAAAGAAATTTAAATTGATGAGAATGGTTGAATAAGTAAATATTGATTCTGATAAAGATTTTATCATGGATTGAACACCAAAATTCTCACCCACGTAATATTGGATTAGAAACCCAAATTAGGGGCCTAAGTTATCAAGGTCATGAATGACCTTCTGAAAACTTTTCCCAAAAAGGTATTTTTCTCACAAAGATTCGGAACATTTGGTAAAAATAGGACTAAACTATCATAACCAAACATAGATTAGCAGTATATATACGGCTCAATTTTAGCCAATTTTTGAAACCAAAATCAGTCTGAAAATAGTTATATTGTCGTGATAATCGAAATTTCGGAGTGAGTTAACAGATCTGTTAACAGATCTCTGTCGTGGTACTGAACTTGTAATAATTGTTGAAACTAGTATACCCTGGTAATTATACTTTTCGTTAATTTAACTTAGCAAATTTTCAACTACTTTCTCTTTTTGGACCTTTTCTTATAAATTAGTAGAGTTTAAACTGGTATCTAGTAGATATTTGTTAAACACTTTGATACGTGGCACTCATAGGCATTTGTAACTAGTTGTTTTGAAGGAACCATAGTCTTGTAATAATTAGGACTGGGTAAAACTTAATCGTTTCTTTCGGTTTTCTGTTAATCAAAAGCGTACTTGTACAACTTTAGTAACTTCACAATACATCTCTAAGGATCTGAAATCATACTCAATATAGCTTCAAATTATTGGATTTAAATTAGTTTGGTGACTAGTAAAGTAGTGATCAACCAATCAATAATTAGGTTAAGTTAGGTTAACGGACTGGAGGACAGCACCGAGTCCAGGACAACATCAAGACGATTGATTTCTCAGAGTATTAATCGGCCGAGCTCCTTCCAGGAGACCGCATAGTGAAGCCACTCTGAGGGTAGGCCTGCCTGCTCGTAGAAGACTTGGCAAGTTAAGTTAACCCATGTAGTATGGAAAGGTGAACCAAGTAGACAATTAAAAAGGTCTGCAGTAACCTGAAGTACCTGATGGGCAATGTCTTAACGTTCTATCAAGTTGGTTAATACTCGTCTGGTTGGGTTGTGGAGTGAACACCGACGAGTTCTTCACGTCATCTACTATTTATTTTATGTATATTGGTTGATCGATTAATTAGAAACTGAATTGAGGACCTGGTATAATTCTCAATCTTAGAGTCACCAATTTATTTCATTTTGTAAAGCATTTCTTAGAAGCTAAAATATCATATAACATAGAAAGGCATTACCAACATATTTTAATAACATTATTATTAGCAATTGACTACAGTTCTATAGCGCCTGAAAATACTTTCTTTA